>NW_027206091.1:3921103-4271585 GCF_024711535.1 Dipodomys merriami | reverse complement strand
TTCTTTCTCTCACTCTCTTTTCCTCTCTTTCTCCCTTCCTTCCTTCCTTTATTCTCCCTTCTTCCTCCCTCCCTCCCTCCCTTATCCTTCCTTCCTTCCTTCCTTCCTTCCTTCCTTCCTTCCTTCCTTCCTTCCTTCTTCCTTCCTTCCTTCCTTCCTTCCTTCCTTCCTTCTCCTTCCTTCCTTCCTTCCTTCCTTTCTAAAAGGGATATTGCTAGAGGCTTGCCAGATGTATTAGTACCATGCAACATTCTTCAGGGGAAATAAAGCCAATCAGAAGAATAATGAGGAAATTAATATCTCTCCAGAGAGCCTGATGGGGTTTTCATGAAATCAGCCAAGCTTTACCTCTGTCACTTACTGGCCTTGTACTCCAGACCGGCTGTGGCTGGCCACCTGCTTCCTTTTCCTTCTTTCTCTTTGTTCAACTTCCTCCTGGTTATTACTGATAACTGAACACTCAGTTATCAAGATTTTAGTTAATTTTTTGGTGCCAATAATGGGGCTTGAACTCAGGGCCTGGCACTCTTGTTTGGCTTTATCGCTGGAGGCTGGTGCTTTACCTCTTGAGCCACACCTTCACTTCTGTCTTCTTGCTGGTTAACTGTAGATAAGAGCCTCTCAGATTTCTCCACTCAGGCTACCATCAGATCTAAGCCTCCAGAGTAGCTGGTATTACAGGTATGAGCCATCATACCTAGTTTGTTACTCAGTGATTTTAACTGCACTTGATACCTTCTCATTTTGAAAAATAATTACTAATTCTTATTTCTTTTTGTTTATACACTCATCTGGAAAGGCTTCCGAATGAGAGGACTGGCAGGGCCACACGAGTGTAAGGGTGAGTACTCTTTGCTAGCCTCTGTTTTCTTGGAGAACACTGAAGATGGGAAGGCCTTTGGCAGCTAGATTGTGAGGTTGAATGGGACAAGGAGAGGGTCTATCTAGACTGGAGGTGTTGCTCAAGTAGTAGAGCATCAGCTAAACAAGAGTGCTAGGCCCTGAGTTCAAGTCTTGGTACTGGCAAGAGGAAGGAAGGAGGGAAGGAAGTGAGTTACCTCAAGTTACCTGGTGCCATTTTTACATGTGTACGTTGAATCTTAGGAGTTTATTCACCTATCTTTCCCTTCCTTCCTTCCTTCCTTCCTTCCTTCCTTCCTTCCTTCCTTCCTTCCTTTCCTTCCTTCCTTCCATTCTTCCATTCTTCCTTCCTTCCATCCTTCCTTCCTTCCTTCCTTCCTTCCTTCCTTCCTTCCTTCCTTCCTTCCTTCCTTCTTTCCTTCATTCCCTTCCTTCCTTCCTTCCTTCCTTCCTTCCTTCCTTCCTTCCTTCTTTCCTTCCTTCTTCCTTCCTTCTCTTTCTTTCTTTCTTCTTTCTTTCTTTCTTTCTTTCTTTCTTTCTTTCTTTCTTTCTTTCTTTCTCTCTCTCTTTTCTTTCTTTCTTTCTTTCTGTGTTTCTTTTTCTTTCTCTCTCCCTCTTTCCCTCCCTCCCTCCCTTCCTTCCTTCTTTGCTTCCTTCCTTTCCCTTCTCTACCTCTCTCCCTCCCTACCCCCCCTCTCTCTCTTTCTCTCTCTCCCTGGTCTCTTCCTGCCTCTTAGTCCCAATGCCCTGCTCACTGAATTTTTCTTTTAGTTATCAGCATCCTTGTGATTTTTCACCGAGGGACACAAAAGAAAGTTAAAAAAAAACAACAGCTGGGCACTAGTGGCTCACATTTGTAATCTTAGCTACTTGGTAGGCTGAGATCTAAAAGATCAAGGCTCAAAGCCAGACCAAGGCAAGGAAAATCCATAGACTTTTATTCCCAATAATCACCAAAAAGCCCAGAAGTGGAGCTGTGGCTCAAGTGGTAGAGCACTTAACTAACCTTGAACACAAAAAACTCAGGGATAGAGCTCAGGCCCTGAGTTCAAGTCCCAGGACTGGCACCAGACAGACAGAGAGAAAGAGAAAGAGAGAGAGAGAGAGAGAGAGAGAGAGAGAGAGAGAGAGAGAGAGAGAGAGAGAGAGAGAGAGAGAGAGAGAGAGAGAGAGAGAAACAAAAACAAACAAACATAAAGCCAATCTGACCTAGTCTGTGAAAATGTTCCAAATTAACCAGACTCCATTCACAGGAGTCCCTCCCCACTGTGCTGGGCAAAATGATTCAAAGCCGCCACATGATTTCATCTGAGCAGACTCTAATCCACTTACTTAATGAAATACATAATTAACATATTATAATTGCAGTAAAGATGGTTTTGACAGAAATCATTTCCCGAATCTAATACCGTGGTAATTTAATCTGTTCCTCACTCCCTAACACGACCCTCTATGATTAAGTTTCATAAGAATCTTTTTTTGATTGATTGACTCATCTGATGGGCCTGGGCCTGGCAAAAAAAAAAAAAAAAAAAGCGGCGTCTGTCAGTTTCCTGAGCTGCATGTGAAGTCGCAGCAGATGGTTGTGCTGTCTCTGTGCTCCAGGCTCCCTGTGTGGTCCACTCGTCTCCTGCTTCGACTCTGCCCTTCCCTGTTCTAAATACCCTGATAATCCACCGCCTCTTGCCTGAATCCCAAACCCAGCCCCATCCTGTCTTTCTCCAGTTGTCGCTTCTCTGATGGGGGTGAAGGAGGGAATCTCTCATGAAAGGCAGTACTGCCAGAGCCAGGACCTGCTTGGGTGGGCCTATGGTGGCAAGCATGAAACCCAGCCTTCCTCTCAATCAGCCTTCCTTTCCACCAGCCTCCTTCCCACCAGCCTCCCTTCCTTTGTCTCCTCCTGTCTATACCCCACCAGCTCTCATACCTTCCTTGGAGCAGGAGGGACGTTCCCTTGTGCTCCAAGATGGCTGGCTGAATTCTGGTGTTGTCTGGGGTCGGGGAGGAGGAGTCCCTTTCTTCTCCTCTGGTCACTCTGCCAGCTGGGTTCTGCAAAGAGGGGGACTGTAGACTTGGGAGTCAGAGTTTCAGCCGAGGGATATTCTTCCCTTCCTTGGATCTCTTTCTCTTTCTTTCCCTCTCCCCCTCTCTCTCTTTTGCTCTTTCTCTCTCTTTCCTGTGCCATGTGAGTCACACTTCTATCTTGGCTTTATTTTTTTCTGGTTATTTTACAGATGGAGTCTTGCAGACATTTCTTCCTGGGCTGGCTTTGAACTGTGATCCTCTGGATCTCAGCTTCTTGAATAGCAAGAATTATAGACATGAGCCACCAGCACAGGCCTCTCTCTCTCTCTCTCTCTCTCTCTCTCTCTCTCTCTCTCTCTCTCTCTTCTCTCTCTCTCGTAAAATTTATTGTGCATCTGTATATAAAGGCAAAATATTATATTTCACCTTAAGGATTAATTTTTATGTCTTCTGATTTTCATTTGGATTTGGTGTCAGGAAGCACCATGGCCCTGGGGCCTGTGATGACTGATTCCTAGAGAGGTCAACCCTTGCTTTCCAGAACACTGCCCATTCACCTTGGACCCCACCCTGGCTGGCGAAGCCTATCTCAAAGGCCACTTGTGCTGGGTGCTGGTGGGCACCCAGGAATTTGAAGTTCCTCCTGCACACCCTTGCTAACCTGATAACTCAGATGTTCAGGAAGCTTCCGAGTTTAGGGTGATGGACTACAAGTGGTCAAGGACATTTTGGGACAAACCCCCAGAAGCCCCTGGCTCAAGTTCTCTTTCAAAGTATAACTCAATGCCAGTGACCCAAATGGTCTCCTGCAACCTCCTCTCCCAGACACATGTCCCCCCTAACACTGCCATTATGAGGTCATGGAAATGGGAGTGGGGATGGGGGAGGTGTCCAGTGCACTGGCTCACACCTGCCATCCCAGTTACTCAGGAGGCTGAGATCTGAGGATCATGGTTCAGTGCCAGCCCAGGCAAGAAAGTCCTGGGAGACTCTTACCTCCTGTGAACCACTAAAAAGCCAGAAGTGCTGCTGTGGCTCAAGAGAGAACACCAGTAAAAGGCCAGGGACAATGCCCAGACCCTAAGTTCAAGCCCCAGAACCAGCACACACACACACACACACACACACACACACACACACACACACACACACACACACACACACACACACACACACACACACACACACAAACCCCAAAGAGATGGGAGGCCTCTAAGAACATCTTTTACACTCAGAGTGCTTTACCTGGTGCCTTGGGGGACTCAAATCACTAAGCACACCGCACCGCTCCTGTGCGGCCAAAATTAGGGTCTTCCAAGAGGCCCTTCTCCAGCTCTGTGCATCAGCCTGTTGCTGTTCATATCCCATGAGTGAGTGGGGTCATCTTGACTTCTGCATGTGTGTGTGTGTGTGTGTGTGTGTGTGTGTATGCACATCTGTGTGTTTTTATGTATGTAGGTGCTGGTACTGGGACTTGAACTCAGGGCCTGGGCATGCTCCTTTAGCTTTTCTGTTCAAGGCTACTACTTGAGCCATAACTCCACTTCTGGCTTTCTGCTGATGAGTTGGAGATGAGATTCTCATACACTTTGCTATCCTGGGCTGGCTTTGAATCTCAATCCTCAGCTCTCAGCCTCCTGAGTATTTAGGATGACAGGTGTGAGCCACTAACTTGTGGCTTAGCTAGTCATCTTGACTATTAACACAGAGCCTTGTACATGGTCAAGGCCTGAGTTGCCAGTTTTGTTCTTTTTTTTCAATTTTTAAGGCAGGGCAGCTTATGCAGTTGGGCATTGTGGGCTCACGCCTGTAACCCTAAGGTACTCAGGAGGCTGAGATCTGAGGACCATGGTTCAAAGCCAGCCCGGGCAGGAAAGTCCATGAGACTCTTATTTCCAATTCGCCATCAGAAAACTGAAAGTGGCACTGTGGCTCAAAGTGATAGAGCCACGAACCTTAAGCAAAAGAGCTCAGGGACAGTGCCCAGGCCCTGAGTTCCAGCCTCATGACCACTACCACCAAAAAGGCTACTTATACCTGATCAAGTTAAAGACTCTTCCATCATTCTATCAAAGTCTTCTCAACTCCCAGGGCTGGAGGATCTGGGAGTGATGGGGGTCGGGGTGGGGGTGTTTTTGTAGGAGGAGAGCTTCCCAACGCTGAGCAAGAGGTAGCTGGGGTACCCGACAGAGGCCAAGATGGAAAAGGCATTAGAAAGAGACAGTGGCTATAACTCTAGAGCCTGAGATCAGCAGGGCAGACATGAATGTGTGAAGCTGAGCTATCAGAGACCCTGTGCAGCCAGCCAAGGGGGTTGGGCCTGCAGGCTTGGGGGTTGGGGGAGGGGCAGGAATGTGGGGGCTTTTTTTGTGAGTGGCAAGTGTAAGGAACTCCACGGCGTCAACTGCCAATATGTTATGAGGGCTTGGTAACAATCTGAACTCTCCGGGGAGCTCTGCTACAGTTCAAGTGCGCACCAGACAGAGAGAAAACAATTTCTGGTGCCAATAACGCAACACAGATGAAAAATGTTTTAATATTTGAACCTGCTTTATGGCAGAAGGAATGACAGTGATGGACTCAATGTCAGCTTTTTTTTTTTATCCTCCCCCCCTCCTTAAATGTCATCTTTCGTCTATGAATTTTCTGTGCTCTGAAGGCATGCAAGCCTAATGCTGGCTCCTGGAAACCATTGATCACTGATTTTTTTTTCCTTTTTATTTTTTATTTTTTTTTTGTTCTAAATGGAAGGCTTGCCAGAAGACTAGAAATTCTGGAATTTATTAGGATTTCTTTAAGAGGCACTTTAGCTCAACAGTTCTCATTACTGTCTTTACAATGTTACTTATTTTTCTTTTTATGTCGTATGATTTGTAAGGGAAGAACAATATACGATTAAGCCATTGTGCATGCCGGAGCGGCTGGCTTTGTGTGTGTGAAAATAAAAAAAAAAGCTTCTCAGAGGGCTAAAATACGTATTTGAACCAGGAAAACAGCAATTCAGCAGCTGTTTTCCTAGTGAAATCTCTTAGGTTTTGAAATTTGAAAATAGGGTATGTGTTTCACCGTGTCCCAAGGGGGATTTGGATTAAACAGGGACAATGAGAGATTTATACTTTCATTAAAAAACAAACAAACAAACAATGTCACTTTTTTGTTGTTGTTGTTGGTCATGGGGCTTGAACTCAGGACCTGGGTGTTGAACTCAGGACCTGGGTGTTGAGCTCTTTCACTCAAGGCTAATGCTCTACCACTATGAGCTACAGGTCCACTTTTAGTTTTTAGGTGGTTCATTGGAGTTAAGAGTCTCTCAGACCTTCTTGCCCTGGCTGGTCGTAAACTGTGATCCTCAGATCTCAGCCTCCTGAGTACCTAGGATTGTAGGCGTGAGCCACCTATATCCGCTCATTTTTTTTCTTTTAATGCTAATACTGGGGCTTGAACTCAAGGCGTCACGTTCTTGCTTGGCTTTTTCACTCAATGCTGATGCTCTTCCCTTTTAGTTACACTTCTTCTCTACTTCTGGGTGTTTTGTTTTGTTTCTTGTTAGTCAGAGGTAAAAGGCTCTCAGACTTTTCTTTCCCTGGTCTGACTTCAAACCATAATCCTCAGATCTCAGTCTCCTGAGTAACTAGAATTACAGGCATGAGTTTATAGCTCCTTAATCCCATGCCTACATGGGTAAACATTTTTTTTTTTTTTTTTTTGGTCCAGTCATGGGCCTGAACTCTGGGCCTGAGCTCTGTCCCTCAGCTCTTCAGCTCAAGGCTAGCGCTCTACCACTTGAGCCACAGCGCCACTTCCGGCTTTTTTCTTTTTGCTTATGTGGTGCTGAGGAATCGAACCCAGGGCCTCATGCATGCAAGGCAAGCGCTCTACCACTGAGCCACCTTCCCAGCCCAGGGTAAACATGTTTTATATTCTGACATGGAGTACATAAACACCCTAGGGTGAGTACCCTCTGAAACAGTACCCCACCTGGACCTGAGTTGTATTCTAAACTGTTCTAGCTCTGGGTGAGCCAGGCAAGGTCTGAAATCTTGTCACTGTGTGTATTTACATGGACATTATTTCCTGAATACCAAAAAGAGAGTGGTTCAGTGCATTATTACGCATTAACTTTTAACATACTCCTAAGGCCATATATAGGCGATCAGTCTTCATTTGGCTGAAAAGAACCCATTTGCATTAGACAGTTGTGTGGGTTTTTTTTTTTTCTGATGTGTTCCATTGGCACAAGATGAGTTCAAACAGGTATGCTAGCTCTCAGCTGGGCTGTCTGACATCCTGACTTTATTAAGAGGGCCGCATGCCCAGGGAGTATGAATTATAGTTAGTATCAGCCTTGGTCTTCTTCTCACATCACTCAATCTAGTTGATTATGGAATTTGCTCCAAAGAGAGGAGAGGCTTCCAGAACCTTCTGTGGAGGGAGGGAGGCTTGTTTTTCAGAGTGCCAGGAGCTTATGGCAGCTATTGGAGGTAGACAACAATAAAAACGAACAAGTGGAAAAAAACAACAACAAGGGAAGAAACAGGGGGACAAAGGGGTTCAGAGAAAGGGAGAGAGTGAGAGAGAGTATCGTGAAGAAGTTTAATAACTGCCACATGGGTTGCTATAAACCAGCACTGGTCACAAGTCCATACTGTAGCTGAAATGGGTGAGGAACTTTCCTGGGGAATATAATTTCGATCCACAGAGCTGCTTGAGGGTCTGAATTGGGAATCTGGATACAAGATACTGGCCTAGAGCCTAGGACCAGCTGCAGCCCCCTGTGTGTGGCTTTGGCCCAAGGCAGTGGTCAGACACACCCATTGCACCCTGGGAGAGCTTATGCAAATAACCTGCAAGTAAAGAAAAAAAAAAAAAAACAGCATGGAAAGCCAGTGGGTAAGACTGGCAGAAGACTTATTCTTTTTCTTTTGGTCAGTCGTGGGGCTTGAATGCAGGGCCTGAGTGCGATGCTATTCCTGAGCTCCTTTGGCTCAAGGCTAGCCCTCTATCACTTACAATCACAGCATCACTTCTGGTTTTCTGGTGGTCCATTGGAGATGCTAAGAATCTCATGGACTTTCCTGCCCAGGCTGGCTTTGAACTGTGATCCTCAAATCTCAGCCCCCTGAGTAGCTAGGATTACAAATGAGAGCCACCAACACCCAGCAGAAAACTTATTCTTGATTTACCAAACACTGATGACCCTTAAATGGTCAACTATTGCTGCTCTATTCATTACAACCAAACCTACCACAATCACCATCGAAGAACTCCAGTCATGGCTGTCCCAGGCCACCAAACATTCCCCTAAACTATTTCTCTCTCCCTCCCATCCTTCCTTCCCTCCCCCCTCCCTCCTTCCCTCCCTCCCTCCCTATCTTCCTTCCTTCCTTCCTTCCTTCCTCCCTTCCTTCCTCCCTTCCTTCCTTCTTTCAGGTGTCAGTTCTGGGTACTGTCTCTGAGGTTTATAGCTCAAGACTGACACTCTCCCACTTGAGCTTCAGCTCCACTTCCAGCATTTTTTTATAGTTATGAGTCTCACAGGTATTCCTACCCTGGGCTGGCTACAAGCCACAGTATTCAGTATTCAGCCTCTTGAGTAGCTAAGATTTACAGGCATGAATCATCAGTGTTCAGCTAAGACAGTATTTATTAAATATCTTTATATACACTGCACCATCATTGAAGATCAAGAGGGGTGATCAGATGGTATAAAATAGGACAATTGAAGAGGTTAGAGATTCAATCAAGGCTTTAAATTTCCTAAATCAACTTCTTAAGCCATCCATTTATCCCCAATGCCTCCTAGCTCAGAGTCTCACCTGGACTAAATACCAAGGGAAGACAGACACAAAGGCATGCCCAATGGAGGGCAAGTCCAAGGAAGGAAGACAGAAGAGGAGGCTTAGAAAAGAGGAAGTACTTATGGTTGTCTTGGCATTGAAGATGAAATCCAATTAGAGAATTAGTTGAATCTGTCCCATTCCAGGGCTGGTAATTTGGGTGCATTTAGAGAGATGCAATGACAGATCTTATCCTGGAGTCAGAAAGAAATCCCTGGGGACCTCTGTCTCCTCCTTCCTCCAACTCCTTTAGTTAGGGCTCCTTACTTATGTATGTCAGGAAGGGCCATGATTTTATCAGCTACGGTGGGTCTCATGGGATGCCTGAGAAATCAAGACATGGATAACTTCTCCCGTGCTAGATTTGCCAACTCTACCAGGCCTAGCTCTCAGTTCACTGGACTTCAAAGAGATCTATTTAGGACATCCATCCTTTTCATAAATTTCACCCAGATTTTCCTCTGGGGCATTTACTATTTTTTTTTGTTAGTGCTCTTGTTGTTAGGGTTTTGGTGAGTCTGACAAAGAAGAAATGTTACCCAAGTCCTAACGACCTCTCTGAATTTGAGTCTTGGCCAGCAGGCATTAGGAACAGGAACCTATGAATTCTAGATTATGACTTCAGTCAGATTCTGGCCTAGCCAGCCATGTCTACTTCTCCCCTCTTAAACTGGCTCTTTACTTCTCATTTTTCCCTTCTTTTGAGTTATTGTATCTTCTTCAATTTTCCCCCTTTGGTGATACCAGACATAGTTGTTCTCTGTTACTTACACCCAACAAATCCTGAGAAATTCTATTGTCAAGATTTGGCCTAGGAAAGGACAGGACAAGACATGGTCCTTGACCTCCTGGAGTTTGAGGTCCCAAGCCCTGCTTCATTCAGGTTTTTCTTTAATTCTTCTCTCTCTGTTTCATGAAACTTCTGGGATGATTTGCCAATGATAGAAACACAGGAAAGCATAAAAGGAAAAAAAGATAAAGGAACAAATTAATTGTTGTGGCTCAAACTGATGTAGAAACTAGAAGGTGGAGGTTTGAAGCCAGTCTGGGAAGAACCAGTTCATGAGACCCCCATTTCAACCAAGGGTTGTGTATCATGATAAATACCTGTTATGCTGGTGACAATGAGAAGTACAAATGAGAGGGTCAAAGCATAAGCTAGCTCAGGCATAAAGCAAAACATTATCACAAAAATAACAGTGGGATGGCTCAAATGGTAAAGCACTTGCTTGCTTAGCAGCTTACTTGTTGGTCCTGACCAACAATCAATAAATAAGGGAATGAGGTCAGATAAGATGATGTTAAGGGAAATGAACCCCAAGATAAGGACACAAGTGTTTTTTTTCTTTCTTGCTATTGTTCCTAACGTATTTATAAGATACCATGTGATTTTTGTGTTGCTTTGTATGTCCCCCTTGCCAGGTATAACCCCTGTTTCCACTGTATTTGATGTTGGTATAATTTGGGGAGCGGAAGGGAAAAAACAAATTGTTTAAATAGGGATACAGATGGACCCATTGCAACAATGAGATGTATAAGACACTAGGTCAAAAAACAAACTTTACAATTTAGGCAGAGGGGGGAATGTAGTTGTGGAGATGGGAGGGAAGGGATGGTAGGGGAAAAACAAAGGAAGAGGCAACAATGCTTGATAAGAAATGTACTCATTACCTTGCTCATGTAATTGTAACCCTTCTGTACAGTATTTTCACAATAAAAAGCTTATTTAAGAAAGGAATATGTGCACAATAAATAAATAAATAAAGGACTGAAAGAAAGAATTAAGTCTGGAAATAATTTCTATGATCTAGCTCAGTTCAGGCTGTGAAATTCTTGACAATCGGAAGGTCAAGGAACAAATTGTGATCATCTATGCTTTTTTCATCCCAGGAAAGAAAGCAGAAGTTTCTCCTGTGGGGAAATCAAGTTAGCCATATAGAAAGTTGGGTGAATTGTGTGCAGCCACCTCGATTCAGATTCCTGAGTACAGTTCATATACTCTCAGAAACAGAGCACAGTCAATCAGAGGTATGGCTCAAGCAGTAGAGCTCCTGCCCAGCAAGCGTGAGTCCCTGAGTTCAATCCTCCAATACCACAAGAAACAGGATACAAGCCGGCGGTTCATGATCCAGCACAAAGATAGACTCTCTTTGGCATTCGTCATGTTTTTATAAGTTGGAATTCATTTGTATTAATAAAATAAAATCTGGGTCTCCTATGCCTTCTGCTCTCGCAGTTCTTGTGGAAGACTTCCAAATCCTCCTTTCTTGTTGATATAATTTGTATTGATCTCATTTCTTGAGACTGCCAAATACCAATAGGAACGACCAGAAAAGGAAAGAAGACCAGAGAAATCCCTGTAGCCAACCAGCTGGGGAGGAGAGAATTGAATTCAACTGGGAAACGAGGAAGGCGAAGTCAAATGATCGCCAGAGGCAATGGGCTGAACAGTGCTGTGGAAGCTCACTGTATGGTATGAAGATCCCATGCGGCTGTGCGCCAGGTGGGACCAGGTGGGCTGTCAAAAGCTGCATGTCCATCGGCTCATCTTGGCTTTGGTGGCCTCAGACACGGGTGGTGGTGGTACCTGCTGTGACCTCCAGTGAGGAGGAAGCAGAGCTCAGGAGTGGCCTGAGCCTCTCCCCAGGCCAATGAGATCCAATGAAGGTCTAACATCCAGGATGGTAAAGGTGGCCACACACTACACACACACACAGAAGTTGGGAGAGAAAGACAGCAGGAGAAATCTAGCCCTCACCTCTCAGCGCCTCAGTCTCCCTCCTGCCTAGGAAACAGGGGATGATGAGGAAATCAAATGGGTTGTCTGAAAAGTACCTGGAACAGAACTGGAAGTGGCAAAGGGTAGTGAGCATCAGAGAGAGTCGGCTTCAACCAGGAGTCCGAGACTTCAAGACCAGCAGCGAACATGCACTTATGGCTGTTCACAACTTCAGGGTCTCCTGGATAGGAAGGCTGAGGATTTAGTACACACTTGCATCCTTGGCCTTCTGTTCTAGCTTTCTTAGCCCTCCTGTCAGTGATTCTGGCAGCATATACTTCCAGCTTGCCTTCCTCTAGACCTGGTCCATGTCACTACCTTGAGGCAGCTCCTCCAGGACCGAGGGTCACAAGAGGGTTCTGGTGTGGTTGGTGGGATGACTTCAGCTTTCTGCCCAAGGCCAGCAGTGGGACAGGAAGTTGAAAGCCTTTCAGGATTATCCATTTCTATATTTCTTCCCTACCCAGAAACTGCCAAACGTCTGCCCTTTTTGCACCAGGCCTGAAGGAGATAGGAAGTTCAGTTGATGTCATCTTCTGCCTTTCAAGAGATTTCAGGCCCCAGAGACCTCAGAGAATAAGGATCAAGACTCCTGACTTAAGACCCATGGTGTTCATGATGATACAGTTCTTAATATCCTGATATTGATATCATTTCTCTCCCTGTCTGTTTTATCTCGCTGTCCCTTTGTGTCTCTGTCTTTTTCTCTCTAACTGGCTCTGTCTTTTCTCTCTTTTTCTTCCTTTCTTTTGAGACAGGGTCTCACTGACTTTGGCCTCAAACTTGTGACCTTCTTGATTCAGCCTCCTGACTGCTGGGATTATAGGTGTGTGCCACCAATGCATGAGAATTCACATTTTCAATTTCCCATCAAGTGAGATTTTCTCTCTCTGTGTGTGTGTGTGTGTGTGTGTGTGTGTGTGTGTGTGTGTGTGTGTATTTTTGTGGTTCTGAGGTTTGAACTCAGTCTTGAGCTTGCTATGCAGATACTGTATCATTTGAGCCAAACCTCTGGTTCTTTTCACTTCAGTTGTTTTTCCGATTAGATCTTATACTTTTTGTTCAGGCTACAATCTTCCTTACCTATGCCTCCAGTGTTTCTGGGATTAGAAAAGCATACCACCATGCCTGGTTTATTTGTTGAGAGGAAGGTCTCAGTAACTTTCTACCTGCTCTGATATCAAACCACAGTCTTCCTGCTCTCCCTCTCCAGAGTAGCTGGATGTAGGTGTGAGCCACCATACCCAGGGGCTGAAACTTTTTACGTATTTTTAAAAAAATCATATATATATACATATATATATGTATATATATATATATATATATATATTCACATTTGGATTAAATACAAGCAGGTTTGCATGATGACATCTCCCTGTATTAGTATTTTAGCATATAGAAGAAAGCTGAATATCCACATTAAATAAAAAAAAGAAAAACAGAATTCAGGAGACTCCAAAGATGTGTAATAAGGTGGGAATCAGACCTCAATTATTTGTAGCCTAATGTAGATTTCATGTTAAAAATGCAACATGATGTTTGATTAGGTTTTCCAGCTAGCCAAGTAGCCGTGGCTACTTCAGTCATTTTCTGCTTTGATTTCCTTCCTTTAAAAATAATGGTGGGCAATCCCATGTTTGGGCATTTACCCAAATGATCACAAACAAGACCGTCCTAAAGCTACCAGCACAACTATGTTTATTGCAGCATTATTTACCATAGCTAAGATGCCCCTCAGTAGATGAATGGATCAAGAAAATGTTATATATATATATATATATATGTATATGTATATATAATGGAATTCTATGCCTCCATCAGAAAGAATGACATTGCCCCATTTGTTAGGAAATGGAAAGACTTGGAGAAAATTATATTAAGTGAAGTAAGCCAGGCCCAAAGAAACATAGGTCCCATGGTTTCCCTTATTTGCAATAACTAGTATATGTCTGGGACAAGCAGAAAATGTCAAAAGCTATGTACATATGATCATATAAGATGATGTTAAGCTAAATGAACCCCAAGATAGGGACACAAGTGGTTTCTTTCTTTCTTGCTATTGTTTCTAACGTATTTATAGTGTACCATGTGAATTTTTTGTTTCCTTGTATGTTTGTCTCCCACAGTATAACATCTGTTTTCACTGTATTTGATGTTGGTGCCCTGCAGCTTGTATATGCACTTCTCTAATTTTGGGAGGAGAAGGGAAAATACAAAATGCTTAAATAGGGATACAGGTTGACCCATTGTAACAATGAGACACACAAGACACTATGTTGAAAAACAAACAACAATTTAGGTGTAGTTATGGAGGTGGGAGGGAAGGGATGGTAGGGGGAAAATCAAAGGAGGAGGTAACAATGCTTGATAGGAAATGTCCTCATCACCTTGTTCATGTAACTGTAACCCCTCTGTACAGTATTTTTACAATAAAAATATATAAAATAATAATAATGCTGGACCCTGGGTGTTCATATCTGTAATCACAAGTTCTCCAGAGGCTGAGATCTGAGGATCACAGTTCAAAGATTGTGAGACTCTTATCTCTTATTAACTATGAAAACTCTAGACATGGAGCTGTGGCTCAAGTGGTAGAGCACCAGTCTTGAGAGGAAAAAGCTAAGTGGTAAGCATCTAGTACTGGCATTAAAAAAATTGAAAAAATAAATTTAAAAATATTAAATGAGGGGCTGGGAAGGTGGCTCAGTGGTAGAGCACTTGCCTTGCATGCATGAGGCCCTGGGTTTGATTCCTCAGCAGCACATAAGCAAAAAAAAAAAGTTGGAAGTGGTGCTGTGGCTCAAGTGGTAGAGCGCTAGCCTTGAGCTGAAGAGCTGAGGGACAGCGCCCAGGCCCAGAGTTCAGGCCCCACAACTGGACTCCCCCCAAAATGATGTCTCTCTCTAATTCCTTCCCATTCTGCAGTCTTAGAGTCAGTCGAAAGGTGAGGAATCCTGGCTGTGAGCCAGGGAGGAAGAACAGGAAAAGGACAGGGCTAGCAGGGCTGAGGGTGAAGACAGGTGTGCAAGCCATTCAGGACTCAGAAGGAAGGAAAAAGGGCCAGAAGGAAAAGTGGCTGTGCAGAATTAGAGCAGGGTATTGGGTAATTGGCCTTGGCCTGGTGAAGAAGGGAAGTAGAGGGAAAATTACTTGTGTATGTGCAAGAATGCACAAAGGCAGACACTACCAGATGGGGCTAGATATTTGCATTGCACGGCGGGGCGGGGCAGGGGGGGTCACTCTTCCACAGGGGTCTGCTCTCTGCACTTGGCAAAATTTATCTCAGGCTTTCAGATACTTATATTTGAGAGCAATTCTGACCTCTCAGTCACCAGCTAGACCCCCTTGACTATCAAAACTTGAGCCTACAGGAGAAGAAAGGCGGCCGATAGGATCTTCTGGAACTGACAAAAGGCCGGGTATTAGCAGAGACCTTGTAGAATGGCTAGTCTTCCTGAGTCAGGAGCCAATACTAGTGAGCAACAAGGATCATCTTTCCAGCCAAGTCTATGGGGAAATAGAAATAGAGATTCATAAGGGTCCTTAATCATTTCCCTTCGAGATGAATTCAAGATCTGGTGACAGATGAGCGCCAACAAAGATAAATGTTTCTCAGAGATATTCATGATTCTCGTTGATGAGGGAGGAGACAGAAAAAGAAATGTATTCTGTGGAATCTCAAGGAACAGCGAGGGCCCAATTTGGGGTGAGGGGAGGGGGGTTCCACACTTGTCCCTAAAAACCCAGAGTATGCAAGGATAGGGATATGGGTTTCTTGGTAATTACCAACCAGATTCTTATCTATTAACCTATCCTACTTGCTAACTGGATTGCTTGTGAAGGCCTCTTGTTTTAATTAGCATGTCTCGGATGAAGAGTAAACAAACATTCTAACAAACTATTATGACATAAAGTTGATTTTTTTTTCCAGTTACTCAACTGCTACTCTGTGGAATTTAGAATTAAATGCCTCTCTCAGAGGCTTTAATGATCTCAGTCAAGAATGTTTTGATTAAATTAAAGCTATTGAGAATGTGAGGTTTTTTTTTTTTTTTTTAAGAAGCAATTGTGAAAAAAAAATCTTACAATGAGCCAAGTCCTGGGCCCTAGACACCCCAGTGTTTCAAGTCAGGCTCAGGGAAGAGAGAGAGTGGGGACATCTTGGTGAGCCCCACATAGGGTAACTGGTGGCAAAAATTATTAAGGCTGCCATTATAAAGAGGGAGTTGGAAGCCAAGGGCTAGGAGCTCACACCTGTCACCCTAGCTATTCTGGAGGCTGAGAGCTGAGGATCACAGTTCAAAGCCCATCTAGGCAGACAAAGCTGAGAGATCTTTATCTCTAGTTAAGTACGCCAAAGCCGGAAGTTGAGGTATGGCTCAAGTGGTAGAGTACCTCTAGCCTTGAGGGAGAAAGCTAAGGGACAGCACCCCGGCCCGGAGTTGAAGCCCCAATTCTCGTGCGCATGTGCACACCCATGAGGGAGGGTGTTAGAGTCTCAGCGAGGGCTTCCCAGAGGCTATGAATTCAGGACTCTTGAGTGGATGTCCTATCAATGACCCTGGGTAGTTTGTGAAGTTGTGTGCGAAGCAAAGAAGGAGCAGAGAGGAAATCCCATCTGGTCGATTCGGGAGTTCTGGAACCTGAGTGGCACTTCAGAGCCGTTTCACTTCCAGTTAAGGGGTCTGGCATTTGTTGCCCTTCTCTGGCTCCTCATTGAATGGGGACTCCTAGGTTGAGGAGATGGATGGTGATACTTCAAATAAGGGTGTAGGTGTGCGCCCTACCGGCCCACCTGTGTGGGTGCACCCACCAGCCTGGTCAAGGAACCCAGGAAGGGAATACAGAGCCCTTTTAGCAAGTGGACCAATATTAGAACCAAAAAAACCCCTTACCTATCACCTGACATCTATGCCAACATCCCCTCTGCAAACCTCATATCCTTCCCCCAAGTTAGAATACTCTTATCCATACTGGGTAGATTCCCCATGACTCACAAAACTTTATGCAGTGATACTTGACTGATAATAAGTAAAATACATGTGTAAAGTGATAATAAGTAATATACATGTGTAAAATTTTTGATATGTGAAATCATCGTTATAACCAATAAGAGAACCTATCTTCAGCTTCAAAAGTTGTTTCTTGCTGGGTGCCAGTGGCTCACAGCTGTAATCCTAGCTACTCAGAAGACTGAGATCTGAGGATCATGCATCAAAGCCAGCTGGGGCAGGAAAGTCCATGAGACTCTTATCTCCAATTAACTAGCAGAAAACCGGAAGTGGCGCTGTGGCTCAAAAGGCAGAGTGCTTGCCTTGAGCTGAAGAGCTGAGGGACAGCGCCCAGGCCCAGAGTTCAAACCCCATGACCGGAAAAAAAAATTGTTTCTTGGCGATCCCTTTCTTCACCCCCACCCCACCCCAATCTTCTGGGCTCTCCTATTCTCTAGACAGCCATGGGCTCTAGTTTCTGTCATGGAAGATGAAATTTCATTTTCTAGACTTTGGTGTAAACAGAATCATACAATATGTCCTTTGCGTATGGCTTCTTTCTCTCAGCATAATTATTCTGAAATCCATTCATGGTGTTGCATATTTAAATTACTAATTTTTATTTATGTGTGAGTAACTTCCAGGGTATGGATTGCACCCTCATGTATTTATCTGTCTGTCTACTGGTGTGTATGGGTTGTTTGCACTTTGGGGTTGTCATATATTAAAACTTCTATGAACAATCACACATATGTTTGGATGGATCTGTGTTCCATTTATCTCTTGGTGACTATTCCAAGAAGAATGGGTGGGTCACAGGTTTGTGAGTACAGTAAACATTTTCAAGAAACTATCAAGCTGTTTTTCAAAGTCACAGAGCATTTTGCCTGAAAGTTCCAGTTCCTCTACAGAGAAGTGCATCGCTTTTGGCTGTTTTTGTCTTTGATACTTTTCTTATTAAGTAGTTGTACAAAGGAGTTGCCATTTATCAAAGCAGTTTATGAATACAGTGCGTCTTGCTCAATGCCCCTCCTTTCAATATTCTCCTCCCTCCCTCCCATCCCTCCCTTTCCCTCAGTTTTCTTAATATTTTATTATATGTATTAATTTTTTTTGTCGGTTGTGTGGCTTGAACACAGGGCCTGGGTGCTGTCTCTGAGCTTACATATTCAAGGCTAGCATTCTACCACTTTGAGCCACCGCGCCACATCCGGTTTTCTGGTGGTTAATTGGAGATAAGAGTCTCATGGACTTTCCTGCCTGGGCTGGCTTCAAACTGTGATCCTCAGCTCTCAGCCTCCTGAGTAGCTAGGATGACCGGTGTGAGCCCCCAGCGCCCCACATTTTTAGTTTAGTTTTTTTTTTTGCCAGTTAACAAAGCAAATTGCGTATACAGTGCATCTTAATCTGCACCCTCCCTTCAAGATCTTCACCCGCCCTTCCAACTACCCCTTTTCTTATTTTTCTCAGTTCTGTGGTTTTAAGTAAAGTAAGCCAGACCCAGAGAAACACAGGTTACATGGTTTCTCTCATTGGTGGAGTTAGAATGTGCCTATAAGCAAGCATACTGGTTATGCAAGCAGTTTTAAATCAATGAACTGCAGTATGGTGGATTCTATGGAGCGTGCAAACAGTCTAATTCTTTAGAAGGACGAAGTCAAAGCTTGACAAAATAAGTACCAGGAAATGGGTACTTGCAAGAGTTGGGGAGAGGGGCAAGAGGAGAGGAGTAGAAGAATGAATGGAGGAAGAGACTAGAAAGCAGGAAATGATAGTGTGTTGTTTGTTCTTTGGTGCCAGGAGAAATCCAGTTCTTTGTTTCATATTGCTTCTATATTCTGCAACTCTGCCTAGCTTCTTTATTAGTTCTATAACTTGTAGAGTTTTTTTTTAAATCAACTATTCTAGGTATCTTGCTATCTATAAAAAAAGATGGATTGTTTCTTCCTTTTCAGGCTGAGTGCCCAGTGGACTTTACACTCTGACTACTGGTTTTGCATTCAGCATCTCACCTTGGCTTACAGTGAGCAGAGACTAATTATATGCTGGGGGCAATATTTGATGACCACTCAGAGACACACAGATGACACTTCTTGAGTCTTTCAAATGAGTGTGGGTAACTTGAATGCATATCCTTGCCACCTAAATAAATGGTTGGGAAATAAAAATATTCAGCCAGGTGGCTCACACTTGTAATCCTAGCTACTCAGAAATCTGAAACCTGAAGATTGTGGTTCAAAGTTAGCCCAGGCAGGAAAGTTCATGAAACTCTTATCTTTAATAAACTACTAAAAAGTGAAGCTGTGGTTCAAGTGGTAGAGAGAGAATCTTGAGCAAAAGAATTTCAGGCCCTGACTTTTTTTTGGTCCCAGTACCAAAAGTCCAAAATAGCCACAGTTATTTGGCATAATAGAAAACAATCCATCAGAATCAATTCAATGGTCTATCTATGGATTACTTATCTGTCTAGTTATCTATTTCCAAATGCAGTAAGAATAGGGCACTTGTGGCAGTCCTATTGTCCTGGCCTACAAATGTGTCTTATGAATTGCTTTGGCTTGAGCTCTGAGCTTCATTTCTACTTCTTTTATGGTCTAGTGAGTGTCTTCATTCTCAATACCCAGGGACCATCTGTATTCTGCAAGTTGAGTGACTCATCAAGACACATTGTACGGTCACTATGTTTAGAGTGGTTTCTTTGGGACATGACCTAAATTTTCAGCTCTCAGAGAATCCAATTATTCACAGAGGAATGCATATATATATGTATATATATATGCATATACATAATCTCCAGATACTTATCTGTACCTCTAATAATAGGTAAGATGGGAAATTGACCATGAGACTCAGTCTAGGAACTTCATTCAAACTCTGTTGTGGTTTGGATTGAAATGTTCCCCAAAGCCACGTGTTAAAGGTTTGCCACAAGCCTAGTGGGCTATTGGGAGGTGGTGAAGCCATCATTGGGGGTATGCCCTTGAAGAGAAAATTGGAACTCAGGTCCATCCTAGCTTTCTCTGCCTCCTGGCCATCATGAAATGAATAGCTTTCTTCTGTCATTTGCTACCACCCTGATGCTTTGTTTTACTCTAGCCCCCAAAGCAAACACGTCATAAGCCACAGAGTAAATCTTCTGAAACTGTGACCCCCAAACAAACCTTTCTTTATACATTGTGTTTCCCAGGTCTTTTATCACCTTGATGGAAAGTTGACTAATACAGAAATCTTTGGTTCCTCCTTTTGGCTCAGATGAAATGACTCTGACCCTGTGAACTATTTGCTAGAAGGGGGAAGAAAGAAAAGGTAAGGTTTTCTTTTCTTTTATTCCTTCTTTTCTTCCATCCTTCATCTCTTTCTCTTTCTCTCTTTTTTTTCTTTCTCTCTTTCTGTTTGATTTCTTGTGCTGATACTAGAGCTTGAAGTCAAGGCCTAGGGACTATCCCTTCACTGTTTTACTCAAGGATTGCACTCTTATTTGACCCATACCTCCACTTCTGGTTTATTGCTGGATAATTGGAGATCAGAAGCTTAGAGACTTTTCTGCCCCAGACTGGCTTCCAATCATAATCCTTAGATCTCAGTCTCCTGAGTAGCTAGGATTACCAGCATGAACTACCAGTGCCCAACAGAAAAAAATCAAGTTTTAAGAAAAGAAAGCAAGGATTGGGTTTCATGCATGGCCAATCTGAGATGCCTAAGAGATACTCAGAAGCAATCAACCATCAAGATATAGCATATAGAAGAAGACAGACTAGAGTTGAGTCAGAAGCTTGCAGCCTGTGATGACCATGGAGTGATATGGGATGACTTAAGCTCATCTATGGAGGAGTTAAGAAAAGGGTGTCACGTAGCTCAGAGCATTGAAAGACCCAAAAGAGTTTGAGAGACTCAAAAGAGTTAGAGAACTGGGCACTGGTGGGTAGCACCTATATCCTAACTATTCAAGAGGCTAAGATTGGAGGATCAAGTCAGAGCGAGCACAGAAATTTGTGAGACTCTTATCTCCAATGAGCCACCAGAAAACAAGAAGTAGAACTGTGGCTCTAAATGGTAGAGAGATAGACTTAAGCAAAATGAGTTCAGGGATTGTACCCAGAAGCTGGATTCAAGCCCCACTACTGACAAAAAAAATGAATTAGAGAAAGGGCCAATAAAAGAAATTTACAGCCGGGTGCTGGTGGCTCATGCCTATAATCCTACCTACTCAGGAGGCTGAGATCTGAGGACCATGGTTCAAAGCCAGCCCAGGCAGGAGTCTGTGAGATTCTTATCTCCAATAAACCTAGAAAGCCAGAAGTGCTGTGGCTCAAGTGGTAGAGTGCTCGCCTTGAGCTGAAGAGTGCAGGGACAGTGCCCAGGCCCAGAGTTCAAGCCCCACGACCGACAAAAAAATAATAATAAAGAAAGAAAGAAATTTAGAACTGGCCAGTGGTTTAATTTAGAAGAAACACAAGTCAGGTCTTTCTTCTAAGTCACACAAAGAAAGACTTCTCATCCTGACAATGAGGACAAACACCAAACTGGGATAATCTTAGTCTAATAACAAGAAGAGGCTTATTGGGACAAAGCTTATACTGATGACAGAGACAAAGAGTTTGGAGTAGGGATGCTGTCCGAGTTCAGATGGAGTTGCTTATACACATCCTTTCAAAAAGTGGAAAGAAGTGGTTTATAAATATGATTTCAACTGATTTTCTTTCACCCACTGCTTCTGTGGATCCAGGAGAGATCCTGATATTTCTTATCAGTCCTTACTGGACCTTAACATGGTTAATATTTTAACTAAATCCATTCCCTCTTGTCTCCAAGCTATAAAACTACAATTGATATGAGTCAGACTGTGGGTCTAATAGCAGCTCTGTAGAGAGACAGGGAAGGAAGGTGAACAGCAATGCAAAGCATAGCTCCTGTTCCCTGATGTCTACGCCATTCTGCTTGGATAGGAAGGAGAAGGTATGGATAGGTTTCATGAAAACCTCCCATTTTTCCTGGATTAGTTTTGAGGTTTTATTGAAAAGAATCAGTGACCTGATTTAGCATTTCCTTTTTGTTTCTATTTTACAAAGTTTGTATTGTAGGAATACTATAGTTTTGGCTGAGAATGACTGTTTGGAAACAAAATTGAAACAAAAAAATTTCATCTACTTCTGGGGCACTGGTAGCTCTTGTCTATAATCTGTATGATTACCTTTATGTAATCTGATGATCCCAGTTCAAAGCCAGCCTGGGCCAGGAAAGTCTGAGGTTCTTATCTCTAATGAACTACCAAAAAGCCAGAAATGGAAGTGTGGCTCAGTGGTACAGTATAAGCCTTGAGCAAAAAAAGCTAAAGGACAGTGTACAGGGATCCAAGTTCAAGCCTCAGGACTGGTACCAACACAAACAAAAAAGATCATCTCCAACCTGAGATGCTTGCTGTTTAAAATTTAGGAAACAATATTGATTCTTTAAAGTGAAATACTTTTTCTTTCTTTCTTTCTTTTCTTTTTTGGTTGGGCCTGGGCCTGGGAGCTGTCCTTGAGCTCTTTAGCTCAAGACTAGTGCTCTGCCACTTGAGCCACAGTGCCACTTCTGGTTTTCTGAGTGATTTATTGGAGATAAGAGTCTCATGGTCTTTCCTGCCAGGGCTGGCTTTGAACCTCGATCCTCAGATCTCAGCTCCAGAGTAGCTAGGATTATAGGCGTGAGCCACCAGCTCCTGGCTGTGAAATACTTTTTCATCATTGGTGTTTTAGGGATTCAAAGGTAGGTCATAAATACTTTCAATTGAAGGTATGGGGAGGTGGGTCAGTAAACTTTTCCTCCAAAGAACTAAATAGTAAATATTTTAGACTTTGTGGACCAGACATTGCCTGTCACCACTACTTAACTTTGCTGTTATACTGTGAAAACAACCATAGACAATACATAAACAAACCAGCATGGCTGTATTCCAATAAAACTTTATTTATGGACGCCAAAATGTGAATCTAATGTAGATTTTTTAACACACCACAAAATATTAATCTTTTAAAAAAAAAACAACAAAAAACCCTCCAACCATTTCAAAATGTAAAAGCCATTCTTAGCTTATGGAGCCATATCAAAACAGGTGGCAGGCCAGATTTTTGCCTGTGGGCTGTGTTATATTGACCCCTCTCTTCCAGCCTAACTGAACAGGAAGAGAGTTCAGAAATGCAGCTAAAGAGTAGCAGAGGCTGTGAGCCAATAGGATGGAGGAGGTGTGCAGTGTAGACACCGAACCTCCATTCCCGGTACAGCAGTATTCCCAAGGACTACTTTGTATTGTAAGCTCTGTGATGGGTTTCAGTGGGTACAAGTTATTTAATTTCATTTTTTAAAAAAAAAATTATTGGAGCTGATCCAAGCTCCTCTCATCACTAGCCTTCAGAAATTCTCTAACAATTGGGACCTTTTCATAGGCAAGTGACAACAACTTAATGCAAATTGGCTCCAGGGAAGAAAAAAAGTGGGGTTTGTCAGCTTACATACGTGGAAAGTATAGATGTATGCGCAATGTCAAAGATGGCTGGGTAGAGCTAGGAAAGAAAAATGATCAGAGTGAGCAGGCTCTCACTGGTAGCGCATGCCTGTAACCCTACAGCCCCTGTTCCGTTTCACTCTCTGTGCCTGGAGAATACATGGTTCAAATCCTGGTTCTAGAGTGGCCTGAAGTGAGCTATGGTTGGCTAACACTGAGCAGAGGAAAGTTGCTTCTGGGGCTCTTGAAGAAAAGGCTCTTTCCCTGGACATTAGTGCCCCAATTGATATTGGTCATAAGCCACTCAGGGATCATCTCCCCCAGAGCGAAATAGAATCAGAAGAGGGAGAAATGTGGCTCTCCCTTTTTCTAATTCTTCTTGAGATATTTTTATTGTGATAGAATTTACAGACAGGAAATGGCAGAAATCTTAATTGTGAGGCTTGATACCATTTTACATAATTACACACCTGCGAATCAAGATAGCGAGAATGCATCAGAACTCCAGAAGGTTTCCTGTAGATTCTTGCAGGAGGAACATTCTCCCCTAAGGCTGACTGCTAGTGTGTGTGTGTGTGTGTGTGTGTGTGTGTGTGTGTGTGTGTGTGTGTGTGTGTGTGTGTTAGTACTGGTGCTTGAACTCAGGGCCTGTGCACTGACCCTGAGCTTCTAACCCCATGCCCCCTCCTCACCCCCTGCTCAGGTTTGGCATTCTACCACCTGAGCCACAGCTCCATTTACTGCTTTGTGCTGGTTAATTGTAGATAGGAGTCTCACAAACTTTCCTGCCTTGGGCTGGCTTTGAATAACTTCTCAAATCTCAATCTTCTGATTAGCTGGGATTACAGGAATGAGCCTGGCTTGTTTTTGAACTTGATATATATACATATATACATATATACATATATATATACATATATATATATATATATATCATTCATCTGAAGCATGATTTAAATGTTTCCAGATCCTCTTACTCATAGATTATGAGATGATCCATCCATGCTTTTGTTTCATCTTTTTTTATTGCTACATTGTGTCTCCTTGTATGAAAGTATCCCACTTTATCTACCTGGTCTACAGTTAACCAACATCCAGGTTAATTTTGTTTTGGTTATTACAACAAATAAAACTACTCTGAGTAGTTTTATATCTTTTGGTGGATCGAATCTTTCAATTTTGTCAGGCTCAGAACTAAAAACACAAAGGTTTTAGATGACTAAAATGGTTGTGCCAGGTTATGTCCTACCAGCAAATGTAGAAGAATTCCTTTTAGCCTGGCATTAGTGGCTCATGCCTGTAATCCTCGCTACTCTGGAGGCTGAAGTCTGAGGATCACAGTTCAAAGCCAGTCCAAGCAGGAAAATCCATGGAACTCTTACCTCGAATAAACCACTAGAAAACTGGAAGTGGTGCTGTGGCTCAAGTGGTAGAGCGCTAGCCTTGAGCTGAAGAGCTGAGGGAAGGTGCCCAGGCTCACAGTTTACTAACAGCAAAGTATCTCTTTGCAGTAACACCTCTTGAAGTTTTTGATCCAGTTATGTTTGAAACTTAATGGACCCTATGGTTTTCAGTTAGATGAGCAAGTGTATCCATTTCCTACTTCCACCCAGAAGGCCCTGGGCTCTACAGTTTTCAACTACAAGTGCTCAGATGAACACAGCCAAGAAAACTTTCCATGGAGAATTGCCTGGCTCAGTTCTGGGGTTGGGAACTCTTGGTACCAATGGAGGATGATGGTCTTGGTTGATTCTGGCTGTAATGACCATGGACTAATTCCCCACAGTGGGGGAGATGTCATGTGCCAGCAGGGTAAGATGGGGGAGAGCATCGCACAAGTCTGACTTCCTCAGTATTCTTCATGGTAGAAAGGGGGTGAGATTTCTTTAGGAGCCCCCCTATCGAGACACTAATATGATTCATGAAGGCCCAACTCTCGGGACCTAGTCACTTCCCAAAGTCAGTTAATTTTTCCATATAAAATCTTCAAGGGAGCATTACCTTTCCAATCCATGGTAGTGTCTTTGCAGAGAGATGGTAGGGGATGGGGGGAGAGAGAGGGGGAGATGGAGGAGGATAGCAGATGGAGACATTTGTCAATCAGTCCCCGAGAATGGGAGGTACAGGTGGAACACCCCTTAACTGAATACCCCTTCAGACCAGCGTGTTTCTGAGCTTGACACATTCTTTTGGAGATTAGACTGTCTATATATATATATACACCTAAGACAATAGCAAGTGAATGGGACTCAACGTAAACTTCATTTATGCTTCATAGACTATCTTTCTTACACATAGCCTGAAAACAATTAAGTATATTATTATATATAATCATAATGTATTATATCATACATATATTTATATATTATATATTATTTAAAAATATATATCATGCAATATAACATATAATATACTACATTATATAATATATACATATATCATTGAATAAGTATTATATATTATATGCTATAATCAATATACAATATGCAGTATATCATTATAATATACTAAAATATATTATTATATATTAAATATATTGTTATATATCAAATATTACAATAAAATATATGGTATAAAACATATTACTATTACATTATATTATGATTACACTTCAGTAATAATATATGATCAAATGTATATTATATATAATTACATATTTTTATAGTATAGTGAATTATAATTACATCATATATTATGTGCTATCTAGTATGTATTATATTTAATATATTATGTTTTATATAAAGTGCACATTATAAAATGCATAATATATAATTGCATATTACCTATTACATAATTAGATATCATATTTATAATATATACTATTTTCAAGTCGTTGTACGAAGGGCTTCCAATTCTACATGTCAGTTTGTGAGTAAAAGGGTCTTGATCAGTGTCACCCCTTCCATCATTTGCCCCTCATCTCTCCCAACCCCACCCCTGAATATGCCTGCTTCCTCTGTCATGCAGGTCCATTGAATATTATGACTGCATTCAGCCACCTTAGTTTTGTGAATGAAACAACGTTTCCTGGTGTGTGGAATTAGAAAGATGATCCCAAGTTTTAGATCTTGGAGGGTTTCAAATTTGAGGTAGGGGTTGTCCACGAACAGTAGACGTCTGGCTGCTATCCACATTTGCCATAGCCTGGATTGACAGCAGCACCGTGCTGCGCGATCAGAAGGCAGATGCTCGGCAAGGTGCAAGCAAGACTTTCTTCGGAATGAACTGGAGAGCTGGCACACACAGGCGTGGCCAGGTGTGGATGCCCCAGGGAGCGTGTGCTGACTTTCTACGGAACACTCTGCTGTGTAAGGGTCCACCTACGGTCTCACCCTGGAGTGACCAGTTCCTGAGGAGCAGAGACATGCCTGGGAATGGCTGACGAAGCTGATTTAGCTGCCCCCAACCAGAAGCCAAGCACGCACTGGGATTTGTGCTGGTTGAGACAGATAGGAGGACAAAGGCAGTCCAGCGGCCTGGAGGAGACCTTGAAACCTAGGGATGATGAGACGTATCTTGCTGGCCCCGTTGATGGAGTCAGGCCGAGGCTTGATGGAGGTGGGCTGGGGGCTGGGTCTCTTTTTCTTTCTTCTAAGGCTACATAGCTGATACATACAAAGCTCTTCCTCATTCATCCTGTCACCTTCTTCTCAGTGTCTAAGGGACAGGCCAGGCAGATGATCCGAGTCCATTTGACAGACACAGAAACTGAGGCTTAGACAGGAAAAGAGAAGTCTTCTGTTGAAAATGGACCGTACAGCCCCAGGCACTGGTAGCTCATGCTTGGAATTCGAGTTACTCAGGATGCTGAGATTGGAAGATCACAGTTCAAAGCCAGCTGGAGAAAGTCCATGAGACTCTTACCTTCAATTAACTGCCAGAAAACCAGAAGTAGAGTTGTGGCTCAAAGTGCTAGAGCACCAGCCTTGAGCCAAAAGAGTTCAGGGACAGCACCCAGGCCCTGAGTTCAAGCCCCACAACCAACAACCACCAAAAAAAAAGAACTACGCAACTTCAGGGTAGGAGGAAAGGGAAAAACTGGGAGACAGAGGAGGGGTGGGGTGACATTGTCCAAAATGAAATGTTCTCTTTACCCAACGTAGGTCACTATAACTCTTCTGTACGTCAACCTTAGAATAACAATTTGATTTTTTTTAAAAGAAGTTTTAAGACTGTAGGTCCTAGGTACTATCTAGGTACTAAATCTAGATGGATATTCTATAGTCTACTTGTGTGTGTGTGTGTGTGTGTGTGTGTGTGTGTGTGTGTGTGTGTGTGTGTGTGTGCATGTGCAAGTTCTGAGGCTTGAACTCAAGGCCTGGGCACTGTCCCTTAGCTTGTTCTGTTCAAGCTAGTTAGTGCTCTACCACTTGAGCTCCACTTCCAGCTTTTTGCTTGTTCACTGAAGATAAGAGTCTCATAGACTTTTTCTGCCCAGGCTGGCTTTAAACCCTGATCTCAGATCTCAGCATCTTGGGTAGTTAGGATGACACCCATGAGCCCCTTGTGCCTGGCTGCAGTGAACCTTTTTGACTCTGGTACAGTTTGGCTCCATTAAAGTTTTGGTCCTCTGATTGGTACTATTGAAGTGAAAAGTGGTAGAAAATTTGAGAGGTGAAGCCCAGTGGGAGGTTTTTAAGTCATTGGGAAGAGTGAGTCTTTCACACACTCTTACTTCTTCATTTATTTTGACAGTACCAGGGTTTGAACTCAGGGCCTCAGGCTCATGTGACTTGGCTTCCTGGGCTGGTATGCTACCTCATGAGCCATGCTGATTATCTTAGAGATGAGGAGTCATAGACTTTTCTGCCCAGGCTGGTCTCCTGAGTAGCTAGGAATACAGATATGAGCCCCATTGGCCTCCATCTGACTCTAATTCCCTTCTTCTTTTTCTTCTCTTTTGCTTCCTAGCCAGGAGGCCAATCACTTCTTGCCTCTGTGAATTGCTACTGTGGTAGTGTGCAATCACATCCTGCCCTGCACACAACAGGGCAATGGAAACCTTTCTTCTTGATGAGCCAGTCATCTCAGGTTATTATGTTGGTGATGGAAAGTTGAGATCACAGACCTGTGTCAGGTGTTGCACTAGGAGCAGAAAGCCTAGTGTCAAGACACACCAACAAGCTTTGCAATCTTTGAACGGAAATGGAGGTTCAGAGGAAAGAGGCCGCAGGGTAGACGGAGGACTTGGATTGTCCCAAGTCAGCTCCATAGCGGACACAGAGGAGCACATAGTAGGTCCTATGGCCAGGCTCAGCCCCAACTAGACGCCTTTGAGATACCTGACTCATTCATCTCTACTCTGCCTTCTGTCCTGGAAGGCATTGTCACAGACTTCCAAGCTGGGACTACGGGGGAGGGGGAGCAGAAGAAGAAGCACTCCATGCTTTCAAACAGGCTGGTAGAGGCGAAAGATTGACAGTGCGGGTAAAGAACGAAATTGCCGTGGCTGTGTGATGCTATAAATATTTGGTTTGCAACAGCAGAGATATTTGAGATAAAAGTTAAATAGAAATAAAAGCAGTCAGATGTTTATTATATGTTGCCATAAAACTCAAGGGGAGCCTAAAAAGGCAGATCAGGATTTGTTTAACAAATAAGAAGGGAGAATAGAGGAGATAGAGGTTTGCCAGCGGAAGAGGGAGGAAGGGGTGTTGGCTGTCATTTGAGCTCTGACAGAGGAGCAGTGGGCATGGAAGGCCCTCAGCTGTGGACAGCCAAGTGTCTCTAGATGGCTAAGCACTCAGAGGTCCCAACTCAGGGCCTGGGCGCTGTCCCTATGCTCTTTTGCTCAAGGCTAGCACTCTACCACTTTGAACCACCTCGCCACTTCCAGTTTTCTGGTGGTCAATTAGATTTTTTAAAAAGTCGCTCAGATTTGTCTGCCCAGGCTGACATTGAACTGCCATCCTCAGATCTCAGCTTCCTGAGTAGCTAGAATGACAGGCGTGAGCTTCCGGTGCCCTGCTCAAGGTGAGATCTTACAAGGACTGGCTTTCCAGAGGCCACTGTCCCCATGGGATAAGAGATCTATGTGCAGGGCCTGGCTGAGGAGGGGCCATCGCTGAGCTTAGATCATTTTAGTTCAACCGTCTGGTCCATTGCTCACCTCTCAAGACTCCATCAGACTTCACAGGTGCGTTCTAGCTCACAGACAGAATGACAGAATAACGCAGCTGGAAGGTTCCAACCCCGTGCCACTCCAGGGGGTGTCAAGCTTTCTACCAATGACTAGGCATTAAATCTTTTTCTAATTTGTGGTCCGATCTGTCTCTGCTGTGCTGTCATAAAAGCAGCCATTGAGCCTGGTATTGGTGGCTCATGCCTGTCCTAACTACTCAGGAGGCTGTGGTCTGAGGATCACAGGTCACAACCAGCTCAGGCAGAAAAGTCCCTGAGACACTTTGCTCCATTGATTAAGCAAGAAGCTGGAAGTGGAGGTAGGGTTCACTAGCCTAGGTCAGGGGGAGAATGCTCAGGCCCTGAGTTCAAGCCCTGGGTCCAGTGAGGGAAGGGAAGGAAGATGAAAGAGAGAAAGACACACACAAAGAGAGAGAAAGAGAGAGGGAGAGACAAGACAGAGAGATAGAGAGACAGGCATACACAGAGACAGAAAGAGAGAGATCTCTCCAAAACACATAGTCCAATCACAAGGATTTTGTTACCAAAACAGAACACTGGATTAAGACAATGTATAATGAAGGCCTGACATGCCCCACGCACGGCCCAAAGACAAGGGTGGTATGACATGACATGAGGGCAGCGTGACAGAGGACAAGAGCTGTGATGGCCCCAACCTCAAACTAGGTGCCACGCAGAGTCCAGCTGAGTGACGAGGGACGGGGCCGGACCCTTTTCTCCCTACCTTCTACCCACAGGTCCCTTTATAGAGTTTCATGTGCGCAGAACAGCACAAAGAAAGCCCGGAGGGATCACAAAAGCTGTCACTAGGAAATCACTATGGGTCCAGGGTCAGGGGAAGGAAGAGAGGCCTCAGGCTTCAGAAGTTGATTGACAGGAGACATGGGTATGGCTGCAGGCAGGTCTCCAGGGACTGGAAAGGAGGAGGGCATGGAGAGGCGAGGGGGAAGAGGCTGTACGAAGTGAGATGCATACATAGATGGGACTGGAGATGGAGTTCTGGGTGTCACACTGAGAAAGGGGAAATAGGTAGAGAGGATATTAATGACAGGAAAGACTTCCTTCCTAGCCCTGTCCTGCAGACAGTGTCTTACAGCACACTGCAGAGCAAGTGTGAGTGACCATGAGCTCTCCTGCAGCTCTGTGCTGGTACCTGGTCAGTGACCACTCTGTTGCAGAAATGTGAGAAACATCCTCTGAGCAGAGTTTGAAATCTTCTCTGCCATGCCAGATCTCAGATAGGGAAGAAGGGGCAGTGTGTAAGGAGAGGCACTGAGATGGAGGGACAAAGGGTGAACAAATGCACCTGTGGCACTCCCTGGACGCTATGTGGAAAATGAACTCTACAACTTGTGGGTGGGAATGGGAGGGACAAATGGGGAGAGAATGAGGGAAGGGGTGACATTGTCCAAAAATAAATGTCCTCATTACTTGACTTACATAACTGTAACCCCTCTGTAGATCATCTTTATAAAAACAATAAAACATTTTTTAAAGAAGAGGCATGTATTGGATCATCAGGTAAATATCAAGCCCTTGGTACTCAATACCTGGATAACTTAGACCAGGAGAATTTTTACTCTAATGAAAAGATTCTTCTTTCTCTGTTGAAAATGGACATGAGATAGACTTGATATTTAAGGAGGAAGTCTTGTTCCCTTCCCCCTCATCAGCACCCTATGGAGATAGATTAGTTAATTCAGATAAAGTGTAGTGATTCAAACAGATTGCTTAAAATAAGAGTGTTGGGAAACCTGTGGGTTTTTGTTTTGTTGGTTGTGGGGCTTGAACTCAGGGCCTGCCTGGGCACTGGCCCTGAGCATTTTTAGTTCAAGGCTGGCATTCCTCCACTTTGAGCCACAGTGCCACTTCCAGTTTTCTGATGGTTCACTGAAGATAAGAGTCGCATGGACTTTTCTTCCCCTGGCTTACTTTGAACTGTAATCTTTAGATCTCAGCCTCCTGAGTAGCTAAGGATTACAAGTATGACCAACGATGCCTGGCTAAGCTTGTGGTTTTTGAAGTGATCACCAATCCTTCTCAAGGGTGACATACTTAGAATCTGAAGAGGTGGTGAAAGCTAAGGATACATCTTGGTCCCAGAAACTAAGTGGTAGCTATGAACTCTGGTTCCTTTGTCCTTTCCTGCATATTGATCCTAATTCATCTGAATTTAGTGAAAAAAACAAATTGGCTTTCCACTCCTCTACCCACATTCTTTCCATGGACTCCAGTCCTGCACCAGAGCACCCAGAATGGAGTCCCCAACCTTCAGGAACCTTCTCAGTCACAGTAGCTACTGAACCCAGCCTTGCAAACAACACCATGGAAGTCCCCAGAGCCTCCCCATCTCATACCAAGCCATGGACTCCCAGACTCACTTCTACTCAATTTGAAGGGTGTTACTTGCTCTGTGGGGCTGCCTTCCCCTCCCCCAGTCACTTCTACCATTTCTTCAGAAGTTCTAGCTGACTTTTTTTTTTTTTATAAAGATGTCACTGGCTGTTTTGGGGAGCAATATTTCTAACTATGTCTCACAGGCTAAGCAAAGTGAAGCTATTGTGATAAGAAAACACCTTTAAGCTTAACCCTCACATGGAATGTAAGGAAATTTCCTTAAACTGGGTGTGGTGACAAGGTTTGAGGCTTTGTGGTGCTGGCAGGAAGACATGGAGAGGAGAGAGAGAGGAGAGAAGAGAAAGAAGAGAGAGGAGAGGAGACAACAGAAAGAAGAGAGAGAAATGAGGAGATGGGGGAGAGAGGAGAGGAGAAAAGAGAAAGGGAGAAAGGAGAGAAGAGAAAGGAGACAGAGAGAAGAGAAAAGAGAGAGGAGAGAGAAGAGAGAGAGGGGAGGGAGGAGAGAGAAGAGGGAAGAGAGAGAAGAGGAGAAAAGAGAGAGGGGAGAGGAGAGGAAAACGGGAGGAGAGGAGAGAGGGGAGAGAGAAAAGATTGATAGTGAGTGAATGAGAGAGTGAGAGAGTCCAAAAGAGAGACCCTGTATTAAATAGTAGGCCAGGAAGGTGGAGGGTAGGATGTCATACAATGATAAAGCCATTGGACGATGGCTGTCACCCAGTACAACAGATCTTTCCCCTTGCAACTTGGAGGGTTCTGAACTTTCTACAACTTTATACTGAAATGATGTCTAAGGACAGAAGAAAGAACAAAAGAAAAAAAATTGTCCATGCTGCCTTGTTCTTGAAAATCTCTAATGAGAAACTTTCCCTGGGAACTCATTCCCTGTGGAGCAGACCCTATCCAGTCTCAGTCATAATGCTATTATTGCTTATGGATACCCACATTTCCAGCAGGCTTCCACGTAGAGTCTTCCCGGTGAGAAGTAAAGCCTGCCTCTGGGATCTACTTTAATTCGGAGTCACTTTGCTGGGAGACAACCAAAGCCTCATTTGAAGTCTCTGCTGTTCTCCTGAGAGATGGACGTCCCACAATGCATCAGTGCAGGCTGGCAGTCGGGCTGACGCGTTTCTGCAGGACAACTGTCAGCCGGTTGAAGGGTATTAGAGGGAAGCTGAGCGGGTGTCAGCTCCCCTCACCCCCACTCACGTCAGAGCAGCGCCGTGGCTGTCACTGAGGCCCACGAGGCAGCTGGCAGGACAGGACACACGCACCCACCCAGCTGTCCAATTAGATGCAGGGCCTGACCCTCAGGTGTGCCATGGAGGGGCCCACTTCCCACCGTCTCAGCAGCCTTCTGGGGGGATCCAGGGTTGCACCCTGTCCCTCCTGCATCCCACTGCGCAGATCAGGAGTGCCCCACGGTCAGCCCACCCAAGCGGCTGTCTTCCTTTCTGCCCAACTCTCACCCATGTGCTTTGCTTTATCCTCCCTTCTTCCTCCCTTCCTCCCTCCTCCCTTCCTTCTCCCTTTCTCTCTCCCCTTTTCCTTCCTTCCTTCCTTCCTTCCTTCCTTCCTTCCTTCCTTCCTTCCTTCCATCTTTCCTTTCTCCCTCTTTCCTTCCTTTCTTCCTTCTTTCATTCCTTCCCCCTTATTTTCTTTCTCCATCTATTCTTCCATTCCTTCCTCCCTCCCTCCCCTCCTTTTTACCCTCCTTCTTCCCTCCCTCCCATCCCTTTTCCCTCTTTCTTTCTCTTTTCCTTCTTTCCTTCTTTCCTTCTTTCCTTCCTTCCTTCCTTCCTTCCTTCCTTCCTTCCTTCCTTCCTTCCTTCCTTCCTTCCTTCCTTTTCCTTCCTTCCCTTCTTCCTTCCTTCTCCCTTATTCTCTTCCTCCCTCCCATCTTCCATTCCATTCTTCCTCCCCACTTCCACCTTCTTCCTTCTTCCCCTCCTCTGCCTTCTTCCCTCTTAGTTTTCCATGGGGAGAATGTTGAAGAACCCCTCAGACTCATTTTGGAAGTCAGTACAAAATAGGTGAGTTTTGATTAGACACCGAACACAAAGCCCAGTGGTGACAAATAATTCTCTCATTCTGTTCTAAGTGCTCTTAAGAACTCTAGGGTGGAGTTTGGTCAATCATATCATCCACTTGGAATTGATGCCCACATCACAACATCAAGTGTGTGGTTGAAAACACCTTAAAATATTCATAAGTAAAGACGTATGTGTTGCTTGAGTCAGAGCTGAGCGCTGTCAGAGTGTTCTGCAGCAGGCATGGCATGGACTTAGGAAAGGAAGAGATGATGGCAACCAGGGTACAGTCACAGCCAGCAAACAAGAAGGCTTTTGCCTCACTCTCCTGGACTGAGAAGACCTCTAGGTGCAGTGTGATCATTAGGGGCTATTGCTAACCCTCCTCTCTCTTGGTTCAAAAGTAGGCATGAAGATACTCACGGTTTGCTCTAAACTCTTTCTGAAGGCTAAGCTCTCTTCCTCATTGCTTGAGCTCTGTAGATGTTCGAATCCATCCCATGCCACAGAGCAGGGACTGTGTGTGATCTTCCCTACCTATCATTATCATGGCTCCACATCTATGAATTCAGTTCATGGTGGATTGAAGAGATTTTTTGGGGGGGGGGGAAACTGTGTCAGCACTGAACAAGTACAAGAACTTTTCCTTGTCATGATTCCTTACATAAATGCAGTCGAACAACTATTACCATAGCATTTACATGCATTAGGCAAGACCCGTAGTCAGTCTAGATATGGTTTGTGAAGCAATTGTGAAGACAATCCTCTTTTATATGTTAATACCAGACCACCTTCCACAAGGACTTCAACGTTTGCAAACTTATACATCAGAAGGGGACCTCTAGACCACCCACACACAGACTTTCAGGGACAACACTGGTGAGGTGCAACCAGTAAATCCTAGAGACTGTCTTCATCTAGCTTCCAAGTTTACTGGTTTGGATCCTAGAAAAGTATTCATGCATACTAGACTTTAAGGGAAGAGTTCTAATGCCCATTCATTTATTTGATTTTATTTTCCATTCACAACTCTGCATATACTCCTCAGAAGCTACCTGACAGGAAATAGTTGAATCTAGAGAGTGATCAAATCTTTAGCTTAGTACTCCCTCTTTATTAATTTACTTTTTATCTTCCATGTATGTGTGTGTTTATATACATACATACATATACGTATATATGCATACAAACATGTACATATGTATATGTATACAGATCTTCCATATACATGGGAGATATGATATCTTCCATATATATGTATATATGTAAAAGATATGGATATGTGTGTATACATAGGTAGGAATACATATATACAACTATTGTCCTTAAGTAGTTCTATGAAGAGGTTCTAAATCATCATGTCTTTTTGTGAGTATAATTCATCTTGATCAACATTACCCCATTCATCCTTCTTCTCCACTTCTGTCACTCTCTCGTATATTCTTTTCATTAGAACCAGATAAGACCTCTCAGTCTCCTCTTGCTTGTTTCTCACCTTCCAGGACTTGTCTGATTATGGGGTTCTCTTTTCTTTGAAGGTCTTGTCCCTCCAAATGATCATCTCCAATAGCCCCCCGCCTCACCTCTTCCCTCTGACCTTCTATAGGCCTTAAGTTGCCTTTTCTTTTTTGGTGACATCCACTTTTTTCTTGATGCCACCATGATCCACATGTATGGAGCATGTCCTATCTTTGGAGAGTTGTGTCAACTTTCAGATTCCCATATTGCAGACTCCCACATCACCACTCATTTAGAAGGCAATTGAGGTTTTATGTCATGAAGAGTTCATCAGAGGAAATGGTGAGCATATTACTTGGTGTGGGTAATGGTTACCCAGCCTGAAAGTCAGCAACAGTGGGGTACTGCTACTTCTACCTCCATACCGAACAGAGAAATTTCTATGACTCCCTGAAGGTCACTCCATGACCCAGCTCTTGAGTAGATCATGATATCCCAAGACTGCCAATTTCTTTTTGAATTTACAAGTAACACTAAGTATTGCTTCTGTATTTGCTTTCTATAGGCCATTGCTCAGTCCTACAAGGTACCCTGATTTGTTCCACTAACAGCATTATTGACCTCTAAATTACAATTTAAAAAATTTTTAAGTCAAAGGGAAGGATTATTTGTATGGGGGTTGGAATATGAAACCTCATGGCTCTTAATGTTAAAACCCATTTTATACATTATCCCCAAACCACTGGGTTTGCTGGGCCATTCTTCATGGCTGACGGTCTGTCAGTGAATTTGTTCTGTTTAAATGACTTGCAACACATCACCAAGGTAAATGTAATGAAATTGCCGGACCAGTGTTTAGTTTATGAGGCATTATTTTATAAAATAAAAACCAAGTGTGTATATGTTCATATTCATTTCTCCTAGGGTAAATAATACACAATTTATGTGTGCTCTGGACCAATTTCTTATTTGGCTAGTTTGTACTGGTTTGCTCTCACTGGGTCTTTTTATTGTAGGAAGCTGGAGTAGGCTGCCTTCCTTTATCAGGCATGGGGCTTGAACTTGGAGCCTGGAAGCTGTCTCTGAGCTCTTTTGCTCAAAGCTAGTACTCTACCACTGGAGCCACAGCACCACTTCTGGTTTTCTAGTGGTTCATTGGAGATACCGGTCTCAATGCTTTCCTGCCTGGGCTGGCTTCACACTGGGATCCTCAGATCTCAGCCTCCTGAGTAGCTAGGATGGCAGGTGTGAGACACCAGAACCTGGCACCTGCCAGGAGGAGAGGAAGGAAGAGAGGAAAGGAGGAAGGAAGGGAGAAAGAGAACAAGAGAGAAGGCAAGGGAACCTTCTAAATCATTTAGGTTTTAAAATATTAACTATGGGATGGGTGCCTGTGGTTCATGCCTGTAAATCCAGTGAGTCAGGAGGCTGAGATGTGAGGATCACAGGCTCAAACTAGCCTGGCATGAAAGTCTTTGATATACTTCTCTCCAATGAATCACTAAAAAGCCTGAAGTGGAGGTATGACCCAGGTGATGGAGCACCATCCTTAAGTGAATAAAGCTAAGGAATAGCACTCAGGCTCTGAGTTCTAGTCCCAGCCACAGAAAGAAAGAAAGACAGAAAGACAGACAGAAAGGCAGGAAGAAAGAAAAAAAGAAAGAAAGAAAGAAAGAAAGAAAGAAAGAAAGAAAGAAAGAAAGAAAGAAAGAAAGAAAGAAAGGAAAGAAAGAAAGAAAGGAGGGAAGGAAGAAAGAAATGAGGGAAGGAAGAAAGAAAAAAGGAAAGAGAGAAAGGAAGAAAGAGAAAGGAAGGAAGAAGGAAAGAAGGGAGGGAGGTAGGGAGGGAGAAAGGGAGGAAGAGGAAGGAAGGAAGAGAGAGAGAGGGAAGAAGGAAAGGGAAAGAAGGAAGGAAAGAAAGAGTGCAAGAAAGGAAGGGTAGATGGAGGGAAGGAGGGATAGAGGGAGGAAGGAAAGGGAAGAGAGGGGAAGGGAAGGGAGGGGAAGGAAAGGGAAGGGAAGGGAAGGGAAGGGAAGGGAAGGGAAGGGAAGGGAAGGGAAGGGAAGGGAAGGGAAGGGAAGGGAAGGGAAGGGAAGGGAAGGGAAGGGAAGGGAAGGGAAAGGAAGGGAAGGGAAGGGAAGGGAAAGGAAGGGAAGGAAAAAATATGGGCCAGAACTTGTCTGCTTCACCTCAGCTCTGTGTGGACTTTCTCTGAGGCTTTTGCTCCCTTTGCTGTGGTCAGGTTCTGTGAAACTTGCTTTGTACCAGGAGATCTTCTCTATTCACCAATATGCTTTTGTCTGATCTGGATTCCTCGGATCCATTTCCCACCCCTTCAAGACCTATCTTCCTGTGAGTTCTGCCCCAGAAATAAAAAGAAAGGTGGGAATAAGCCCCTGAAAGAACAGACTCTGGAAAAGTTGCTTTTTCCTAACAGAATCTCTTGATGCTAATAAAAGATATAGAAAAAAGTAAAAAAAAAAAAAAAAAAAAAGAAGGTGATTGATGAATGCTGCCTCTCAATGGGGCTCTTCCTACTGAATCTGAAAGGGGCCACGTGTCAGAATTGAGGTCATCAAGCTGAGACTATCAGAACAAAGCTTAAGCTAGGATGTTTCCCTTCCAGAGGGGGTGAGGAAGCATAGAGAAACTGAGTCACAGTAACACTAACAGTGTTACTAACACAAGAAAATGCTGAGTCTGATTATAAATCCCCCCAGCCAAAAAAAGCCTGCAAAGAATCCCCACATTTGTGTGTGTGTGTGTGTGTGTGTGTGTGTGTGTGTGTGTGTGTGTGTGTGTGTGTGCTGGTCCTGGGGCTTGAACTTAGGGCCTAGGTGCTGTCCCTTTGCTTTGTTTCACACAAGGCTAGCACTCTGTCACTTAAGCCACAGCTCTATTTCTGGCTTTTTGGTGGTTCATTGGAGTAAGAGTCTCATGAATTTTCTTGCTTGAGCTGGTTTTGAACCTTGATCCTCAAATCTCAGCCTCCTGAGTAGCTAGGATTAGAGGTGTGAACCACGAACACTGGCTGGACATGTTTTTTGTTTGTTTGTTTTGTTTTTCTTTTTAATTTTTTTTACCAGCTCACTACGTCCTTCAGGAAACACCCCATCCTGGAATAAAGCCCATAGCCATAGTTTTGGTTTTGCTGAAAAGCCACGGAGGTCTCACAAATCAGCCCCATGCAACTCTGCTTCAGTTGCCTGTATTATGTTCATTTGCTGGGCGGTGATAAATATTAGGATAGAATAAACTATAAGATGGCTGGTGAGGGCTCTGTTAGCTGTCTTTAGGGTTTCCACCAGGACTGAATGACAGCTGGGTTTGGGAGCAAGTGGTTTCTTTTCACTAAGTAAATGTAGCCTTGGGGGGAAAAAGGAGGATGAACACCAGAGAAGTCCAGAGCAAAAAGGGGTCCGCACCAGTCAGTAAATCAGTCAGATTTTAATTACTGGATGGATGACAGGGTGCAGTGACAGGCCGCAGTCCACAGGAGAGCATTCTTTCAAAGCTATCTTTAATACCAGAGAACATGTCAACAGGAAAAGCTAGAAAGTTGAGCAGAGGCCCCACATCAGGGGGCCTGTGGGGTCCCCTTTCACTGTTCTTTTAACCATTTCCTGCTGGCCTGCACACAGGCAAGGAGAGCAGGTCTCTGACACATTGCAGGAAAGTTCTCTTCTTTCCCTCTCTCGCTTTTAAATTAAAAAATAGTAATTTTTTTTTTTTGGTGCCAATCCCAGGGCTTGAACTCAGGGCCTGGGTGCTGGGTCCTGAGCTTTTCTTAAATTGTTGATGTTCCACTCTAGCACTTAAGGCTCAGTTCCACTGGTGGCTTTTTTTTTTTTTTTTGGTGGTTCCTTGGAGCTAAGACTCTCTCAGACTTTGCTTGCCTGGGGTGGCTTCAAACCATGATCCTCAGATTTCAGCCTCCTGAGTATGAGTATGAGAGGCGTGAACCACCAGTGCCTGGCTTCTTTAGCTTTTAAATTTCCCTTCTGCCCTTCTGCCCCTTTCCAGATAAGATCTGTGATTTTTAATAAGTTCCTATAGCTTGTCACTTCCACAGCTGTTTTGTGCCAAGAAAGCCATGGCAGATTTGTTAAGTGGCAAACCCTGCTAATTAGGTGGATGAAGTTACCTTTGTGACAGTAGCCCTGGCATTGAAGAAGGTGACATCCTTGCTAGGGACTGCCAGAGAGGCCTCTCCCTTCATTCTCAGGGTTTTATCCTGTTCTTATTACAGATTCCATGATCATCGGGCTGTTAGAAATCCTGCCCTGGAGTTGTTCATTCCAGGCCTGGCTCCTAATAGACATTTTCTCCCTTCTTACAAGCTCCTCCTGGACATGCTGGGGTCTTCCGTGTGGGAATATTGCATCCCCCAGCACACAGCAGGAGCAGGTACGATGTCTGCATAGAATACATCCCCTGGAGCATGAAGCAGCAGGTTCTATTAGTATTTTTTTTTCTGTTGCTGTAATAAAATATCCAGAATTGGGCAATATGGAAATCAAAAAAGAGTTCCTTAGCATTGGAAGGTTGACATACCAAAATGAGATAGTGCCATCCATTTAGTGTCTGGTGAGTGTCCTAACTTTCAATATGGCAGGTTTTCACAGTGGGAAAGCAGTCATATATCATGACAGGAAGGAAGAGGTTAAAGGACCACACTTCCTCTTCTTATAATGACCTGCTCTTATGGGGGCTTACCAGGACCCCATACCATCTCCATCCATTCCAAGACAGCTTCTCCAATGTCCTAGCCCCCATACTCTCTAAGCTCTGCCTCTGAAAAACCCTGAAACATGATCATAGAGGAGACCAAAATTCTACTCCATGAACTTTTGGGGGGAAGATAGACCACATCCAAAACCATAACAGGGATTGAGGGGAACAGACTTGTTGTCATGCCTTGAGGACGCTTGATCATTCTGCCTGGACGTTTCCTTCAATCTCACCTGCCTGTCAAATGAGACTTCATTTCTTAGGGCCAGGTAAGATGGAGGCCTGAGTAACTTCCCCACTTTCCAGAGTGGAACCGGAAGTTGTGGATGGTACTTCCGTTGTGTCTACAAGATAGAAGACATGGAACTCATTCACTGTTTCCCTTCCGCCCCCTACACACCCCAGGTCTTTGTTTCTGATCTAAGCCACGAGGGGAGAGACCTTCAGGTTACTAAACCCTTAACGTTTGGTTTGCATTATAGATACCTCCCAAGGACCTGCAACAGCTAAACCTGCCTGGGCTGTGAGACTGTGCTTGCATTTCAGTCTCCAGCTGTGGGTCTCCATGAAATCATCCTCAACTATCATTCACAGAGGGCATCGACTTCCACTGAATCTTCTGCTTTACCCAGAAGGCCGTGGGCCTGAAATAATAACTGAACCTTGAGGAGTCATGGATGGAGGGGGTGGGGTAGGCCTTCAGTGTGGAGCCTGTGGCCCTGGGTGAAAATTGAACACATCCAGAGGCTTCTTCCCAGGGATCCTGCCCCCCCATGTCTGGAAATGAATTTTCTCATCTCAGAGGGGAGTCCTACAGTGCACTTGAACTCTTGATTTGTTTCTCCTATTGGATACTCAGCTTCAAGCATGATTTTAATATCTAGGCTTCTGTTGGCACAAGGTTATAACGGAAGCACAGTTATTTCCCAAGGATTAACATAGAACAAACCAGGCCGTTCCCTGGTCTCTGCCCAATTGTAAATATAATTTTTAATGAAATCAGGTATAATACAAATGATTATTTATGCCTCCTTCTTCTATTCCAAGTAGAACAAAAAAAATCTACCCTGTGTGTCTGCATTTCTTATCTCCTAATTCCTAAAGTATTAATTTAATGAAAACAAACAAATAAACGGGAGGAGATGGGGAGCAGAACCACTAAGTCTCAAAAGAGATCCGTTTCTCAGCTTTTAGATTAATTCATTTGGTTCAATGCAGATGTGGTAAATCTATTCAGCTTCACATATTCGAGATGAGTTATTTCACGACATTGTCTCGCTGTATAGTATGAGTTATTTTGGTGAATTAAATGCTGGAGTGTAATTTCCAAAGAAAGCAGAGGTTTGTAAAATGCAGCTCGATGCACGTTAGTGTTCCAAAGAAGTTATTCAGTATAGAATATTCAATATAGAAAATGCATCTCATAATCCTTACCTTTTATCCCCTTCTGTATTTTTGCATCTGTGTGTGCACCAGTATGGGGGCTTGAATTCAGGACCTGTGTATTCTTAAGCTTTCTGACACTCTACCATTTGAGCCACATCTCCACTTGCGTTTTTGTTTGCCTGGCAACTTGGAAAAATCTCATGAACTTTTTTGCCTGGGCTAGCTTTGAACCATGATCTTCAGATCTCAGTAGCTAGGATTACAGGTGTGAGCAACAGTTGCCTAAATCCATCTGTCTTTTTTTTTTTTTTAAACATGTGTACACATTGTAGCTTGAATGGACATTACAACTCCAAAAAAAGATAAAGGGAAAAAAAAAAGGCCCTCACCTTGGCTAATCACCCATGGAGTCATTCAAACAAGCCAGCTCTCCACTTTTGCATATCTAAGCCCTTTACAAATAATTGTGTGTTGGGAAGAAAAGCAGTTAAGTCCTGTGGATAAAGCAATAAGATCCATGAGATACTCAATTTGCCAAAATGGTGGCTCAGAGAAAGTTAAATTAGTTGACTAATGCATTGGGTAGGGATTTTCTGAATGCTTCTTGACTTTCAGGACATTTTGCCTAGAATGGAAAACGATCCTGAAAAGGCAGTAGGTAGAGAATGTTCCTTTTTACATCTTCACAGGTAACAGAACCAGCTTCCTCTGCCAGGCACTGCCACAGAACCCCCTGATGTGGTATTTCAGGCCATAATACACAAGAACATGCAAGATGTAACCAGACCCAACAGGCTCATTTTCTGATACAGACTTTCTTCTTTGCCATTCCCTAAACAGAAAAGCATTACACTGACTTAGTTATTATGTATGTATGTATGTATGTATGTATGTATGTATGTATGTATGTATGTATGTATGTATGTATTTCTGCTGATACTAAGACTTGAACTCTGGGTTGTGCACTTGCTTGGCTTGTTTGCTTAAGGCTGGCACTCTACCACCTGAGCCATTCCTCTAGTCCATATTAGGAGGTCTAGGTAAGAGGATCACAATCCAGGGCATCTGAACAAAAATGTACAAACTCATGTTTAAGCTTTAGTACCACCAAAAAAAAAAGTCTATTTAAAGTAATTCAAATGAAAGCCCCTGACTTCCCCCATCTTCTTTGGCATTTGACTAAGAGGAACAGAAATGAATAGAGTGAACCCAGAAGGGTTCAATTCAAAGAGAGAAAAACCCAAGATGTCTACCTCCAGTCAAATCTCTCCTCTGTCATTGCACACAGGAAACCCTGAAGCCAAGACAAAGGAAGGAAAAAACAAAACAAAACTGGAACTAAAGAGGAATCTACACCAGCTAGGCGCCTGAGGCTCACACCTGGTATCCTAGTCACTAAGGAGGCTGAGATCCGAGGATCGCAGTTTGAAGCCAGCCTGGACAGGGAACGTCACGGATACTTTTATCTCTAAGAACCACCCAAAATCCAAAAGCAGAACTGTGGCTCAAGTAGCAGAGCCTTAGCCTTGAGTGAAAAAGCCAAAGGTCAGTGCCCAGGTACTGAGTTCAAACCCTGGTTCTGGCATGAGAGAGGCAGGGCGTGGTGGGGGGGGGGGGGGAGAAAACAACAAAAGCTAATAATACAATTAAAATGCAAAACTCTCCTTGGCAGAGATGGAGTCTCTGAGCCCTTGTGTTAGAGCTGTGCCCCCATTCCGCCTGGCTTACTATATTTCTTCTTTGCTGAATTAAATAAGTTATAGGTAGAAAAGGCAAGGGCGTTTTATGTAGATTCCGCTCTGTTCCCCCCGCCCTCCTTTAAGTAGGAATTTTGAGTGATTTGGCGGCTGGATCTGGGAGCCTGCCTGCCAAACTCCACCTGCTGAAGGGACTTAGTCCAGCTGTTTCTGAGAGCTCTTCTCTCTACAAAGGTTTATCAGGGAAAAGAGAGCTAATAAAAAAAAATATGATGAATCAGGACACAGAGGAGAGCTTGAGAGCTGACTGTAATAAACTTCCAGCTCTGGGGCGCATCGTTTTGTATAAGCACCCACCTGGACTGGAATGGAAGGAGGTCCCCTTGGGTCCTGAACGTGGCCTTGACCTTGTCACTTTCCTAGCCAGTGGCTTCCACTGGGAAGCTGGAAAGAGAATCGGAATATGTGGCATGAGCAGTACAGGCAATTTTGGTGTCCACATTTACCAGATGTGTGACTATAACTCTCAATGTCTCCAGCCATGATGGCACTGTCTCCTTCACAGTAAAAGATCTTAGGGGGTGGAGCAAGGGACCAAGACAACATGGCTCCTCAATACAGGCTGATACGGGTCAGAATTGTGGCTTGAGGACATTGTCCTAAGAGGTTTCCAAGAATGACTTGGCCAGTGGCTCATGCTTGTCTTCCTAGCTACTCAGGAGGCTGAGATCTGAGGATCGTGGTTTAAAGCCAACCTGGGCAGAAAATGTCAGTGACACATCTCCAATGAACCAGTAAAAAGGTGGAAGTGAAGATGTGGCTCAAGTGGCAGAGTGTCAGTTTTGAACAAAATAAGCCAAGGGAAAGTGTTCAAGCCCCAGTACCAGCACACACACAGAAGGCATGCGCGCGTGCACACACAATGTGTGTGTGTGTGTGTGTGTGTGTGTGTGTGTGTGTGTGCACGCATCCACCACCCCCATACACCAAGCCCTACCCCACAGCAAACCCCTGGTACCAGCAGGTCCACAGTTCCAAAGCCATCATTGAAGAAAAATCATGTGCTACTGTGGATGCTTGAGTCACTTTTTTGTTTTGTTTTGTTTTGTTTTTTGCTACATTTCAACAAATCTCAAATTTTTACTTTGTGACTTTAATTAAGCAAATTCTTCTTCTTCTTTGTAGGTTAGGGCTGGTGTCCTGGAGCTTGAACTCAGGGGTTCTGGGTTCTGTCTCTGAGCTTTCTTTTTCTCAAGGCTGGTGCTCTACCACTCAAGCCACAGCTCTACTTCCAGCTTTTTGGTGATTCACTAGAGATAAAGAGTCTCACAGACTTTTTGGCCTGGGCTGGCTTTGAACCCCCAGCTTCAGATGTCAGCCTTTTAAGTAGCTAGGATGACAAGCATAAGCCACCAGAGACCAGCCAGAGCCATCATTCTTTAGAGTTGAAGGGAGAGAATGTACATCGGCTCAGCATGCTGTAAAATGAGAGTCCGAGTGCTGAACTTCATTGGTTTAGTTAACAAATGTTTATTGGACACCTAGTTTGTTGAGGCTTAATGCTTGATCTGGAAGATCAAGATGAAGACACATTGTCCTGTCTTTAAGGCTTGCTCTTAGAAGAAAATGCACATATACTGTCTTTGGACACACACACACACACACACACACACACACACACACACACATGCAGTGGCTGGCTAAGAGACACAAAGGAATATAGGAAAGCAGACAGTGTAGGGTCAGACTATGTGGAAGGCTTCCTGTAGGAAGAGAGGCTGTTACTAGTAAAATTGCCTCTTTGTGTCCTAGAAGTTCCTACCCTCCATATGTACCCTTAGGGGTCACGGTCAACAAGCTTCAGATTGGCAATCTTACCACACTTGGGTTGATTATTTTACAGTCATATTTGAGATCTTGTAGAAGGATGCTCTAAGCCCAGCTCCTGCTGTGGACACGCTGGGCTTTGCAAAGCATTGACACGTTTAAATAAATGCTGTTCTGTTCAGCTCTGCATACTGCAGGGGTCTGATCTCTCTCTCTCTCTCTCTCTCTCTCTCTCTCTCTCTCTCTCTCTCTCTCTCTCTCTCTCTCTCTCTCTCTCATCCCCCCAGACCAGTACTACATCTGGACCAACAATGAGCAGGTGACATATCCTCAGCATAAAATTGAGCTCTGCACTGATGTCATTTTTGTCTTTCCTACAGATAGACACTTTGACACATTTCCTGGGGAACCCCATGGCTTCTTGTGCTTAGTTCCCCCACCCACACACACCCTTTGTTTGGTTTTGTTTTTTGCTTGAAGAAACATCTGGCTCTTTTGATTTGTTCTCCCATTTTCCATCTCTGAACACAACCACTTGCCTCGGAAACATAATACCACTTTTGGCAAACAAGCCAAGGATTCTTCATATTTTCCCGCCCCCCCCCCCCCCAACATCAAGCCCCGGCTTCCTCCTGGAGCTCCCCCCGCCCCCTTCCTAGTCATTCTTTCTGAGCTCAACCCAACATGGGCTTCTTTACTTTTCCTTGGCAGCTTGCAGGGTTTTTTCAAACAGGAGGTAAAACAGGTATTTTTTTTCCCCCAAGACAGCTTCCATTACATTTGTGGCAGGGATCTTGTTTTAATAAGGGCTTTCAAAGGCAGCCTTCTGCTTCTGAGCTTTGCAAAACACGGCTCTATAAAAAGTTAGTGAGCTCCCCACCCCACTGCCCCACCTCCTCGCAGCATACCTCGTTAGCGTGCTTCCTCATTCCGCCTCGTGTTCATTCTGTGATTAAACATTTTGCCCCCAACTATACAAGGCACAGAGGAAGAACGGCTCGCTCGTGCCATGAAACGGGGAGGATTTAGAAACGGGATTTTATTTTATTTTTTTTTGTTCTCCCATCCATCCCTCTTCTTTCTTCCTACAAATAGGAGATTTATAGACATTAATGCCATTGAGTCTAATCTATAAATGTTCGAGGATGCTGTTGGTTTTAAATACTACACGTGGATAGAAAAATGCAGATTTCCCTCCCATTTCTGACTTTCTGTCCAAGAACTCCTGAACTAAATTTTTAGTCAACGTGGGCAAAAGATACAAATAAACAGAGCACTCGAAACACAGAGACAGAAAAAGGAGAAGGAGCTCAGTTTTACATAATTGATTTGGTAACCTTTTTTTTAATCAGTGGAATTAAAGCATTAGTTAACCATGGTAGGCATGTATTGATGCTGTGTGTGTGTGTGCGCGCGCGTGCGTGTGCGCACACATGTGCCAGTCCTGGGGCTTGAACTCAGAGCCTGGAGTGGCTTTCATTTTGCTTAATGCTGGTACTGTACCACACCTCCAGAAGGCTTTCCTTCCTGAGCTGGCTTTGAACCATGATCCTCAGATCTAAGCCTCCTGAGTAGCTAGAGTTATAGGCATGAGTTGCCAGTGCCTGGCTTATTTAAGCTTTTTGACACTGGCACATTGGTGGATTTCCTCACACACACACACACACACACACACACACACACACACACACACACACACACACACACCTTCCTTCATTCCTCCTTCCACCTTTTGTCTTTTTTCCCCCTCTTTATTTTTATTTTTCTCTTGGGGCTAACAGTCTTTAATACATTTAACTGCCAGTCTATCATCCTGGATGGGTCAGAGCTTGTCTTTATAGACTTTTAAAATTAATACTAGCCAGTTGTCTCTTGATGTACCCCTTGCCCCTGCTGCTGTGCTCGGCTGTTTAATTGTAGAGGTGGCCTCTTGTGGCCGCATGCTCCTAATATTTAGCCAGGGTTGGAAATATGAATGTTAGAAGAAAAACTGGCAGATGGCTGAGAATGCAATTTTACTCATAACACACCAGTAAAACTTTAACTCAGAAGATTTAGTGCGTGGAGTGTTCCAGCCAGCAAGCTGCAGCCATATGCAGATTTTTTTTTTCAAACTTCTAAACTGATGGCTTTGCAAAGTGTGCATAAGCAGCCTTTATTGATTATGATGTTAAAAATTGAAAGCGTCAGTATCATTTAGCTCGAGACAGTTTTAAAGGAAAAATGAACATTCGTTTTCATTATGAACTACAGAAAGGCCAGGGGCTGAGGAGGCCCACATTCATTATTCCTTACATTCCAGAGAGAGATTCTTTTTAAAGAAAGTGTCTCTTCCAAAAAAAAAAATTGCATCCACTTGAAAGATATCAATCAAGTCAAACTTCATGAATTCAAGGTAAGGCTGTCTACAGCTTCCTGAGATCGATTTGTGGGGTCCATATGCTGGGTTGGTTTTATTTTGTCGGGGAGAGGGGAGCAGCTTTGGGATGGTATCATTAATGAATTTGTTGTGTACTGATCATGTCTAGAACTCTACTAAATAACTCTGAGATTTTGACAGACAGCCACAGAATTAGGACAATCAGGCTCAGGGGCACCTGTTCTAATTCAGTCTATAGATGCCCAAGTGTAGCGCACCTGCAGAAACCATCAGATTTCACCTTCTTGTCTTGCTAAGGAGGGGAAACTGATTTGGGGCCAGCATGCTATTGACATGGATATGTGTTCTGTCTGAACAATGTACAACACAAGATCATGTGGTATTTCCTCCTTGGCTGAGCTCATGTTAAAAATGCCCAAAGGCATTTATTTCTATTATCGCTTAATGGTTTAATATTTTCCCTTCAACTAGGAAATCATTGCTATGTTGGAAGTAAAAAAAAATGCAAACAACAATAGCAAGAACAAAGGAATACAGGCAAGATAAGGAAATCAGTGTGCTTTGCTTAATTCACTCAAGGGAGGTCGACGTAACACAGCAGGCCAAGTCAGTTTCAGTCCATCTATCCAGATTTCTGCATTGCTCCTTTTTATCCATAGATAGTGGAGATACGGGAGTCCCTGAGCGCAACTTGGAAGCCAAAAGCAACTTCATGTTGCTGAGAAGGCAAACCTGACTCATGTGGGTGAACCAGAGCAGAAATGTGTTTGCAGTTTAGATGCTAACATGTTACTTGGCAACAATCTTACCTTCTAGTGTTGTTGGAGCCCAGTGTTTTAAGTTAGGAACTGCATTTCTCTTCCTACAGCTGTCTTATTACCTCCATTGTTTTTTTTTTCTAGACAGGTGTTCCTTCTGAGAAGCACACCATAACCAGTTTACAAGAGGAGAAATTTTTGTCAGGATTCCTTTCATTCTAGGAAGACAGGACATGCCACCATATTGGGTAGTAGACATGAGAGGAGAGCCACCATCCTGGGTGGTAAACAGGAGAAATCTTTACCATAGTTCTTTCCATTCTAGGATGACAGGAACTGCTATCACATTGTATGGTATACATAAGAGGAGAGAAATCCTTACCAAGCTTTTCTTTCTAGGAAGACAGGAAGTGCCGCCATATTGGATGGTGGACGTCACCAGCGACCCACTTACTCTTTAAATGTACCAGCCTGATATTTTTCTCCCTTCAGTGTGTCTGTTAATGCCAAAAGCTTAAAGATATAATGTATATGGGTTTTACATCTCACATCCCCAGCTTGAGTTCTCCAGGTATTAACAGAATAAATAGATGTTTACTGTATGATAATCCTAAGCAGTATCTGCTCTAAAGAAAAATGATACTGGCTTGCACATTTTCTGGACCCACTGGTTATGTATAAAACATTGGATAACTAAAGCAGAAAGAGTCATCATTAGGGAGCGAATCATCTATCCCAATCACAAGGCCATTTCCTCTTGGGCAGGAGACTCAGGTAAATCTATTACAAAGCTACTTGGGAGGGTCATTTCACAAGTTTAATTACCAGAGAGTTTAACAGAGAGTTCTCACCCAGTGCCCTGACAAGTGATGGAGTAACTGAGCCAGTTATCAGTCAGATTTTATTTTCTGTAGGACTGGGCAGTTTGATTGCCAACAAGGGTGAGCTGCTGAGGAACTGGCTGTACTCCCTGGAAGAGGGATCTAAGGCAGGGTAAACATTTGCACAGCCACCAAAGCAGAGCCCTGAACGATTATTTTTCTTACAGAAAATTGTTGTGCAGAGTGGACAGGAGTATGTAGTCTGTCATAAGTAACATATTTTTTTTCTGGGGCCATTCTTTACCCTGCATGAGTTCAAAGCAGCCCCAGTGGGATCAGGAGAAAGAAGCATAAATTCTAAACTCTGTGCAAATGGGGAACAGAACTGCAGACGACAAAGGGGGTGAAACTGACTTCTCTGGGCTCCAAAAACTAAATTGCGATCATTCTCAATTTATGTCCAGTCTGGGATCCAGAAAGGTCTCTCGCTTGAGGGTTGGCATGAAAATCAGGGGGAACTAGAACAATCATTCACTATCAATACGTCCCTTAACTCTTAGACAGCTCCAGGCGACTGTAGGGGCGGTGGGTGAACCATCTTTACCGGTCCCAAATCTGCGTTAACTAATACTTATTGGATGGTAAAATGCAACTGAAACTGTTAATATGTGGGAGAGTCATATGAATATCAAACAAATTCATTATGATCAGTGCTATTACAGTGAATACCAAATGAGTTCATAATGTTGGAACAATGAAAGTGTTACCGATAGATTTTTATTTCCGTAACAAATCCTCCATGTAAAAGGCTCCTCCTGTACTGTTAATTCTAATACAAGTTTGCATTTGAATATCAGTCTCATCGAGGAAATTATGAGTTTCAATAGCCTATGCCACAACGAGTGTTTTATATTGTTTGGCTTTCATGACATGAGGACAAAAACTCCCTGCACCCTCTACTCCCCAATTGGTTTGTGGATTTTGATGATGACTCTAGTAGGGTCACATTTTCCTTTGAGTGGCCGATCATTAGAAATCCATTTAGTATTCAATGTTGTAACACTAATTTGATAGGACAGGATGAGTACAGAATTCATCTTCTATTCATATAGATTGTACTATGGGCTTCTGAAGGAGTTCAGCTCTAATTCAGGCCTAGTTAATGGGTACATTAGAAAGAAGCCATTACTAGAGAGAGAGGAAGGCTCAATTGCTTTTGATGGACATTTGAAATCTTGTGGCATTACAATTACAATATCAAGTTTCTCCAATCTATCTATAGTCTACACTGATACTGCTCTGGGCCTAAGCCTAGGAGAGGTGTAATTCATCTGAGATGGACCAATAGCAGGAAGGAGAAAGCAGAAGATTACTGAGAATTTCCAGTGTTATATACTTGCACTCAAGGCCTCAGTTAGACGCTGGTGGCTCACACCTGTAATCCAAACCAGTCAGGATGCAGAGATCTGAGCACTGAAGTTTGAAGCTAGCCCAGGCAGAAAAGTCTGTAAGACTCTTATCTCCAATTTAATCAGCAAAAAGCCAGAAGTGGAGTTGTGGCTCAAGTGGTAGAGCACAGATCTTGAGCAGAAAAAAGCCAAGTAAGAGGCCTCACGGCCCTGATTTCAAATCTCAGAAACAGAAGGAAAAAAAAAGGTGAATGAGAGAAAATTAGTGCACATGGCCCAGTTTTCAGCTGAACAAGCAGAGAGGCAGAGAAGTTGGGTTACTGATTCAATATCTTGCAAAACAGCCCAAGCAAATAGCATCTGGAGAAACCAAGAATAGTTATTAAGGCTGTAGCCATATCCAGAGCTGATGCATGCACTAACACAGTAGCTTTTCTCCCAGAGCCCAGCCAACTTTAGGCTCTTCATAAATATTTGAATGATTGCATCCTTGAAGTAGCCACAGCTAGGGGAAAACTGTAGAATCATTAAGTAATATTTCCAGCTCAGGTACAAATCTTTCTTTGCTATTTCTTGGGGCCCAAATGATGGAAATCTAGTGATTCACAAGGCTTCTGGTTCTTTCTTTGCTTCTCCATGGCATTCTCCTGTCCTTCTTCACATCATAGCTGGTGAAGAATCTCTGCTGCTCAGAAGAAGTCTCTACAGAACCCTGTGGAACCTTTACACAAGGCAGTAACCCATCCCTTCCTGTTGTTTGTGGTTTCTGAGAGGCAAGCCCAAACGCCCGGATTAAGAACTGAGCAACCACTCAGTCAAGACCTTATTAAAATGCTCTTAGATGTTCTTCAATAAAAACATGTGAGCCTGGTTGGTTACATCCTCAGAGTGATCCGTATGGATCATCAGGCATGTACACACACACACACACACACACACACACACACACACACACACACACACACACACACACACACACACACACACACACACACACACACACACACACACACACACACACACACACTTCAACTAAAATTTCAAACTGGCTGATTCCCAGCCTTCCAGTTAGGTCCCTATCAAGAATTAATGCAATAGCATGCACACATCATTACTGAAAAGGGGGGGGGGCGAGGAGAAAAGATTTCTCCGCTGTTTTTTGCCAAGTGTTTCCTATATAACAGTTTTATCACGAGTCTTGACAGCTTCCATAAAAATTCCAGGCATCCCTCCTATCAACAGTCCTCTTTGTACTAAGTTATTAAACATTAAATTTTTATTCGTCATTTGTATTCTGTTATGCAAAATAAGTTCCTTGATAAGATGTGTCTTCTTAATTGGGCCCTTGATGCTTCTTGGATCGCAATTGTCAGATTAGCTGGAAGAAGAGGTACTATCTCCAGCCAGCTAGCTATCAAGAGACCAATAGCTTTGGAACAATGATATTAAGTTAGAGAGGCCAAATGGAGGGCAGCGCCAGGCTCAGGTGAAGGTTTGCATCTGTGCATGTCTTATGCTCAAGCACTTTTCTCCTGGCATCAGCAGGCCTGATGGAAATAGATTTGTTTATTGTTTACAACATACAGCTGCGGGCATGGCTGCCTGGGAGTTGTAGAAAGATTGAAGGAAATTTGTACAGAGACTAAAATATTGAGCTTTGCTCCCGTCAGCAGTCTCTGGAAATCTTATTGTCGAAAACTTTATCTAGTTGTAACCTTCCCCTGGGTGATTTTCATTTGCAGCTGCTCTGTGATGTCTCTTCTTCTGTTCTCCCTTCCTCCCCCCCGTCCCTCCCCACCCCCAGACTCCCCTCCCATTTCTCCCCCCTTCCCTCCTCCCATACCTCACTCCTACCCCTTTCATCATGTCCAGTACTGGGGGGGGGCGGTTAGTTCTTTCTGACAGGGCCACACACAAGGACCTGGTGACAGGGCAGCCATCTTCCCCATCTTCTCTTTCTCCAACACACACACACACACACACACACACACACACACACACACACACACACACACACACACACACACACACACACACACACACACACAGGCTTCCTGGCTCAAGCCACCTCCATGGCCCCCTCCCCACCCGATGACTGAGCAGCTGGATGGACTCTGGTCTCATATTCCTTCTGTGAGTCCAGCATGGATTGCCCAAGCACTGGAGTGGTATCTAGGCACAGAGGAAGGCAGTTGGACAATAAATTAGACCTGTGTTTGATCACCTTCTCAAGATATTTGTACTCACCACAGGATGCCAGTGTCAGCCTCTGCATGTTTCTCTTTGTCATCAGATGGTGTGGGAGGGGAAAAGATAAAAGATCACAAGTAATAAGGCAAACAAATTTTTAAGAATCTAGAAAAACAAGGAATCTCAGCTGAGCACTTGTGAATGTAATCCTAGCTGCTCAGGAGGCTGAGATCTGAGGACTGTGGTTCAAAGCCAGCTAAGGTAGACAAATATGAAATATACTTTTATCTAATGAACCAGCAAAAAGCTGGAAATGGAGGTGTGGCTCAAGTGGCAGAGCTCCAGCCTAGTGTGAAAAAGTCAAGTCAGAGCTTAAGGCCCTGAGTTCAAGAGCTAGTACCAGTACACACAATCAGGCATGCATTCACACACACACACACACACACACACACACACACACACCTCACCCCACACCACACACACAGCATACAAAACTGAGATTCTGGGAGGATGATTGTCAGTTGGACCCAGTGGGAATACAGCTGCCATTGCTAGTAGAATGTACTTCCTTTTTGTCTCTAAAAACTAGCATGTATATGTCCATGCAAGTGTGTTGTGTGCACATGGGTGTGTTTATGCCAGCATGAGTGTTTGTGTCTACAAATATGTATGTATATCTTCTATAGGTTTCTCTCTGGGTGTGCCTAAGGTATAACTGTATATTTGTACATTTCTATGTGTGTACATATGTTAGATGTGGGTCTGTATCTATCTGTGCATGTCTATGTACTTGTTATGTAATTGTATGATTGTGTCTTTTTATATATTTGCATATCTCTCTGGGCATTTATGTGTGTATGTGCATCTCTTCATGGATGTGTGTACAGGTCTCTGGATATTTGTGTCTGTCTGTCTTTGTGTTGGCAACCTATTTACATGTTGCTGTATGTATGGTGTATCTATGTATCTATGTTCACATCTCTGTGTATCTGTGTGTTTATGTATTAAAATATATACTTGTTATGTATGTGTGTATGTCATGTGTTAAATATATATTTAAATATTTATGAGTCAAAGTATATATGTATGTGTCTGTGTGTATTTGACTATAGTGCGTATATGCATCTGTATCTGTCTGTATATGTGTGTCTCTGTGTAACTCGTGTATATCTGTATACCTATGGGTGTCTGTGTATATGTGTGTGGGAGTCTGTGTGTGTCTCTGTGTGTATGTATTGTGTGTCTGTAGGCATATGTGTATACATGTGCCTCTCTGTGTGTAAGTGTATATATGTGTGTCTCTGTGCACATGCACATGTGTATATGCATATATGTGTCTCTGTGTATATGTGCCTGCATACCTGTGTCTCCATAGATATATATGTTAATGCATACCTGTGCGTTCATGTATCTATCTCTGTACATGCATGTCCATATGCAAGTGCATATGCATGTCCTTGGGGGTACATGTCTGTGTCTCTGTACATGCATGTCCATATGCAAGTGCATATGCATGTCCTTGGGGGTACATGTCTGTGTCTCTGTACATGCATGTCCATATGCAAGTGCATATGCATGTCCTTGGGGGTACATGTCTGTGTCTCTGTACATGCATGTCCATATGCAAGTGCATATGCATGTCCTTGGGGGTACATGTCTGTGTCTATGTACATGCATGTCCATACACAAGTGCATATGCATATCCTTGGGGGTACATGTCTGTGTCTCTGTACATGCATGTGTCCATATGCAAGTGCATATGCATGTCCTTGGGGGTACATGTCTGTGTCTCTGTACATGCATGTCCATATGCAAGTGCATATGCATGTCCTTGGGGGTGCATGTCTGTGTCTCTGTACATGCATGTGTCCATACCCATCTCTGTGCATCAATGTCTCTGCATAGCCATGTCTCTGTGAGCAGGATGCATGCTCTTAGAGAGAGAGCAAGCAGATAGAGAAGTAGTCTGGTATCTAGAAGAAAAATGGACAGACAGAGCTTTGGCCTTTTATGCATATCCATCTTTTTTTTTTTTTTTTTGGTCAGTCGTGGGGCCTGAACTCTGGGCCTGGGCATTGTCCTTCAGCTCTTAGGCTCAAGGCTAGCACTCTACTATTTGAGCCACAGCGCCACTTCTGGCTTTTTCTGCTTATGTGGTATTGAGGAATCGAACCCAGGGACTCATTCATACAAGGCAAGCGCTCTACCACTGAGCCACCTTCCCAGCCCCTGGCCTTTTATGTATCTCTCTGTTGGTTTTGTATCAAAATCCCTATGAAAACAACTTGGTTTGGTCTATGTTAGTTCAGTCCACCATTAACCAGCTCCAATACCTTGGGACCCCAAGTAAGGCAGAGCCATTGTGGTGGGGAGCATGGTGGGAAGTTGAATGAAGCTGTTCTCCAGAAGAGAGAGAGAGAGACAGACAGAGACAGAGACAGACAGAGAGACAGAGACAGAGAGACAGAGACAGAGAGGGAGAGAGGGAAAGGGAGAGAGAGATTTTGAGAGATTTTGAGAAAGAGAGAAAATGGTGAAGGAGAACTGTTCATCCCATGGCATCCAGAAGGAAAGAGAGAATGAGAGTGAGGTCGAGAGAGAGGGGGGAAGGAGGGAGGGAGGGAGGGAGAGAGAGAGAGAGAGAGAGAGAGAGAGAGAGAGAGAGAGAGAGAGAGAGAGAGAGAGAGAGAGAGAGAGAAGAGAAGGAGGGAGGGAGGGAGAGGGAGGACTGGGACAAGATTTACTTGCTAAGAACATCTCCAGTGACCTAGTTCCTTCATCTAGGCCCCACCTACAAAAGATGTCACCATCTCCAAATTATGCTATCAAATCATGAATCCATTAAGTGGTTAATCCATTGATTAGGTTAGAGTCATCATGGTCCATATACATCTCAGTGTGGAATGATGGAGATACTATCATTCATCCCATCATTTTAACCATGCTTCCATTCATCCTTTATCCATCCTCTCACCCATTATCCATCCATCTATCCTCTTGTCCATCATCCCATCCACTATCCATCCATCATTCATGCATCCTCTCTCCAATTAGCCATCCATCATCCATCCATTCTCTTGTCTATCATCTCATCATTATCCATCCATCATCTGTCATCCCATCTATTATTCATACATCATCCATCCATTCATCCATCTTCTTGTCCATCGCCCCATCCACTATCCATCCATCATTCATGCATCCTATCACCCATTATCTATCCATCCATTCATTTGTCCATCATCTCATCACTATCCATCTTCATCTATCATCCTATCCATTATTAATCTATCATCCATCCATCCATCCATCCATCCTCTTGTCCATTATCCCATCCATCCTCTCATCCATTGTTCCATCTATCCTCCTGTCCACCATACCATCCATTTTTCCATCCATTCTTTTTTCTTTTTTTGTCAGTCACGGGGCTTGAACTCTGGGCCTGGGCACTGTCCCTCAGCTCTTCAGCTCAAAGCAAGGGCTCTACCACTTGAGCTACAGTGCCACTTCCGATTTGCTAGTGGTTTATTGGAGATAAAAGTCTCACAGACTTTCCTGCCCAGGCTGGCTTTGAACCGTGATCCTCAGATCTCAGCCTCCTGAGTAGCTAGGATGACAGGGGTGAGCCAACGGCTCCTGGCTCTTCCATCCATTCTTAATCAAGAATCTGCCTTTCTCCATCTCTCTTCTGTGTAACTCACATCAGCATACCTATAAGTAGGCTCTTTCCGAACCATGCCAACTTGACTGTCAGTAGTACCAACCTTCTGCTTTGCTGCTTAGGAATCTCAGTGAAAATGACATTAGTCACACCAGCTAAAATCCCAAAACTGATTCTCAATGGCTCTATTTGGTTCCTCATCTATCTTGAGCTTATCACCATGAAGGAAGGTCAAAACACACTTGAGATTAGCCTAAAGTATCTCTCCTGTCTGCCCTTAGACCTTCACTGCAAGGCTGGTCCTTGCACAGGTGGAGAGAGTGAAGGAGGGTTGTTCTCTCATTGACATGAGAGGGAAGAAGGAGTTGTCACTACCACTCCAAGTCCTTGGGCCTTGAGAGAAAGATCTAGAACTTTTGGGGGGTGATGAGAAGGCTTTCATAAGAGGTTCCAGCTGGTCTTATCAGCAAAGCTTTCCCTGTGCCTAATACTGAATGGTCCAGGTCTTCTGGATCTCTCTCTCTCTTTTATGTGTTGTATACCTTCTAGGCCTGTAGAGCTCTGTGCTCAGTGTTCCAGGTGTGTGTGTGAAACTTGCCCATGTCTGGCTCTTGATGCACTAGCTCATACCTGACAAGAGCCTGGCCCATCCTTTGCAGTTCCCCTTCCCCACTCCCCTACCTCTGTTTGCCCATGATAGCAATGATAGCATGAAGCCAGTGCAGCCTGTACACAATGCAAATCTCTGCAGTGTCTGATTTCTCTTTATGCACCAACATGGAGACTTGGACTCAGGGCCTTGGCACTGTCCCTCAGCTTTTACGCTCAAGGCTGTCACTCTACCACTTGAGCCATAACTCTACTTCTGTTTTATTTGTTTGTATGCTGGTTAATTGAAGATAAGAGTATCACAGACTTTTCTGCCTGGGATAGCTTTGAATGAACTGGGATCCTCATATCTCAGCTTCCTGAGTAGCTAGAATTATAGGCATGAGTCTTCAGCATGTCACTTTCATCTTAATCTTGAGCATCCAATATCATAAATTACATAGATTCTGGCTTGGGTAAATAGACAGCTGAGTCCCTACCCACTCATTCAGAACTCTAAGCTTATAGCTCCACTAGAAAGGAAATAGAAACATGAGGATTAAAGATTTAAGTTTCAATTTTAGGATGGAACGTCCGTTGTGTTTGGATTCTCTGAAACATACCGAGAGACCTATAATATCCACAAAATCGGGTGCTGAATTATCACTGAGAACAAAGAAATTCAATGACTTGAGCTAGCTCCCATTCAGGCCCAGCTTCACAGAGGCAAATTCAGAGGATTCTATCCCTCAGATCATTTCACCTACACACAGACTCCAAGAATGATCCAAGACAGACATTATCTCCATTCTAACTACATATAGGCTAAGGAAGAGACCCCTGTTTTCTGGTAACCCCTAATTCTCCCAGGATTCTCTTTTCCCGGGTACATTCAAGATCCATTGGTAGCCACTTGGGGGCTTGCGTGGGCCTGGGTTTCCGCTCCTGTCTGTGTTTTGACATTTCAGATTTGTAGAGGTCATGCGTGCAGTGGGACTGGCTTGCTAGAACACTGATGATCGGATTCCTGGCAGGCTCAGGCGCTGGAAATTCCGGTTTCAAGATACCTCATTATCTGCAGGTGTCATCATGGGGAGCTGAATGCTGAGCTGTCAATCACCGAGCAACGTTGGGAAATGCACCACCCTATGAAAGCTTACTCTGATTCTACTCAAGGAAGGAGGAAAGATGGTCAAAGCAAGCCGTTCTGTAGACTCCACTGAAACAGAACAGACTGGTCACCTAATAGAACAAGTGCCCACTCAGAGCCCCCCCCCCACAGAGTGGCATGTGTCCAGGGGAATCTCAGGAAGGTGTGGCTTCAGCAGGAGAGCAGGCTCCTAGAATAGACACCCAGGTAGAAGCTGGTTGGACAGAGTCTACAATCTCTCCCACCCCTCCCTCCTCTTCTAGTTTGCCTCTTCCCCCTCTGAGGCCTTCCCCCAAATCCTACCCCTATCCCCGCACCTCGCCAAACTGTACCTCAAAGGTGGCCCGTGAAACCTTGTATCTAGAATGCCATCCCAAGGCTAGAGCAAATGTTTGAAGGCTCACTTAGTTGTCGTTCTCTCTTCCCTTTTGTATGTGAAAAAAAATACACCACAAATGATAGAATTAAAGGGTAGAGACTGAGCAAGCCATCCTCCGTAGAGCTGCCTAGCCTAAAGCGAGTTAGTTAACACCTCTGAATCCTAGAGATGAAGATAACTGCTAACCAGCCTGCAGAGTCACTAGAAAGGAAGAACCAGAGGCAGAAGGTGTAGGCATCACCTTGCAAGTGGAAAGCTGCCCCCCCCATGCCCTCCCTACTGGCCTTTCCTCCCTCACACCCTTCCTTACTCAGTGCCTGCCCTTCTCCTGGTTATTTCCCATTTCCCCTTTTCCTTCTTTCCTACCTTTCCCTATCTCCCTCCCTCCTTCACTTCTTCCCTTCATTCCCTCCCTCCCTCCTTCTTTATTTCTAGCTAGGAAATGACAGGGACTAGTCTCTCTCTGTCTCAGCACCTCCCTGCTCCCTCCTCACCCTACCCCAAGAACAGCCAGGCCCCCAAAGGAGGAGGTTGCAGGTTCCTGGCTCACTGGGGGCTAGAGGGAAACTCCCCACGTTTTGAAAAACCACTCCTGATGTGGAGACCAACTGACACGCATTTTACTTTTAAATGCACGCATTGATTGATTCTTTCTGACAACATTTTCTTAAAGGCTTTTTTACCCTCCTAATGAATTTGAGCCTTTGCGAATGGCGGGTGATTGATAGAGCTGCAGACAGACAGCTTCAAGTTTCTGTGAAGATGACAACTCAGGGTTGGTGGCAGCTTGTCTGGGCTCCGGTGAGCAGGAAAAAGGGAGAGGGATTTCTAGGTACCACAGCCTTGATTTCTTGTCTGCCTTGTCCTAATAGTGGCTTCTGATTCTGTGTCTTAGACAATCATTGCGTGTGAAAGATTTGCATGCATGATAGCAAGATGTCAAAGTCAGTTTAAAGCCAGGTGCAGATGGCTCACACCTGTGATCCCAGCTACTCAGGAGGCTGAGATCTGAGGGTTGAGTTCAAAGCCAGCTTGGGCAGAAAAGTCTTGGAGACTCTTATCACCAGTTAACCACCGGAAGTGGCTCAAGTGGTAGAGCACCAGCCATGAGTGGAAGAGCCTAAAGGAACAGTGCCCAAGCCCTGAGTTTAAGCCCCAGGATGGTGCAATATGAAACAAAGAGGGGTCTTCACGTTGGAGTGTACAGATAAGGGAGGTCCTAATGTTGGGGTGCCTACTTGGAGAAGACTCTGTGGGGTTTTTTTTTCCATCAGCCAGACTCAGAACCAGGGGCTGTGGTCATCACCCTGTTAATTAAGGTGTTGGCAGAGCACACAAAGGAATAATTTGAATAGCACTTGAATTTAGATTGATTATGATAAATTATACAAGACTCTAGGCATTCACACATAGTGAGACCAAAGGATCCTCTTAGGAGAGGATCACAAAGGCATAATGTCTATGTGCCTCTGGTCATAGAAGGTAATATTTATCAAAATAAACTCCAGGAAATGGAGTCAAGAGAGTTTTTTTTCTTTATTGCTGTTTTTCTTTTCTTTCTGTCTTGTTTGTTCATTTATCTGCCTTTGGGAGTATAAGGGGAGGGGCACAGAAATGGAGGAAGAAAGGATGAACCAATGTAGCAGTGTTACTCACGAGACACTATGTGGAAAATGAAGTATACAACTTGTGGGTAGGGACAGGAAGGGAAAACTGGGAGATAGCAAGGGAAGGGGTGACATTATCCCAAAAGAAATGTACTCTTTACCTGACTTATAGAACTATAACCCCACCGTATATCACCTTTATAATAACCATGAAAAATGCATAAAGATTCATCATGAGCAGAAAATCTCAAAAGCTATGTACATATGACCATATAAGATGATGCTGAGCGAAATGAACCCCAAGATATGGACACAGGAGGTTTTTCTTTGTTGGTGTTGTTTTTAATGTACTATGTGATTTTTTTTGGTTTCTTTTGTATGTTTTTCCTCCTATGGTATATCCCTGTTGTCACTGTATTCAATTTTGGTACCCTGCATCTCCTATATACATCTGTCTAATCTGGGGAGGGGAAGGGGAATAACAAAATGCTGAAACAAGGACACAGGATGACCCATTGCAACAATGATACCCACAGGACACTATGTTGGAAATGAACCTTACAATTTTGGGGTAGGAAAGGCATGGGGAAGGTGGGGGAGGGGAGGGATAGTTGGAGAAAAACAAAGGAGGGGGTAACAATGCTCCACCAGCAATGCATTCATTATCTTACTGATGAAACTGTAACCTCTCTGTACAGCATCTTTACAAGAAAACAAAATTTAAAAAAGATTCATTACAGTCAAAGATGCTTTAGATACTGTTTAATAATGAGGCAGATCTGGCTATTTTGGTGACTTAGCCAGTGGGGCAAAATGGACTTACACTACTTGGTAGCTCATAATCTGGGTCTGAGCATCCCTTTAGGCGATGGACTCCGTCCCCACCGATGTCCACCTTCCCATCTCCTGTCATGCCCTTGCCTAGCCTTTGACCAAAGTGATGAACAACCATTATGTCTGGGCTAGGCTGAACCTTGGCTGGGAAATAAGATAGGGAAGGTATGGGGAAAAAAATCCCATTAGGATGTGTTAGAGCTCCAGAAAAAAATAAAATAAAATAACAAGTTGGGTGCTGGTGGCTCACCCCTGTCATCCTAAGCTACTCAGGAGGCTGAGATCTGAGAATCCCAATTCTAAACCAGCCCCCCTGGGCAGGGAAGTCCATGAGACTCTTATTTCTAATGACCCTCAGGGAAACCACTGGGTCTCAAAGTGGTAGAACAAAAGGAGCTCAGGGACAGCACCCAGGTCCTGAGTTCAAGTCCTGTAACTGACAAAACAAAACAAAACAAATGAAAAATGGGAGCTCATAGTTTGTCATTCTCACAAGAATCTATGGGTAGAAAGCTGGCCTTGGCTTTCTGACTTGGAGGTACCCAGGAAGCTCTGTGGCACAAATGCCCATCTCCTTCCAGATTTCTGGAATATTCACCCATGAAGGGAAAGCTAGCTCTTTCTTTCCTTTTTGGATGTGGACTGAATTGTGTTGTTTGATTCGATATGGTGACATCATTTCAGGGTGAGGGTTTTTCTTTTTTTCCCCTTCACATTTATGGCATTTCGTTCTCCATTTCATTTGCAGCAATTAAAAAAAAAAGTGATCCACACACTGCCTTTAGGTTAGCTTGGTTGACTGAATTGATATTAAAAAATAATTATAATAAATTAAAAGGGAAGTGGATCTCTGACATGTACCAAAGTCTTTTTCTCTCTCTCTCTCTCTCTCTCTCTCTCTTTGTCCATCGTGGGGCTTGAATTCAGGGTCTAGATGCTGTCCCTGAGCTCTTTTCTCAAACCTGGTGCTCTACCACTTTGAGCCACAGTGCCACTTCTGGTTTTCAAGTGGTTCACTGGAGATAAGAGTCTCTTTGACTTTCCTGCTTAGGCTGGCTTTGAACTGCTAGGATTATAGGCATGAGCCAACAGCGCAAGGCCCAAAGCCTTTTTGGAGTTAACTTTACTCCTCTTTTGCCCCACTGGGCATCTCTTCCTGGCTGACTATTGAAGGCTCTTGCCATATTATCATGGTTTAAAACAGAATGAGGAGCCAGGTACCAGAGGCTCATGCTTATAGAGCTAAGGATCGTGATTCAAAGCCAGCCTAGGGCAGGAAAGTCTGTGAGAATCTTGTCTCCAATTGACTACCAAACAGCTGGAAGTGGAGCTGTGTGGTAGAGCACCAACAACAACAAAAAAAAAGCTAAAGGACAAGACCCAGGCTCTGAGTTCAAGCCTCAATACTAGCAGCCACAACCATTTTGTTTTGGAAAGAATTACAACATGAGGAACAGAATCTCCCATTCTACATATTGTTTTTGCACGGGGTTTCATGCCGAAATGCAACAGAACTAAACCCCAAGAGGATAGCAGAGTCCCCTAAAATCACAATCCCAAAGGCATGTGAAAGAAAAGGGCAGATGGGCGAGAAAGTGTTCACCAAAGGACCCTAAAGGACAGAATCCTTAGAGAAGGTCTCTCAAGGAAAACTCAGTGGAAATTCAGTATGGGTCATAGCCTGTCTCCTAGGCAATACTTCAGAGAGTGACATGGCAAAGCAGTAAATTACAGAATCTTCCAGGAAGGGTGCCAGAGAGCTTGACATTTCACATCCACTCACACACTGGCAGCTGTCACCGGGAGAAACAAAAGGCAGGCACTACCTACGGCTCCATATCTAGCCCGTTAGTCCTGCCCCCTGAATTTAGAAGCATCCACCTTCACCTCGGACAGCCTAGTGTCCAGGGACGTAAGGCCAGATGTGATTTTGATAACATATCACCGCACACATGTAGCAGAAATCATGCTTTGTGGTTATACAAATTGGGCTTAGCATAAAATTGAGAAAGCAGAGTGTTGGCCTCAGATTTACATTTTTCCTTGTGAGTATTCTTATGACTAAAATAAGGCATTGTAGAAAATTCCAATGAAAGACACAAGAAGAGTTGGAAAACATCTATCAGGTCCCTACCCCATGATAATGATCAATTGTGTTATAAATCTTTTGAGAGAGATCTATCATAGAGATAACATAATGTATATATAATTAACACATGTAGAATATAATTTAATATCATGTATAAACATGAGTCTTCTGGTAGAAATACAATGACACCATTTGTCGTAAAAAGAAAAAAAAAGACACCAGAGCTTCTGCCTTGTGCAGACCCGTCATCCTAGCTACTCAGAAAGCTGAGACTGGAAGATCTCTGTTCAAGCCAGCCTCTCTCCTATTAAGCACCGGAGAGCTAGAAGTGAGCTGTGGCTCAAGTAGTAGAGTGCCAGCCTTGAGTGAAAAAACTAACAGACAGCTCCCAGGCTCTGAGTTCAAGCCCTAGTACTGGCACGCGCGCACGCACACGCACACACACACACACACACACACACACACACACACACACACACACACACATTCAGAGTTTCTTTATTTGAGGATGGTGTAATACTGTATTAATTGAACAAAGTGCTTTAATCTAGCAAGAGATTTTCAACCACCCATTCAATTTCATTTGGATATTTCCGCTTCTAAATTGCAATTAATGTGCTTAAAATTTCAACGGATGCTTTGTTTTTGTTCGCAGTTCAATTACTCTTAAGCCATGAATAGCGATTCCAGCTTCTTAGAAAAAGAATATTTTCTAAACCCACATTGGTAAACTTCTCATTATTTTTTTATTTGGATTATTATCTTAAAGTTGTTTAGAAAGGGGTCTTAATTCAACACATCAATTTATGAGCTCAGTGCATCTTGATCAATGTCACCCTTTCCATCATCTCCCCCATCTCTCCGCACCCCACTCCTCCTCTCAAGTTACCTGCTTCCATTTTCACATAAGTACATTGAATGTTACCCTGTTGGTAATCTTGAGTTTGAGATCTTCAAAACCTTTGAATAGTATTTATTCACTGATTTATTTAATTTTTATTTCAGTCCAGGCATACTCTACCACTTGAGCCACAGCTCCACTTCTGGCTTTTTTTTGGCGCTTAATTGGAGAGCTATGTCTCATTGACTTTCCTGCTCAGGCTGGCTTCAAACCATGATCCCCAGATCACAACATCCAAAATAGCTAGGATTACAGGTGTGAGTCACCCAGCTGCCAGCTTATTTGTAAAGAATGTTAGAGTTTGGTTCCCATGTCCTACTTGGTTGAATTTCCCAGTAACATCCCTCCATCCTCAGTTCAGCTGTAGATTATTTGATGCTAAGGGTCTTGTCTGGAAAGCCAGTTGGAAACTTGAGATGTAGAGATGTTCAATACCCAAGAAGAAACACTTTCAGGAATTGGATATCTGGGCTTCTCCTCAAAACCGACCTTGGTCCAGCCCCCTCAAGCTGGAATTTACCATCACTCATACTTGAACTGCCAGTTTTCTTAGTCTACACCTTGACTCCATCCTAAACCATGCCAGCATCGTGCTAAAGGCCCTTCCATGAGCATTTTTAGGTCTGCATTTTAATGAACATTCTCTCTTCTCTGCTGCCCCGATGCTAATGACTCTCCGATGAGAGTCTGACAAAGGAGCCGCCGTGCTTCTATTTGGCTCACCAATAGCCAACCGGTGGCTCTCTGTTCATTCTAACTTGTACACATCCATGTCTAAATCCTGGCTCAAACTCATTACCACCAAAACTATGTCAATTCTCTCAACTGGAGAGTAGAAAATCCTCAGGCAAAATATGAAACCAAGATTGGCATTTCCTCTTGAGCCAGGGACATCGCACAAGAATCACTCACTAATCATTTCTTCCTCTTGGTGTAGGTGATTCTGTAGTGCTGACACTATGAGAAAATGCCAGAGGGAAAATGACCTACCAAGAAGAAAGGTTTGCTGTGGATCACCGTTTTGGAGACTTCATTCCATGGTTGGGGGCCCATTGTTTTGGGGGCCTTTTGGTCAGGTACATAATTGTAAGGACATGTATGGGACAATGTGGGCCATCTCATGGAAACGAGGAAGCAGAGAAGATGAGCAAGGAGAGCTGAGTCCCACTATCCCCGTTAGAGGTTCTAGTCCTTCTAAAGACTTTACTTCCTCCCATCAAGTTTTACCTCTATCTTACAAGTCCCAGCCCCTTCCCATAATGCCACAGGTTAGGGACCAGACCCATAACACATGGATGAGCTTTGTGGGGGATGGGTGGCATTTCAGATCCAAATGACATCAAGTCGATTTTGGAATATGTCTTAGTGAATACTCTTCATCTCTTAAGTGCTGATTTTGCTTTCCTGTGGAGTATAAGCACCTGCCCAGCTAAGTTGTACAAGAACCTATGGCTTGGTTACAGTTGGCTCATACTCAAAAAAAAAAAAAGTCCCCAAAAGGTTCATGTTTACTACCACACATTTATATTACACTGCAGTTCACATTGAGCTCTGTGTATGCCGGCTACTGAGCAAGTCTGTCTGCCTGGACTGGCCTTCTAGAACCTTCTAAGCCCCATTTCCTGTCAGGCACTGCAGTCAGAATACCAGTGTTAGAAAAGCCCCTTGAAGTCACAGCTATCACTGGAGTCCACGAACAAGCAAACACTCTTGTCTAGCTTGACTAGATTTAAGAGAATAGAGACTGATAATGAACCTGTCATCTAATTTTGCTTATTTATTGTCACGAGAAGCCAGGAAAAGAATGACGATGTTAGTAATTATTAACATTTGTTGAGAACTTACTATCTGCCAAATGCTGTTAGCAGTTACATATGGAAGCTAAGTGATAGGAAAGTATCATTATGCCTTTGTAGGCAGGAGCTTGGGACTTGGAGAGAAATAACTCTTGCAAGTTCCCTTAGCTAATGAGGGACAGATCTGGGGTGTAATATGCAAGTATATACTTACCCACTCCCCCTGAAGACTTACAGCTTTTTAATTTTTTTGATGGTTAATTAAAGATATGAATCGCACAGACTTTCCCATCCAGGCTGGCTTCAAACTTTGATCCTCAGATCTTAGCCACCTGAATAGCTAGGATTATAGACATGACGCCACTGACACCTCTCTCTCTCTCTCTGTCTCTGTCTCTGTCTCTCTCTGCATGTGTTTTAAAATTAGCTATAAATGGCTGGCATTTGAAAATCAAAATCAATATCATTAGAAAGTATAAAAATAATCAGGTGGGGCTGGGAAGATGGCTCAGTGGTAGAGCACTTGCCTTGCATGCCTGAGGCCCTGGGTTCGATTCCTCAGCACCACATAAGCAAAAAGAAAAAAGCCGGAAGTGGCGCTGTGGCTCAAGTGGGAGAGTGCTAGCCTTGAGCTGAAGAGCTGAGGGACAGCGCCCAGGCCCAGAGTTCAGGCCCCACGACCGGACCCCCCCCCCAAAAAAAAATCAGGTGGGTGGTAAATGACCCGTTGGTATGTGTAAGCACAGACAGTGACCTATTTAGACCCACCAAAGAAACAGCTTTGCAGGGTTTCAGTGGCTCATGCCTGTAACCCTAGTTCAGGAAGCTGAGATCTAAGTATCAAGGTTTGAAGCCAACCCAGGTAGGAAAGTTCATACGATTCATATCTCCAATTAAGCACCCACAAAGTAAGAAGTAAAGCTGTATCTCAAGTGGCTAAGAAGTAAAGCTGTATCTCAAGTGGCAGAGCACTCACCTTGAGAAAAAGAGATCAGGGACAGTGCCCAGGGCCTGAGTTCAAGTTCTAGGACCTGCACAAATAATAACAACAAAGAAATGGCTTTGCTGTAGACACAGATAAAAATCCAATATTCAGTGTTAGGGGAAGGCAGTTTTAAAGAAACTCCACTTATGGATAAGCTCCTTTTAGATTATGGCAAATAAGTTTTTCTTTGACAGAAGACTTTCTTCTAAAAGGGCAAATAAAATAAGCTTTGCATTCTGCTGCCAGCAATCCCTTCAGAAGGCCTACCCTGGGCCAGGGCCTTTGCTATCTGTCTGCCTATTCTCTGCCTTTCTCGAGGTCTTGTAAGAAGCAGGATCTCCTTGGCTGACCATTGAGGTAGGACTATTATCTCCTAGGTGACTGCATTATAAGAAGCTCTTAAATTGTATTTGGACAAAAAATAATTGAGCACCAGACAGAATAACAAATTTCCCGGTCAAGTTTGCTTCATAGGTTTATCATGTTGTATGAACACGATAGAAATATGAATACTTAAATCTTATCTCAGGTGTAGTTTATAACTGCATTAATCATGTACTGTATTATATATTTTTTCCATGTCAGGAAGATTGTGCAGAAAAAGATTCAATTTTCACTGCACAGTCAGAGTGTTTCAGATAAGTAAGAGGCCAGGGTGAAAAGCATTTCAATATGGCTTTCAATTGCAGACCCTAGAAAGGGAAAGCTAGCATCTATCAAGCAATATTAAGTAGGATCCTTTAGGCTCAGGAAAAATAAATCACTAAGTCTCCGGCTGAGCCATCATCATGTTTGTTTAAATCAGATAAACACTTACAGACTTTTTACTTATATGTGATCTACCCAAACTATCCAACAGCCATTGTCGAAGCCTGGGGCTAACGCTTGCAAATGGATTACAGCAGCAGCTGGCTGACTTCCGGTGTCACTCTTAGAAGATTGGGAGTGAAATAGCTCAGTGACCTCAGGACCTTTGATCTCATGCTGGGAAATCATCCTGAAAGAACTCTGCCCTCTTTTTCCAGGGATTGCTGGTCTCAGAGAAGCAAATGATTGGTAAGGACTGGACTTTGTTTCTCATGAAACACAGAGGAGTGAATGTAGGTGGGAGGCCATCTTCTCCTACTGGTGGTTGAGGAATAGAATATTGGTTCTAAGTCCTTCCACATCCCATCAGCCTCACACTAAATTGCCATAGGCATTCCCACTGGAGGACAGTGGACTTCCCAAATTGCCAGCTTTCCAGGAATTCTGTAGAGGAGCAAAGATGGGGAAAATATTGCTTCCCTTCACTCCCTACTCATCAGGGTCTTGATATGAATACCAGGCTGGCCCTGAGCGTTTGATTCTCCTGTCTTACTTAGCCTTCTGAGTTCTGGGGTTACAGGTACACACACGGGGCACTTCTGTTTGTTCTAATTATTTATTTATTATTTATTTATTTATTTTGGGCACCAGTATTAGGGCTTGAACTCAGATTCTTGCACTCTTACTTAGCTTTCCCCCCACACACACACACACACACACTTATGACTGGTGGTGTTCTACCACTTGAATCATAACTCCACTTCTGCTTTGTGCTGCTTGATTAGAGATAAGGGTCTCATGGATTTGTCTGCCTGGGTAAGCTTCAAACCATGATCCTCAGATCTCAGCCTCCTGAGTAGCTAGGATTACAAGCAGGCATTTGGCATTTTTGCCTATTTATTTATCATTCATTAATTCATTTAGGGTTTGAATTCAGGGCCTTGGGCTTTTTGCTTACCTTTTTCACTCAAGGTTGATGTGCTACCACTTGAGCCACAATTCTACTTCCAGTGGAGTTAGAGATAGTAGTCTTACAGACTTGTCTACCCCGGCTGGTTTTGAACTTGATCCTCAGACATCCATCTCCTGAGTAGTTGGGATTACAGGCATTGTGCTACCAGACCTGGTAATTTTGTCCTTTGAATACAAATTTCTTGACAGCTCAGTTCACTCCAGATCCTGGCAATGTCTTTCCAACACCCTGTAAGACATTTGTCATGGTCCACATTATTCTTTCCTGTTTTCCCAGCCTAGAGAAGCAGGGGTCATGACATAGAAGAACTTACTTCTGAAAGTTTAGGGAGAGAAGGGGAAAAAAATCCAAAACAGCAGGCCATAGAATAGAAAGGTGAGATGCAAAGACACAAATCATTTTCCAGTCACAAAAATTGCCAAAAAAACAGCAGCTTGCAGCTGTGCCCAGCAGGGACAGAAAACATTAAACACATGTTAAATAACAAATAGGAGACTTAAATATAGCTAAAAATGGACCTTATTCTGAATCAATCATGCAAGCTGCGTCTTAACCATCCTGAGAAATGTAATCGATCATGTGAAATCTGCCAAATTTGTGTTTAAAAAAAAATCAATAGCGTGTGCCTCTGCTTTGCAAATGACAACGTTGGTTGGTTGGCTGGTTCCGTTTCCACCCTCCTCCTTTTCCCCCTCCACACCCCACCCACAGGACTACAGCTGGATTTAAGAAATTTCACTTTAGTTAAAGGCAAGCAAGACATGCATTTGAATAAGTCTATTTTTTGGGGGGTGGTTAAAAATTATTTAGCATTCACTTTCCACTGCCTTAGCATTTCACATTTCTTTCTTTTGAACATGTGAAGAAGTTGGCTCATCTATTCTGAATCTTTTTTTTTTTGTGGAAATGACACAAAATCATTCCTCTCATATTTCCCATCCAATTTTAGCCTCTGAGACACAGCTATCTCCATGCTGGTCAAAGACAGGGTGTCTCTTATCTCCTAGGATGGGTAAAAGAGGAAGAAGAGGAAGGAGGGGGAGGGGAGGGAGTAAGGAAGGAAGAAAACGAGGGAGGAAGGAGGGAGGAAAAAAGGGAGGAAGAAAAGAAGAAAGGAAAGAAGGAAGAAGGAAGGAAAGAAGGAAGGAAGGAAAGAGGGAAGGAAGGAAAGAAGGAAGGAAGGAAGGAAGAAAGAGAGAAAAAGGTATAAAGAAAGAAAGGTAGAAAGTGAGGAGAAAGGAAGGAAGGCAAGAAGGAAGAAGAAAGGTAGAAATCAAGGAAGAAAGGAAGGAAGGAGGAAGAAGAAAAGAGGGAGGGGGAAAGGAAGGTAGAATTAAAGGAAGAAAGGAAGGAAGGTAGAAAAAAGAAAAAAGGAGGGAGAAAGAAAGGTGGGAGGAAGGAAGGATGGAATGAGAAAGGAAGTAGAATGAAAAGAAAAGAAGGCAAAAAAGTAGAGAGAAAGGAGTAAGAGAGAAAGGAAGGAGGAAGTAAGAGAGAAAGGAAGAAGGAAGGACGACCATCGCCTTTTAAAACAAGAGGACCAAATAAATCTACAGAAAGAAAAGTCAACCAACCCTTCTGGGGACAAAAAAAAAGGAAGAAAGGAAGAAAGAAAGAAAGAAAGAAAGAAAGAAAGAAAGAAAGAAAGAAAGAAAGAAAGAAAGAAAGAAGGAAGGAAGGAAAGAAGGAAAGAAGGAAAGAAAGAAAGAAATAAAGGAAGGAAGGAAGGAAGGAAGGAAGGAAGGAAGGAAGGAAGGAAGGAAGGAAGAGAAAAAGAAAGAAAGACCCCTTGCTTGGAAATGTTTGCAGCGTGGAGGGTGCAGTGTTTGGGTCATTGCGCGTCCGCTGGCCTGCCCTCGGGACCTCAGCGTCAGAGTTCTGGGATAGCTCCCGTGTGTGCCTTTCTTCCTGGACACCTGCAACCTAATAGGAGAGAGAACAGTGGCACTTGTTTGATCAACATGAGACTTTTTAGCATTGGTTTTATTCGCTCCTCTCAGGAACGCTTTTGCTCACACACCCAGTGCGTGTGGGTTCGCACACGCGAGCTACCTGGAGGCCTGGTCTTGTACACCCTGGCTCGGAAAGGTTATTTGTGGTTAACCGTGGTAGAATTCTGTTGCTTTAGGTGTTTTGGGCCATATTTTTCCCCTCATGCCTTTTTTTTTTTTTTTTTGCCATCGGTAATCAGTTGCCAAAAAGTTGAATTTGAAGGATGGGAGTTCGTGGAGAGACACTTGTGGGGAGATGGATATGTGGGTTCCTCAGTGAGTAAAGAAAAGGAGCTACAGGAACTCCTTCATGTCAGGTGTCCTGTCTGATGGTCTTCTTTCTTCTGGAATATTCCTAAGCTTCTCTTAACACACACACACACACACACACACACACACACACACACACACACACACACACACACACACAGAGTCAGGGAACTTCGAGGGCAAAAACATGATATTTAAAGAGGAGACACAGGGGAAGGGATGAAAAGCAAAGCAGGAAGAGAGCCCTAATTAATGGGGAGCCCTTGAGAGATTCAGGGTGTGCACACTGCCGGGCTGGGTGGGGTGGGGGTAGGGAGGGTGTCTTCTTCAGGCCCCATGTGTCCTCTCCTGGCTCCAGCACGGGTGCATTCTGCCGAGCTCTGCTCCGACGGGGCTCTCCAAAGTCAGTAATGGTCTAATGTACTGAGAAGTCATAAATATGGAACACATTGGCGGCTGTTTCTACTCCTGTACTTGGAGGATGGAGGGGGGCTTTGCAGACAGTGAGACACACAAGCAAACCAAGGGCTGGGAAAGAAGGGAAGAGAGAGAGAGGGAGGGGGGAGTGGGAGGGGAGAGGGAGGGAGATAGGGAAAGAGGGAGAGGGGGAGAGGGAGAGAGGAGGAGAGGGGAAGGAAGCAAGGACTTCCAGTAAAAGAGAAGGAAAAGAAAGCGTCCTTGAGTAAAAAGGAAGGAGAGCAGGGAAGAGGAAAGGGAGGGGTTGGAAGAGGTCCCAGGGGATGGAGAAAGGAAGAGAGTGGAGGAGGGAGGGAGAGAGAAAAGGAGGAAGAAAGAAGAGAAGAAGAAAAGGAAAGCAGGAAGGGAAAAAGAGACCAGAAGGCAGGCAGGAAAGCAGAAAGCCAAGTAGGCAAGAAGGAAGGAAAGAAGGCAGGAAGGGAGAAGGAAGGCAGGAAGGAAGGAAGGCAGGAAGGGAGAAGGAAGGCAGGAAGGGAGAAGGAAGGAAGGAAGGAAGGAAGGAAGGAAGGAAGGAAGGAAGGAAGGAAGGAAGGAAGGAAGGAAGGATTGTTAAGTGAGAACACATTTTGCATCTGGTTGCCCCAGCGAATTCCTTCCAAGAAGAGAAATCCCCAGTGACCACCAGCTTCTGATTGGCAACCGGAAACAGAGGAAAGAGGCTCATCCAGGTGGTGAGGTCTCCTTCTTAGAGAGGGTTCTGGTTGATTCTAGCTGTGAAAAATCAATTGGACTTGCCCCAACTCCAAAAATAAATCATACCCCAGCCACCACATGTACCCCAAAGGCAAATTGTGTTGAAATTTCAGTGGTGGATTACTCTAAGAAGCAGAAGCAGAAAACTATTATTTGCAGTCTAGATGGCCCACCTTAGTATACCTTTATTTTGATGGAAGAGAAGGGGAGAGTAGGAGAAGGCAAGGGGAACAGGAGTTGTCTGCCACAGAAGAGCCGAAACAATGCTGAACAGACTAACCAATTAGCATCTGAAATATCATTTTTTAAAAATTCCAATTCTGCCCGGCCTCCCCGTTTTTGAATATCATCAAATTCTCTCTCTGTCTCTCACATATATATATATATGTATATGAATATATATAGGAATATATATATTCTTTTAATAGTGCCTGAGACTTTAGGGTTCAATCTTTTGCTTTGTGTGTTCTTCCTCCCCCCCCCCACTACCCCAAATCTCTTCTTTTCTTTTACAATATTCCTCTTTTATCTTGCCCAATGTGATTCATTTCTTGAGGATCTCGTTGGGTTTTTAAGTCATCAATTACTCAAACTTTGTGGACCTATCTCTTCTCAGCCATCTGGACCCCATACCTTATTTTCAAGCATGTTCCAAATAATGACAACCTTCTTCTTGCAATTAATTTATGGGCTGTAGGGACCATTTATCATTTGTTATCATGCACTTGCATTTGATCTCCCCTATCTTTCTTCTGCATCTGCAACTGTGCTATATAAATCTTCCCCTCTGCTATTGTCATAGTAGTCAAGATATATAGGTATAATTCCCTATTAGTTCCACAAAACTGACCTTAATTTCTAAAAATGGTATCAGATGTGAATAAAGTTTGGTAAGATGATTTGTTTTGATTTACTTTGTACCACTTATCTTGGAGCTTCCTTCCCACTTTTTTTTTTTTTAAATCTAATTTAGACAGTCCAGTCTTGCAAGAGCTGGGTTACGATTTATCCAGTCCCTCCTCTGCTAAGGCTCTTCTCACAGGCTGATAAGGCTGGAGAGATTTTGGAGGGTAATAATATGATGGCCTGCGGATGGACCCACTTAAAGTTGGAGTATGTTGTTTCCAGATTTATTCAAACAGACCACCGAACTTCCATCATCCTAAGAGTGTGACTCTTGTCAACTCATTCATTAGATGTTGCATGGGAGATTTCTATAATCCAATGAAACATGCAAATCCAAGTATCTTTGCCTTGCTGATGTTCTGTTAATAAATAGGAATGGTGGTTGGGTGCTAATGGCTCATGCCTGGAATCCTAGTGATTCACAAGACTGAGATTTGAGGATTGTGGTTCAAAGCCAGCCCGGTCAGACAAGTCTGTGAGACTCTAATTAACATAAAAAAAGCCAGAAGTGGAGCTGTGTTTCAAATGGGAGAATATGAACCTTGGGCAAAAGAGCTCAGAGACAACACCCAAGCCCTGAGTTCAAATCCCAGAATGGGCACACGTATGTGTGCATGCACACACACACACACTCACACAAATATTGGAAAGACTCAAGTCCTTACCCATCACTAGAGGCTGATTGTGAAGTTCTTTAAGGGTCTGAGATTTACAGAATAGAATGTGTGTGTGTGTGTGTGTGTGTGTGTGTGTGTGTGTGTGTGCGTGCACGTGTGTGTGTGTTGTTTTACATAAACAGACTTCCGTCCAAATGAAGCAATGCTAATTAAGTAAAAAAAAAAAAAATAGACACACACCAAGCCCAGATGTTTATTAACACTTTCCAGGTTCCTGGATTTTAGAAAATGTACAGTTTTCAGTGAAGTTATTTTAAAACAGGAGGCAACCTTATTGGAATGATGGCCAATTATAATTGGTGACAAAGTCCATTCCTTGGGTGGGTGGGGGGCTCCCTCTTCCTCCTGGAGAGACAAAGCACCTGCTCACTGGCCTGCCCACATCTGGGTGTAGCTGGCTGTGGGGTAGCCGCACACTCAGCTCTGCCTGGGTGGCCCCAGGAAAAGCACCCATGTGTAGTCACACAAAATGAACTCTGGGTAATCGGCTAGTTCAACCCATTCGTTTTTGCCTCTATTTTTTTTTCCTATTGTCTTTATTTTCTCTGTTGCAGTTTTTGTTTGCCTTGGAGTTCCCTACCTGCATGGAGACTTCTAGAAAGGACTGTACCAAGCAGGATGGGGGGAGGGGGTATGTCCAGGATGCCAGGTGTCCGCCCACAGCCTGGTGACTTCACTCTGGGCCTCCGATTCAAACTGAGGAGAAGGAGGAGTCAGTCATAAAACAGTACAGCACCCTATAAAACTCTGCATTTCCTAAGACAAATATTGCTCTATGCCTTCCCGTCCCCACCACTATGTTAACTGTAGAAAGAAATGAAAACAGTTTTACTGACCCCCCCTGGGACCCATAAAGGCTATTTCTGAGTCTGAATCTTGCTGTTTAATTTAATCATTTATTATATTAATATTCAAATGGGCTGCATCTTATTAGCGACTGCAAAGACGAGAGTAGGTCTGAAATAAATATCTAATTATGCTTTTGAAGAGAGGGGGTTCTACAGACTGGGGTATGTGTGGTGTGCTAATAGAGGAGTTCATTTGCAGGTTTTATTTTATTTTTTTTCTGCAGAAATCAGCAATTTGAGGCACACACACACTCTCTCTCACTTTCGCCCTCATTCCTTTCACTTTCTCTGCTTCAGAAAATAAAAACAAAGATTGAATATCTCCTAAGAGGTTGAAGCAGCAAGTCACCATTCTTTGTCTGTGGGTCTTGCAACATTGGGGTTTGTTTTCAGAGAGGTGGGGGGGGGAAGAGAGAGAGAAAGAGAGAGTTCACTTCTGATGACCACCATGCCCACTGCAATAACCCCATACTACAATCAGCGATTTTAACCAAAATGCCCATGAAATTAAATATATCCCTATGAAAAAAAAGGGGGTGGGGAATGGATATCTTCTTGGAAACACATTTCTTTGAGCTTAACACACTCATTTTTTTTAACACGTAGGTTTTACTATTTTTCTATCTGCATAGCAGGCCCTTTCCTCTCCCTCCTTCATCTCCCCTCCCCTCCTTGCTCCTCTCCTCCTTTCCTGTCTCCTCTCCCCTCCCCTCCCCGCTCCTCCTCTTCTTTCCTCTCCTCCCCTTTTCTCCTCTTTCTCTCTTTCAATTCTCAGGGCAGAATCAAAATCTTATGTAGGTCACTGATCTTAAAAAAAAAAATTTCTTTTTACATCTATCTCCAGACAATGGACACGAGCAAGCTGGAGCAATCCCTCCATTCTGTTGCGAGACAGGATGATCCACAGAGGCTGTGGCCGACCCGGGGAGGCAGCAAGGATACGGGGTGCCCAGGAGCCCGGAGGCCCGGCAGGATGCGTGCGGAGTCCATTCTCCTAATGTAGAACATTAGCCTCATGAGGATGTATTATGCTACTGGCGTAATATACACAAATGGCGATGATAAATTCTCAACTAAATGTATACACTGCACTGGAGAAATTAGTGGTAAGTGCAGAAGTTACAGTCTGAGAAACTGAGAATTACACATTACTATCTTTCTAAACTAACTGCCACGGGCTTTGTAATCACTCTTTTTTTATTATTATTATTTTCTGAAATTACTAAAATGGTATGTGTACTAATACCACACCTAATTATCTGCTTCACCGTTTTTTGTTTTGTTTTGTTTTGTTTGGGCTCCCATCCCATATAAATGGGAGAGACAAAGGTTAAAGAGCTGCGTGAGTGGCCCAGAGAGATTGCGAAGTGCGTAGTTCTGCAGATGACCATCTTTTCCCCTCACCGGCTGCCATTTAACCTTTAAATTGACCTGGAATCAGTTTATTTCCTTTCTCTTCACATGAGTAGCCATCCCAGGAGATGGGACACGCTTTTTTTTCCCTTCCCCCCCTCCACCCCTTTGGGTGGATAATTACATTGTGGCTGATATCAGCTTTCAACTGCACACTTTTCTGTGTCATTTCTTGTTGAGTTGATGTGTCTTCTTCTTCAACCCTACTGGATTATTTTCTTGGTTTTTTTTGTTTTTTTTTTTTTTTGTGCCAGCCCTGGGACTTGAACTCAGGGCCTAAGCACTATTCCTGAGCTTTTATGCTCAAGACTAGCACTCTACCACTTGAGTCACAGCACCACTTTTTGGCTATTTTAGTGGTTCTTTGGAGATAAGAGTTTCAGAGACTTTTCTTCCTGGGCTGGCTTTGAACTGTGAACCTCACATCTAAACCTCTTAAATAGCCAGGATGACAGGTGTGAGCCACCAGCGCCTGGATTTGCTCCTTCTTATCATCGTTCATCACTTGGTCCCTTTCACTCCTTTTGATTTACCCTTTCCTACATGACTTTGCTGGACATCAAATCCCTAAAGGGCTTGGGGGTGCTGCCTTTGGGGAACTACCACCCCCCAATAGATGTCACTCTAATATATGATCCCCATGGTTGAATTTTTTTTCATTTCCTGGAGTTCATTTCTCTAAATATTATTTCATACAGAGCAAAGAGAGTTACACCTTTGTGTTCCTCTCCTAAGAGTCTCCTCTTTGGGTCTTGCTCTGTGTAAATGCCTATCATGTCCCAGAGTATTTTAGTCTGAAGTTAAATTTCACATGCTTGTAACAACTTGGAAATAACTGGATGTTGAGGACCACCCCTGAGTCTGTTGAAGATGGAGATCAGCCTGGAGGAGGTGACCCTGCTCACCTATGCGAGGTTCATACACCACCTCACTTTCTCATCAAGGCTCTAGGTCATGTCATCATTGGTGTCTTGTGTCTCCCAGATAGCACTGAGGTCTGGTTGTCAGTCCATCAACAAGGACATCCAGGGGCCAGTCTTAGGCAAGACATGGAAAGCCAACACCAGCCATATGTGCATGGCCCATGGAAAAAGGAGACAGAGTCTGATACGAGTGCTCTGGGGCACATCACAGGACCCAGGGCTGGAGACACAAAGGAGGAGGGCCTACAAGAGGCTGTTCTCCATTACTCCAGGCCAAATGCGTTACATCACCTGCATCCAACAGGCCCAAGATGTCTTGGGAGCCGGAGCGCCAACTAGTGTTAAGTCTCTGAAGTGCTCTTAGGGACTGCACTCCGCCTCCCCCCCCCCCCCCCCCATGTCTTCAGTGGAGCTTGAGCCAGACAGATTATTAAACTGTAGAGAAGAGCAAGGTGTTCCACACTGCCTGGACAGGAAGCCCTGCTTCCTAACTTCGCCATTCCCCAGGGGGGTACATCATCTAGCAGGTCACAATTCTAGGTAACACAAGTTTGGGGAACTCCCTGATCGGAGGCTATAAATGATCTCACTTTATGCCCAGGTGAATTGTGGTTTTATCTCACTCAGACCGACTCAACCAGCTCTGGGTTTCGTATCTGAGTCGCTTGTTCTACAGCACCCCATCTCAGTCTCTAGAACTATCCAGAATTTTCTGGAAGCTCATTTGTTGTTTTACTTTCCCATACCTGCCCCCATACTCCCCAAAGCAAGTACTTCCAAGAAAGCGAACAGGATTGCCGGATGGTTTCAAAATCGAAAAACCAAGACCTGTGAAGAATTAGAATGCCCTGATGCTCAAGCATTTTACCAAGAAGAGGTGTTTCTGGGGTTCAGAGTGGTGATACTAGCCACACATTCTTTCAGTTTCCTGGAAAGAACCCAGGCCTCAAGGAGTCACTGCCACAACCAGAACACACCTGGCATACAGTAGGCAATCAATACATACTAAAAAAAAAAAAGTGAATATTGCAAGCTCTGGGTGCTGGTGGCTTACACCTGTACTCCTAGCTACTCAGGAGGCTGAGATCTGAGGATCATAATTTGTAGCAAGCCTGGGCAGGAAATGTCCTGGAGACTCTTTATCTGCAATTAAGCAGCAAAACATCAGAAGTAGAGCTGTGACTCAAATAGTAGAGTGTCAGCCTTGACTAGAAAAGCTAAGGGATAACATCCAGGCCCTAAGTTCAAGCCCCAGTTCTGGCACCACAACAGGAAGACAGAAAGAAAGACAGAAACAAAGAAACGAAGGAAGGAAGGAAGGAAGGAAGGAAGGAAGGAAGGAAGGAAGGAAGGAAGGAAGGAAGGAAGGAAGGAAGGAAGGAAGGAAGGAAGGATAGATGTTGCAACATTGTCAGTCCTATCTTCCTTGTCAGAAGAGACCAGACAGAAAAGCTCTGACTAGATGCAAATCCAAGGGACTGAGTGAATCGTCACCATTATATCTTCCTGTGTAGCCTGAATGTTTTCTATGAAATACTTATTGAATCCATGAATGCATGCATGTATGCGACCTCGCAGGCCAAGGCGCATGGGAGAAAGGTGGCACTCAAGGGTCAGTGGATGCAGGGACACAGACAGAAGAAACATTGCTGGGCTGGAATGCAGGGTGTGTGCTTTCATGCTATTTCCAGCCCTTCCTTTCCTGTCTGGCTTGATTTTCTTCTGACAGTCAGCTAAGCCCGGAGCTAGGTGAAGGCCTGTGCACTCGTCCCTAAGAATCCTGCAGAACGCTTTCTCTAGACAGACATAATATGTGCAGCCTCTGTACATCTGTAGAATTCCAGAAGCAGCGGTGAGCTGGGCGCTGGCTGGGAGAAATTTTTGGAAGCTCCAAGATGAAGCAGGAGTGTATGATGATCCTTGGTAGGAGGTGTCCATAGAGGTGAAAAAAAAAATCCAGAGCTGAGAGAACTCCATGGGCAAGTTTAATCATCACTGAATATTCTAGACACTCATCAGGAGCTAGGAAGACAGTGTCTGTTCTGAATGGAGGTCCTCGGTGACTGACAGAAAACAGGCCTCTGAATCTGACAGGCAGGTCCTCCACGCTGGTTTGCAAAGAAAAAAAAATAGTTTCTGGGAAAGGAATTCTAATTGTGCTTGAAGTCATCCTAAGATTGGAGGGTAGGATTGTTGCTCTGATTTATTTGTGTGTGTGTGTGTGTGTGTGTGTGTGTGTGTGTGTGTGTGTGTGTGAGAGAGAGAGAGAGAGAGAGAGAGAGAGAGAGAGAGAGAGAGAGAGAGAGAGAGAGAGAGAGAACTGGGGTTTGATCTCAGGGCCTTTAGCATTGTCCCTTAGCTTTTTGGTTCAAGGTTAGAACTCTACCAATTAAGCCACAGCTCTCCCTTTGGCTATTTGTTGGAGGTGAGAGTCTCACTGACTTTTCTGCCTCAGTTGGTTTTGAACGATGATTCTCAGATCTCAGCCTCCTGAGTAGCAAGGATTATAAGTATGAGCCACTGGTGTTTGGCTCTGATTTCTTCTTGGACTTGCCTTTTCAAGATAGCCAGGCGCCAATGGCTCATACCTGTGATCCTAGCTATTCAAGAGGCTGAGATCTGAGGATCTCAGCCAGCCTAGAAATGAAAGGCTATGAGATTCTTATCTCCAATTAGCCACCTTAAACAAAAGTGGAGCTGTGGCTCAAAGTGATAGAGCACTAGCCTTCGGCAGAAAAGCTCAGGGACAGTGGCCAGACCCTGAGTTCATCCTCCACAACTGACAAAATGAAGAAAAACAAAACCTCAAAAGATGCTGTCCCCATAGGATGGAAGGGACTTGGTCATTCTCTGGCATTGCCTTCTGTCCCCATGATGGCCAACCCCTGTGGTCTATCCTGGGGGTCCATCCTGGGTCAGCAAGTCAGCCATGGTGGAATTTTAACAGAAGTGACTATGGATGCCAGAGGCAAAGAAAAAAACCTGTCACCAGTGACTCAAGGTTTTCCTCCTGGTTTCTTTGAGAACATGAGGTCCCAGACAACACTTGCTTCAGTTCAGTATAGGCTCTTCATTCATTCATTCATTCATTCATTCATTCATTCACACATTTATTCATCCATATCTATCCATCCATCCATCCATTCATTCATCCACTCATCTTTCCATTCATCCCTCCATCCATTCATTCATCCACTCATCTTTCCATTCATCCATCCATCCATCCATCCATTCATCCACCCATGTATCCATGCATCCATGCGTGCATCCATTCACTCACTCATCTTTCATGGGAGTGAGGTTATACAATGAAGCTGTACAAGATATGATAGGAATTTCAACAAAATTCACACTATGACCTGGCCCCTGAGGAGCCATAGCCACTGGGCATGGTGAGTCTGTAATTAGGACTGGGAACAAATACTGTGTCCAGGTTGCAGCATCCGGGTGGGGAGTAGTAAGACCTTGAAGGGTTAATCAGAGAAAGCTGAGAAGGTCAAGAAGACCCTTTTAAGATGGGCTTAGAGGCCTGGGTCCTCTCCCTGCCTTATGGAAGATGGGGGCATTGTAGCATAGGAATTTGCAAGAAAGGGCCATCTCTCCTTGGCTGGAGGATGAATTTCCTCTACCAGGATGAAACCCAATCACTTAGGGAAGTATCAGCGACATTGGATTGATGGCGAGGCAGGAAGATATGGATGGAGCTTCAGACAGCAGGGGAGGGGAGTGGAAAGGGGAGGGGACTGGGCACCAGAAGAAAAAATAGTTGTCCCCAGACCCAATGACCCTTCCAAGGCATCAGAAATTAGCCCCGGTCTCAATTGGCCTCTGCAGCTAAATTCTTTACATTGAGGTTCATTCTTAAAGCCTGCCTTTCTCCCCCCACCCCTTCCCATCTCCTTTCTTTCTCCTTAAGACTAGATTAGATTCAGAGGGGGGAGTGTGTGTGATTTATGCAGATAAGTGTGTCCGGGTACCAGTGGTTAACCCAGTTAATATTCACTTCCATTACCCTTAGTGGAATCTTTGAGCAAGCCATGTAAAGGGTTTAACTATACCACACAAGAACACACATACACACACACACACACACACACTTACAGATTCACCATCGCCTTGCTGCAGGCCCTGGGAAGTTGTGTATATGTCTCTCTCATTATTTGGACGTGCTTTCTGAATGTTGTGATCAAGAATTCAAGACACGTGATTCATCACGAAGACATTTGCTCGGCAGACATGTGAGGAACTGTCTGCCTCTTCAATCTCACTGACAGGGCAAAAAATGCTGATTTATAGTAAATCATTAAAATCTGCTTATTATGGCACGGCTTGGGTTTTTTTTTTCCTTCCTCCCTCCCTTACTTCAAGCCCTCAACTTGATCTGCATCGTGTCTTTTACAATTTTATACTACAGCAAGCAGTTATTTAAACAAGAGAGGAAAGATCCTTAGTCTTTATTAGGGCATATGAAAGGATATTTTTTTGTGTGAAGAAAGACTAATTAAGAATGCAGACGCTTCTCTTGCTCGGTTTAGGAGAACGTGGTGGGGGAGGAAGACTTGGGGGGAAAAATAAAGATTTAAAACATTTTAAGCGGAGCAAAGCATTACTGTAACTGAAACGATGCTTAGCAATGATGATTTGGGACGTATTTTAAATAGTCATAAAATACCAACTCACATGTTGGGGTGGGGGGAATCAATGGAAAGACAGAGAGGGGGCTGACTGTCAGAGTTCTGAGTGAGAAAATCCATGTGGTCTTTCACATAAAAGAAAACTGGTGGGAAGATAATTCTCTTCTGATGTTCAATTTCATTCTTGTGGCAAAGGTCTACGTTCCTTAAGAAAAAAATCAGCAAAGTTTTGCACTTGAAAATTTTATATTTAAATTCAAGAGATGTAAAATTGGGTGGAAATATAACAGGAATTTCTCACGTGCTAGGTAAACAAAGAAGTAACACAAAGAGGTTTGTATTTTATATGTGTTACTTACAGCAAAAAAAAAAGGGAAAAAAATTAATATGGAGCCTGGAGACAAAAATCCTGGCCACTGAATTACAAAGAATAAACTGACTCAAAATTAATCCATATAGATTTGTCCCCTTAATAAGACTAATTCCAGAGAACAAAGCAGGGCATAATGCATTTTAAATTAAGTTGGAAAATGCATAATTTATATTTGTTTTATTTCTTCATATTTTAACTCAGGTGCATTCCAGAATGCTTAAGAGTCGAAGAAGGGTATGCTTCTGCCTACAGTTCTTTTACTTTTTTCAAAAAAGGAGAGAGAAAAAGGAAGAAAATCAGAAAGAACTTGTATTTCTCTTTTAGCTGAGGAACAGACAGAAGAGAAAAACACAGGATGAAGAGGGAGAAAGTGATTGTGTTCAGTTGAAACTAGTTTTAAAGACTCGTTTCCAATGCCACATACAGAGACAGAGAAGGAAAAAATGTTCATCTTGATTTTTTTTTTAAAAAATCACTTTTTTGGGAGGGGTGGGCGGGTTGCCGGATGCTGGTGGCTCATGCCTGTCATTCTAACTACTCAGGAAGCTGAGATCTGAGGATCACAGTTCAAAGCCATTCCAGGGAGGAAAGTCCAGGAGACTCCTATCTCTGATGAACCCTGGGAAAGTTGGGAGTGGAACTTGGCTCAAGAGGTAGAGTGCTAGCTTTGAGCAAAAGAAGCTCAAGGACAGCACCTAAGCCCTGAGTTCAAGCACCAGGACCAGAACATGTGTGTCACACACAATCACATTTTGTTTTGTCTGAGGTAGTAATTTTAGGAAATGTTAAAAAAAGAAAAAACAAAGGAAACACAGCTGTAGAAATCCGAGTGGGAACTCTGGGAACATCCCATTTCCCTGTAGATGTTTTGCTGAATGAAGGGGGGCCTCTTTTTCTCCTTCATCTACTTTTCTTTCTTTCCTTCTTCTTTACCATTTCTAAGGTTTCATAGTGTGTGCTCAAGCCATGTGTGAACCTTTCACTTTAGGCAATAATTCATGTTAGCTCAACTCAATGTTGTTTCAATTGTACTGGTTTAGTGTGGTTCTGATTGTTAAGGACAGTGAAGACAAAGCCTAGCTAAGACCGGAAATCAAATGGAATGTCTTATGGTTGGGCATGGATGGCTCATGCCTGTCATCCTAGACTAATTCAGGAGGCAGAGCTTGGTCCAAAGCCACTGTGGGCAGAGAAGTCCATGGGACTCTTATCTCCAATGAACCAGAAAAAAATCTGGAGGTAGAGGTGAGGCTCAAGTGGTACAGTGCAAGCCTTGAGCGAAAAGCTAATCAAGAGAGAAATACCCTGAGTTTAAGTCCAGGAACTCTCTCTCTCTCTCTCTCTCTCTCTCTCTCTCTCTCTCTCTCTCTCTCTCTCTCTCTCTCTCTCATACACACACACACATGCATACACATTAGATGATTAGATTGGGGCACCTGGTGTGTGTGTGTGTGTGTGTGTGTGTGTGTGTGTGTGTGTGTGTGTGTGTGTGTGTATGTGTGTGTGTGTGTGTGTGTGTGTGTGTGTGTGTATAGCAGGTTCACCCTAGTAAATGTTGATGGCTTTATAAGATCAGAAAAACACCACATCCACATTCCCTATGTGTCTTGCTCTGTGCTACCACAGGACTCTGCCATCAGGAAGACCAGATGAGACCCCTCCAGGACCTGGAGCCAAGCTAAACCTCTTTCCCTTGTGAAGGATCTTACCTCAAGTTCCTTCATTACAGTCCTGGCAAAGCTGACTGATACAGGCCCTGACTCCTAACCTGCTGAGATTGCCTGCCTTGCTGTTGGAAGATTTGAAGAGATGCTACTTAAAATAGGATGTTCCAGCTGGTGAGGCTTAGAGCTCTGGTAAACAAGGATGAATGATAAACTGGATGCATTTTTATGCAGGCCGAAGCTTGAGCACTGATTGATTGATTGCTTTGGATTAAGTCCTGGTTTTCTCCCCCCCCCCCCCACCCTTTTTTTATTTTGGTGATCCCTGCCAGTATTTTCTGGGCGTGCTAACTTTTACTCAGAGCCACCCAGCTCTCTGACAGGTCACACATTTGCTCAGCTCCAATTCCAGCTCCTTCCCGGTCCCCTGCCCCTTCTTTCTTTCTTCCCAGACCCCTCCCCTCCCCCTGGCCCTCTTTTCAAGATGGCGGATGGTTGGTAAGTCCTCACACAGGAAAAACCACACCATTCCACAGGTTAGCAAGTACATGTGGGAGCCAGCCTTCCTTGGAGCTTGGGGTGGGTTGGGTCGCTGTGGTTGGTGGCCTTGTTTTGTTTAGGTTCTATCCTTTGGATCCCCTGTTTTGTGTCCTTAGACTGTCACCCTCCCATGGGTGGAGGTCCAGAATTGAGCAGATGGGTCTGAGTCCTTGGGGGAGAGGATAGAAGTTGGGTGCATAGGCACAGTAGCTTCTGAAGACCTGGGGGTCACAAGGTGGCCATCTGCATACTGGGTGCTGCCTAGCTCTCTCTGTCTGTCTACCTGCCTATGTGTCTATATCTACCTGTCCATCCATCGATGAAGCCATGAACCTACCTATTTTTTAAGTATTTCTCTCATCTATTTATTATCTCTCACTTTTTCTGTCTATAGATGTATGTATGTGTCTGTGTATTACTTTTGAAATTCTATCCTTTGTCTCTGTCTATCCATCTACCCATCCATCTGCCTATCTATCCAACTATTTAATCTATCATCTATTATCTATTTTCCACCTGCCTATCATCTACCTCTCAGTTTATCCAACTATTTAATCTATTATCTATCTATCTATCTATCTATCTATCTATCTATCTATCTATCTATCTATCTGTCTGTCTATCTATCTATCATCTATTTGTAAGGTCTGCCCTAGGCCATACAGGCCCTGTGCAGACAAATCCCTACCTCTTGGCCAAGTTTCCACCTAGTATCTGTTACCTAGGTAAATGGCACACCTAGAAGCCGTCACCTCCCCTCCTGCTAGGTCACATCCTGGGTGGCCCCTGACCTTACCTCCCATCTGACTATAGGAGGGGCTCAGGCCTTGAAAACATATCTGAATCCAGTGTGGCCACATCTTTTCCCCCTTGTCCCTGGCCTAGATAAGTCCTAGCCCAATGGTAGGTTGCCCCTTTTGGCCATGCCTCTCCACCATGCTCGGTGGAGGTGGCAGTTTGATAAATAAACTTCTTTTCCTGCCTAAATACCACATGGTGTTCTCTTTATCAACTACCTGATTAAATCTACCTACTTAATATACCTTATACTATCAACCTGTTGATCTATCTATGCCAGTGTGAGGACTTGAACTCGGGGCCTCACAAGAGTTTTTCTCTAATGGCTAGTACTCTACTACTGGAGCCACAGCTCCTACTTTCCAGCCTTTTGCTGGTTCATTGGAGATAAGAGTCTCATTGACTTTTCTTCCCTGCAGCTGACTTCTTACCTCAAAGCTTAGATCTCTCCACCCCTTGAGCAACTTGGGAAATTTAATAAACAAATCCTACCCCTACCAAAGATAAAACTAGAAAATTGTGAACTTTTAAAAGAACTAGAAGAAAACATGCATTGTAACATGGGATTTGCTTTCCCGCCATGGAAGAAAGGAAAAGGTAATGTAGGAGTTTTTATCTACAAAATTAAAACAGAATGTAACATTCCTATATATCAAAAAATGTTCTTGAATAAATTTAAAGCAAACAGCACTTGAAAATATAGATTCATCTTTTACAGCAAGAGGAAGACAGTAACCTTTCTAACATTTTAACACTTCAATATGTACCAGAATTTTTCTCCTTGGCAATTTTTATCTTAGTGAAAAGTTCAGAAACAATTAAGACAGGGGGAAGTGAATAAATTATGACTCATCTATACTAGAAAACATGTTTTTCAAGAAAGATTTATTGGCACGGGAAAACAAAAATCTTAAGTGAAATTAAACAGGATCTAAATTTTTAGTCAATGTAAACTAATGCAATTCTATTTCTGTATCTGTATCTAGCTATTTCTTACTCTGCGTATATACATATATACACATGCATACAGAAAACTCTGAAAAAAAATCACTATATTAACAGGGAGTGACACTATGGATGGTACTAGATGGTGTTTTCCAAATTTCTTTCAGAGAGTTAGCATACAGTATTTTTTATTGTTATTGTAACAAATTATCAATACAAATCCAATGGATTAAGCTATACACAAGTATTGATCTATGATTCTGTAGGGTTTCTTGGAGCCAAACAGAGACTCCAGGGTCTCTTCCGAGTCCACACTGAGCCTGACTGGGTGTGTCTTGGAGCCCATCTCTAGCCCTCCTCTTTGACTTTGTGTCTTGTAAGCTGAGATAGAATCCCAGAAATGCAATGAAGCTCCATTTAAACTTAACTTCGAAAATTATAGTTCTACTCACCTCATAGACAGAAGTCAAGCTAAAAGCAGATATCAATGGCTCACACCTGTAATCCCAGCTACTCTGGAGGCTGAGATCTGAGAATCATGATTTGAAGTCAGCCTGGGCAAAAAAGTCTGTGAGATTATGACCTCCCATGAACCACCAGAAAGCCAGAAATAGAGCTATGGCTCCACTTAGCCTTAAGTTACGACACTAAGGGACAGTGACCAGCACTAGAAGAAAGAAAAAATTATCAGAGTTAAGCAATTGTCTGAAATTATTCAATTAGAGAATAGCCAAATGGGCCTTGAACTTGTGTAACAGGCAGTACGAATGAGGATGATTAATACTTCATCATCATCTCTAGGCATCTGACTCTCTCTCTCTCTTTCTCTCTCTCTCTCTCTCTCTCTCTCTCTCTCTCTCTCTCTCTCTCTCTCTCTCTCTCTCTCTCTCTCTCTCTCCCTCCTCCCTCCCCCCTCCCTCTCTCTCTTCACTAAATCAAGCCTATTAAAATGTACACACATCCAACATAATTTATTCATAACATATGTAAGAGTTCATTTGCAGTTACTTGGTTGGCAAAGAATGTGACATTGTGGATACATTTAAATATTTATTGATTTCCGTTTTGTAGAGTGTGCAGGTTATGGGTCTGCTTGTCCTTTAATCTGGGTCTTACCATTATCCTGCTGTGTTGATCTCAGTGATTGATTTCCCCAGGATCACCTGTCAGTTCTGGGTGGGACTAGGGGAGGAGAGGAGGGACCAGGTGGGAAGCTGAGGAGGGAGATGGGAAAGTAAGCAGTAGTGAGCAGGAAGACATGACCTGTTTATCTGTCTCCTAACTTGTGCATTGCCAATGAGGTAGGACACATATCCTCAATTGCAAAGCCCTTCTCATTCACCCATCTAACAAACATGTATATGTTCACTTATCTATCTACTTGTCATTTGCTTCCTCATTCCACACAACTATCCATTTTTCCAATTTGTCCATTTAGTCATTTATTCATTTATGTTTCCATGCATTCATATATCTTCCTACCATGTCATTGACATCTTCATTCCATCTATTTTTCATTTACCCACTCATCCTTCTATTTATCCATCCATCCATCTATCCATATATTACCCACCCATCCACACATCCATTCATTTATCTATCCATCAATCCATCCACCTATCCACCCATTCATCCATTTATCTATCCACTATCCATCCATCCATGCTTCTATAATTTATGTGTCTTCTTACCATATCACTTGCTTCCTCATTCCATCTATCTAGCCATTCATCATCTATCCATCCATATATTCATTTATCTATTCTTCTATTTATTCATTCATCTACCTATCCATCCATCCATCCATGCTTCTATACATTTATGTATACTGTCATATCACTGCTTCCTCATTCATTCTATCCATCCATCCATACATCCATCCATCCATCCATACATACATACATACATACACACACATACATACATCATCTATCCATCTGTTCATCCATGCATCCATTACCCATACATACAAACATCAGTCCTTCCATTAATTCAACAAACATATATTTCTCATAATGGGATCTTGGTTGGAATTTGGAGACACACAATGGACATTCGTCCTGTGTAGGTGCCTGTAACCAGTAGGAGATTATTAGCTATGAAGGATACAGGAGTTGTGCAGGATGCATAATACATAAGAAATGCTCAGCAAAAATTATTTGTTGAAGGAATCAATCAATCAAACATGTACCCCCATGGAAATCAGAATAGAATGCCTTGGATTTGAAAAGTCTGACTGGTAATTGTGTGGCTCAGAGATTAAGAGAACACTTCTCAGCACAAGAGGCTAGTTGAACTGGTTTAGGGATGGTCAGGAATGAACCATGGATAGAAGTTAGGAAGGATGGAACCAGGGAGAAGAAACTGTATTCAAAGTAAGGAAGGTAAGAGATCGCCTTCTCAAGAAACACAGCGTTACAGCATCAAGCAGTATTTTCAATGTGGTTTTGTTTTTTAGGTATGCATCTATTATAAAGTACTTAACCAATCATCTGATTCTAGATCTTTAGGCTTTTCCCAGAATTTCACTATTCAAGCCATCAGGAATGTCGCCAGGACTCTGAGATTGCATCCTGTAACAATTATCTCCTTAGAATAAATTCTTAAGAGCATGATTTCTGGGTCAACGATGTGCTTCTTAAAATTTTTTTTTAAAAGTTAATTTCAGTTGACAAACTGCCCTGCAGAAAGGAATATCAATTTACATCCCCAGCAACAGTGTGCGAGAATGTCAATTTTCCCACATCTCTGCTATTTTGGGCTGTTGTCAAATTTGTAAGCCTTTCCAATATGATGGGTGGAAAGAGATGAGTCATTTTTATTTTTATTTAGCCTGTTTGATTGCTAATGAGGTAAGACAGTGTTTAGTATGTATTGACAGTTGGTACATTTTATTATTTTATTTTGTGATTTGCCTCTTGGTGTCTACTGTTCAGTTCCTATTGGATATTTGTCTTCTTCCTTTGGGTTTAACAAATACATTGTTTATACATTGGTTTCTTTTTCTTCTACTCTTTAAATTTTGTGTTGTGATGTGTGTGTGTGTGTGCTGGGTCTTGAACTAGGGCTTGGCTTTATTTTTTCCTTTTGCTCAAGGCTGATACTTTATTGCTTGAGCTACCCCTCCAAGGTACTAATTAGTTGGAGATAAGTGTGTCTCTGATTTTTCTGTCCGGGCTGATTTTATCCTGTGATCCTCCGAAGTCAGCCTCCTGAGTAGCTAGGCTTTAGGTGTGAGCCATCAGCATCCCGGCTAAGAAGATGAATCATTCACAAGTCCCCCAGTTAATGTGATAGATACTCAATGGTTCTCAACTGTTGGCCACTGGCAATGAAGGACATTTACAAACGGGGATGCCCAGGCCCATATTATTTAGATCAACAAACTCAGTCCCTATGGGGATGAAGTCTGGGTTTCTGTATCATTTCTTCAAGTCCAAGATGACACCAGACTGCAACCTTCATTTCTGCACAAATATCACCCTCGCTCACATGGCTTGGGAGGCTTATTTTGTATTTATCTGTGTGTGTGTATGTGTGTGTGTGTGTGTGTGTGTGCATGTGTGCACATGCGCACGTGTGCCCTAAGGCATTACTGAAGCTAGGCTATCCAACAGATGCCCTACGGTCATGGGTCTTAGCCTCATGGAGAAGCTAGGAGCATACATGAAGCTTTAAGGGGAGAGGAGTCTTAAATGCTTTTTGAAGGAGGTAGGACATAGGTAACCTGAAGACAGATGGTTAGAAAGGCTGAGAAGGAACTGGGGGACAGGTGGGAGATTGGGGAGAGAGAGGAAGGCCAGCACATGCAGGATGTCTATCTAGGTAAGAGTCCTTGAGGTCTGAGTGCATTTGAGGTAGATGTAGAGATTGGGTCTGGTGCTGGTGGTTCACGCCTGTCATCCTAGCTACTCAGGAGGCTGAGATCTGAGGATTGCTGTTGGAAGTCAGCCCAGGCAGGAAAATCTGTGAGACTCTTATCTCTAATGCATCACTCATAATAAGCTGCAAGTGGCACTATGGCTCAAGTGGTATAGTGCTAGCCTTGGGCCAAGGAAGCTCAGGGAACACCAGCCCCAGCACTATCACCCATGTGTATGTACGTGCGCGCGTACGAACACACACAAATGATAGCCACAGCCCAGCCCTAGTAGTCATCCGTGTCCCCAGAATACCAGAGCAGGAAGCTCAAGGCAAGGACTTGAGCATGGCAATGGGCTTTAAACATCCGGGCTGAGACTCATTCTTACCTTTAGGTCACTAAGTTGTTCTTTCCCCTTTATAGCATGACCCTGCCTGGCCTCTGACCCCAGGGCCGCCATCCACTGGCCATGTGGAGACAAAGTCACATCTGGTCAGGAAGTCACCAGGAGACAGGAAGAGCAACAGCCAGACAAGCCTGCATGACATGGGAAAATCTCCTGAGGTATGTGTGTATCTGTGTGTGTGTGTGTGTGTGTGTGTGTGTGTGTGCGCCTGTCCTGTCCTGGGGCTTGAACTCAGGGCCTGGGTGCTGTCCATGAGCTATTTGGCTCAAAGCTACTGCTCTATCACTTGAGCCACAGTTCCGTTTTTTCCAGCATTTTTGCTGATTAATTAAAGATAGGAGGTTCATGAGCTTTCCTGCCTGGCCTGGTGTTAAACTACCATCCTCAGATCTCAGCTTCCTGAGTAGCTAGCATGACAGGCACAACCCATCAGCGTCCAGCTCCTAAGTTAAAATTGTTGCCTCATGCTTTTACTGTTTCCTTTAGGCGCGTGTGCTTGCACGCACGCATGCGCACACGCACACACAGAGTCTTTTGCTTGCACTGTGCAGCTCTTGGAGATGCAGTTTGCAACCTCTGCACTAGAGGGAGCCCTTGAGTGCTTGACAAAGCTCCAACCCCAGTGGCCTGGGTGGAAGCCTGCAGACCGCAGTAGACAGCCATAACAAGAGGCAGAGCTTGGACCACATCTGGCTCCTCCCTGTGAGGAAGAGTTTCATTGGCCCAAGAGCCTGGAAGTAGGGTAGATATTGATGCTACCTTTCCATCATCCCTCCTGAATCCCAGTAAACCTACCTAGATCCCCGCCCCCACCTCTGTTTCTGTTTCTGTCTGTCCCTCTCTGTTTCTCTGTCTCTCTCCAGCTCTTTGTGTCTGTCTGTCTCTGGTCTCTATCTCTGTCTGTCTCTCTCTCTCTCTGTGTCTTTTTGTCTGTCTGTGTCTGTCTCAATCTCTCCCTCTGTCTTTCTCTGACTCTCTCGGTCACTCTGTCTGTCTGTGTCTCTCTGTCTGTCTCTGTCTCTCTGTCTCTCTCTCTCTCCAGGTTATAGTCCTTTCCTGCACACCCAGACCTGAAGAAGAGCCACCTCTTGTCTCTCTGGTAGGATGTGCTCTCTGCCGGGTGATGTGCCCATGTGGCCCCATGATCACACACCGTCATTCTTCGGCCTCCCTTGCTGTTCTGTCTGATTCAGCTTTGAGCATTCTGCCGTCCTTCAAGCCGAGGTCCTGTGTGTCCTGGCTGAGGAAGAGGTCTCCAATCAGCTGCCACACCCTATGTGGCCCCTACACCTGAGACCTGGAGTGTTCTTTAGGAAGCATCTTGTGGCTTGTGAGTCCACATCCTGTCCCCACAGCTGTGGCACCATGCTCCCAACGTTTCCAAGATGCCCTTCCATGGGCTTGGGAACTCCCACCCCAGATGAAGCGTGGCTAATGGCTTCCAGAAACATTTTCCTGAAGAATGGCCCTCAGAAGCTGCCAGTACTGGAGGACCCCCGTCCCTCCTGGAGGGGACCCGCTGCCATGAATGAATCATAGAGAGTTCTAGAAGCTCAGCCTCTCACCCCAACACAAAGCAACCCAGGGACTATGTGCCTTCCCAGAACATCCCAGAAACTCCAGCTGAGGTCTTCCTTCCTTCTTTCCTTCCTTCCTGCCTTCCTTCCTTCCTCCCTCCCTTCCTCCCTCCCTCCCTCCATTCCTTCCTTCCTTCTTTCCTTTCTGTTTCCTTCCTTTATTTCTGTCAGTCCTGGGGCTTGATCTCAGGACCTGGGCATTGTCCCTGACCTTTTATACTCAAGACTATTTAGTATTTTACCACTTAAACCACAGCTACACGGATTTTAGGGGGATTTTTTTTGGGGGGTGGTGTTGGTGCTTAATTGGAGCTAAGAATGTCATGGACTTTCCTGCCCAGGCTGTCTTCCAATCATGATCCCCAGATCTCAGCCTCCTGAATTGCTGAGATTATAGGCATGAACCACTATGCTCAGCTACTCACACCCTTTGGTTACTACCAGACCATTGTCTAATGCCCCTCCCACCCTATCCCCATCTGTGGTTCTCTGTGTTTCCCCTGACGGTTCCCTCAGAACCTCTAGCGTAAGCCCTACTCTGCAAACCCAACATAACCCAGTCAGAGGAGCACAAGGTGCATCCTCCAGCTCCTGCCTTTCCTGGCTCAGGATGTAGACTCGAATCCACACAAAAACAATGACTCCTATTCTCCAGTTGACCTGGGATGACTCAGTAGTAATAGCATGGGGTTTGTGGGAGAGGGGTGATCTACTCTGCCCCTCCTAGCCAAAGATAAACTTCTTGTCTGGGCAGATAGACTATGAATGCATCTGATTGGAGGCTCAAACACTGGGTAGAAAAAGCCACACAGGATCTGACCTCATGTTCCCAACATGGGTGGCTTTGGGCTGAGAGAGGAGATGGTTGAAGGAGGAGCTGGGGAGAGGAGATGGTTGAAGGAGGAGCCGGGGAAAGCTCACCTGGTGCGGTCGAGAGGGAGCATCTGGAGCTTGTTATACAGCAGTTGGCACCAGCTGGGCAGTGTTCCAAGCTCAGAAGGTTTGCAGGAAATTCCTAAATGAGGGATGGTTATAAAAAAAATTGTGTTCCTAGATGAACCTCTGTGTTTTTAACCCCCAAAGGAGCGTCCTTCCAGGTCTGCAGCTGAGTCAGGACTCTACACTCTAGCCAATTCCACCATCTCTAAGCACTTGTGGGAGCAGGTGTCCAGCCTGTATCATTAGAATCCTGCAATGACAAGAAAGATAACAATAGCTTTTCTCCTAAAACCCCATCCAGCCTTATCTGGTGCCGGCATCTTTGGGTCAGAGTTCCAAGGGTTGTTAAAGACCGTTTTCTACCTACAATTGATGTAATCATCCAATTTCTTTCTCTTTTTTTTTTTCTTATTCTTTTTGTACAAGTCTTGGGGCTTGAACTTGGGGCCTGGTTGCTGTCTCTGAGCAACTTTTGCATCAGGCTAGCTCTCTACCATGTAAGCCACAACTTCACTTCCACTTTTTGATGGTTCACTAAAGATAAGAGTCTCACAGACTTTTCTGTCCTGGCTGGCTCTGAACTATGATCCTCAGATCTCAGCCACCTGAGTAGCTAGGCTGACAGGCATGAACCATTGGTGACTCTGTTTCTTTCTGTGGCCTCAGGGTGACATCAAACACTTGAACACTAAAAAAAAAAAAGTCAGCCCTGCAGGGCACTGGTGGCTCAGACTTGTAACCTAGCTACTCAGGCTGCTAAGATCTGAGGATCTTGGTTCAAAGCCAACCCAAAGTCTGTGATACTCTTTATCTCCAACAAATTCCAAAAACCTCAAAAGTGGAGCTGTGGCTCAAGGGATAGAGTGCTAGCCTTGAGCAAAAACATAAAGTCCAGGGACAGTGCCCAGTCCTAAGTTCAAGCCTCAGGACTGGCCAAAAAAAAGTCAACCCAAGAAAAAATACCTCCCCCCACCCCCAACCCCAGTACGTAGATCATTTTATAAAAATCCACTTTTTTCAAGGAGAGTAGGCAAATCACTTTGGCAAAGGATGTCATCCTGGAGTCTGTTGGAGAGAAAGGTCTGCTTTTCTTTATGGGCCTGATTCTTTGGCCATTTCATTTTGTATATTTGAAAACAGCTGGAAAAAGCAATTAATTCAAATCTAAACAACTTACATGCATGGGATTTCATGGAGGGGGCATGTAGCCGACAAATGGATGAGGATTTTTGAGGACCAGGCCTCTGACACAGAAACAATATCGGTCTCTTCTCAAGGTGGACTGTGGGTTTATTTCTAAAACTCAAGTAGACTGAGGGAGTGACTCCTAGGGTGTGTAGTCTTCATGCTAATCATGATCATCACACCCATAACATAGTTAAATCAAGATGTTACAAGCGGAAGGCTGCTTCAGTCTTGGTTTTCCCATCCATCCCCTGGGAATACGCCTCATTCAGAAGAAGATGCCAGGTAGGTTCCATCCGAAGGAGAATTCTGCCCTGGGAATTACTTTCTTTCTTTTTTTTCTCTCCTTTCCTTTACTTTTTCTGACTGACTTCAAGTGTGATAACTGGGTAATATGAGGAAATATCTGTTAATTGACAAGAGTGTTCACCTCTCCAATCATTATCTTTCAAAGAGAAAAGTTTTTCTAAGTATCAAAGAAGAGAAGACAAAAGGGAGAAAGAAATAAGAACAAGTAAGAGAGCTTGAGATAATCTCTCTCTCTCTTCCCCGCCCAAAAAAGAACCAGAATCTGCTAAGACTAGAGGGAATGAATGCAGAGTTTGATGGGGAGAAATGGAAATGGTTATAGTTCTCATTTCATAGTTTCCTAGCGGCTTCTCTTCAAAAAGAGGAGGAAAAATAGTCCTGGTATCACCTTTTCCTTCCTTCCTTCCTTTCCTTCCTTCCTTTCCTTCCTTTCCTTCCTTTCCTTCCTTTCCTTCCTTTCCTTCCTTCCTTCCTTCCTTCCTTCCTTCCTTCCTTCCTTCCTTCCTTCCTTCCTTCCTTCCTTCCTTCCTTCCTTCCTTTCTTCTTCGTTTTTTAGGGCTTTGCATTTTCACTTGACTTTTTTTTGGGGGGAGGGGGGTTGGTCGTGGGGCTTGAACTCTGGGCCTGGGTGCTATCGCTGTGCTCTTCAGCTCAAGGTGAGCGCTCTACCACAGTGCCACTTCCCATTTTCTGGTGGTTTATTGGAGATAAGAGTCTCACGGACTTTCCTGCCTGGGCTGGCTTTGAACCGAGATCCTAAGATCTCAGCCTCCTGAGTAGCTAGGATGACAGGCGTGAGCCACCAGCGCCTGGTTTTTGCTTGTTTTTTTTTTTTGTTGTTGTTGTTTTTTACTCAAGACTGGTACTCTACCACTTGAGCCACACTGACACTTCTGGAATTTTTGCTGGCTAATTTAGAGATAAAAGTCTCATGGACTTTCCTGCCTAAGCTAGCTTTGAACCATTTCTCTGATCTCAGCCTCCTTCGTAGCTAGGGTGACAGGTATTTGCTGCTAGTACCTGCTGTTGGTTTTTTTTGTTGTTGTTATTGTTGTTGTTGTTGTTCTGTGTGCCAGTCTTGGGGCTTGAACTCAGGGCTAGGGTGACAGGTATTTGCTGCTAGTACCTGCTGTTGGTTTTTTTTTGTTGTTGTTATTGTTGTTGTTGTTGTTTTGTGTGCCAGTCTTGGGGCTTGAACTCAGGGCCTCTGCACTGTGCCTGAGCTTTTGTGCTCTAGGCTACCTCTCTACCACTTGAGCCACAACTCCACTTCTGGCTTTTTAGTGATAAATTAAATATAAGAGTCTCACAAACTCTTTGTGCTTGAGCTGGCTAAGAACTACCATCTGTGGAATATTTTTATTTATTTATTTTTTGGCATTACTGGGGCTTGAACTCAGGGCCTTACACTTGATAAGCTAGTGAGATATCCCTGAGCTATGTCTCCAGACCTGTTTTACAATGGCTGTGGGTTTTTGTTGTTGTTGTTAGCTTGAAGTAGTGGTTCATTTCCTGCCTGGAAGCACACTGACCCACATCAGCCTAACCCAGGCTCCCCGCACAGCCGAGATCACAGGTGGGCATGTACTGCCATACCCTCTTCTCCTCCACGGAGACACAGATTTATAGATTTTCAGCCTAGCTTGGCCGTGAACCTCGATCCTCCAGGTCTCTGCCTCCTGAGTGGCAGGGATGACAGGTGTGAGCTGCCTGTGCCCAACTTGGACAAGAACAAAGGCAGTCCTGCCGAGGGAGCTGAGACTTCTCTGATGGAGAGGCGGAACCTCTGTAAGGCGTTGAGTTTTCCTCCAGATGCCTGGGAGGCAGGTGGCAGCTGCCGTGGCTCTCCAGGGACGACGTTATCTTTCAACATCTGCCAAAATTCCTGCTGTTGATGTCATGCCAACACACAGCCATAGTGCTCGGTCAGTTGTGTTGTCATGCCGTGGATGTGGTTTGTACCCTCAAAGTCTGTGTGCTGCAACCTGGTCCCCGTACAATGAGAGGTGATGGAAACGGAGCAGGAGGTGAACAGGGCATTGCTGGGGATTAAGGCCCACCTCTTGGGAGTGTTCAGGTCTGGTAGGACTGAAGGGCTTACCTGGGGAGCAGTCTTTACAAAGTGGCTTCCTCTCTCCCGTTATGGCATCTGCCTCTTACGAATCTTGAGTTTTTTCAGCCTCTAAAGCTATGAGCCTCCCCACGCAAAAAATGATTGAAGCTAAAGACAAAGCTGGGTTCGGCAGATATTTGTACAGGGTCCTGCATCATCCCTATATCCACTTAAGAAAGGGAACAGGAGCTGGGCCCTGGTGGCTCACACTTGTAATCCCAGCTATTCAGGAGGCTGAGATCTGAGGACTGTAGTTCAAAGACAGGCCAGGTGGGAAAGTCTGTGAGACCCTTATCTCCAGTGAACCACCAAAAGGCTGGACGTGGAGTTGTGGCTCAAGTGGTAGAGCTCTAGCTTTCAGTGACAATGCTAAGGACAGCAACCCAGGCCCTGATTTCAAGCTCCAGGCCTGATATGTGCATACACACACACACACACACACACACACACACACACACACACACACACACACACACACACACACACACACACACACACACACACACACTATCTAAACTTGCTGGTATATCTTCTGATGCTTTGCAGTTTCAAACTGTGTTCTCCAGTAACTCAGCTAATATCTTGCTACTAGAGCCTGTGTTTGATTCTCCATTCACTCAAAAGTTCCAGGCCAGAGAGTTATAATTAAATATCCCCCTGCCAGCCCCAAATGGATACTAAAACGCACAATGGCCGTGAACTTTAGCAGCTCAGATGGCTGATAGGCTCTTTGTAGTGGCTTCCACCTCTACAATAGTCACATTTCATTTTTGCCGAGTCTGTGCTAAAGCTCTATTATCTACCAGGGCCCTGAGTAAGAACTTCCTTGAGAGATAGATGAAGGGATGAGAAATGTGGGTGAAAATGTGTAGGAAAGAAGTACTCCTCTAATAAAAAGACTACTCTGGGGGAGCCCAGCTAGGCAGAGGCAAGGGAAGGTTTAATGACAGTTACAAACAAATGAGACTCCCCCTCTTCTTCCTTTATGCCCCCCCGACTGTCCAGAGGGAGGGGCTACTGGATATCTAAAAAAAACTGGACATTTGGATACTTAAATTGAATATTGTTGTCATTAGAAAGGCGGGATGCTTTGACGACCTTTAGGTTAGCATCCTATTTCCATCAAGTTAAATGTAAATATTCAAAGTTATCTGAGTGATTATTAGTTGTTACATAAGTTCATAAACAATAGGTTAGCATCCTATTTCCATCAAGTTAAATGTAAATATTCAAAGTTATCTGTGTGACTATTAGTTGTTATATAAGTTCATAAACAATATTAAAATAAGTAAAGGAACTAACATGATTTTTAAAAAAAATGAGTGGATGTAGCTGGACATGCCGGGATGGTCATCCCAGCTACACAGGAGGCTGGGATCTGAAGATCATGGTTCAAAGCCAGCCTGGGCAGGACCGTCCAGGAGACTCTTTTCTCCAGTTAACCAGCAAAATATTGGAAGCAAAGGTGTGGCTCAAGTGGTAGAGCAGCAACCTTGAGCAGAAAATACTAAGAGACAGTGCCCTGGCACTGAGTTCAAGCCCCAGGACTGGCACATCAGCAATCATATATAAAACTTTAAAACCTCAGTACCTCAGTTTCCATAACCTACGGCTGCTCGAGGACACCATACAGCCCCTCATGGCAGCAAGTTCTAAGGGGCAGTGTTGCTGGAGATCAGCATGGCAGGGGGGCCTCTTCTGATTGGATGCAGTGAGGGGGGTGGGATCTGCTCCTGTTGCCATGGTTCCCCATAGACCAGCTCAAGGGACATCATTTCCTCCTGTTGGGCTCCGTACAGAAACACAAAACCCAGGAACCAACTCCGCCCACACTTGGGTGCCTCTGGTGACATTATTTTCTGTGCGTGCTCTGGCTGCTGAGAGTCACTATTACTATGTGTCATCCACCTACATCCGGAGAAACCCCTGGCCATTTGGGCAAATTGTGGGAGAGAAAGAATGCCCCAGATTGTGTTGAGGGGTTCCCAGTGAAACCTAGTCTTAGTATGTTGAGTTCGATTGTTGTAAACGACAGAACACATGGAGAATCCCTACAGAAGCAGATGTTAGATCTTCCCATAGCAGAACAACACCCAAAACAAATTCCTGTAAATATGAACTTGACTAATAAGAGTATTTGGCAGTTAAGCATGCGCGGTGGCTGTCATTTGGCTTTTGAAAAGAGTGGCATGAGTATCATTAAGGGGAAAAAAAGGAAATATTCTTTTTAAATGTCTGTTATTTAGATTTAAAATGAAAAAAAAGCCATGGAATAGTTAAACTTTATTAAGTGTAAAATTGGTTTTTCAAGTCCCTTGGAAGAACAGCTCCAGGAAACAGAGCTTGGGAAGTCACGGAAAGCTGTTATTCAGAAAGAAATAATCAAGGGTTGTAATTTTTAGGATCAGTTCCAAAGAAGAGTTCAAGGGTCCATTTAAAAGCTGTGATCAGACCAGCCACCAATGGTTCACGCCTGTAATCTCAGGCGGTTGAGTTCTGAGGATTGCAAGAGAGTCTGTGAGAATTTTATCTCCAATTAACCACTGAAAAGATGAGAGTGGAGCTGTGGTTCAAGTGGTAGAGTGCTAGCCTTTAGCAATAAAGCTCAGGGACAGCACCCAGGACCTGAATTCAAGCCCCAGGATGGAGCCAAAAAAAAAAAAAAAAAGTAAAACAGCAGCAACAACAACAACAACAACAAAACCCAAACAAAAAAATCTGAAACCAAAAAACAAGAACTTGGAAAAAAATGGTCCACTGATTCATTCTGTATGTATATTTACATTTTAATGAATAGTTGGGGGTTATAATTACCAAATTTCGGTATGAAAGGAAAGTATGTCAGCATTTTATACAGTAATTATGGAATCACACTATTATCTGTAAGCTCCTTTTCTGTAAGTAAGCAATTTAATTTTGCCATTGAAACTATTTTCTGATACAGAAAGGAGATAATACATGTGTGGGACTTGTTCGTCAAAATTCTGCAAAAGGGGATTTGAGATGCGGTTTAGGTGGTAGGGGGCCTGCCAATGAGCGTAAAATTTCAGATACTGTGTTAGAGTCCCAGTCTCAGATGGAAAAAGAAAATTCTGCCAAAGGATGCCAGGTACCAGTGGCTCATACCTATAATCCTAGCTACTCACGAGGATGAGCTATCAGTCACAGTTTGAAGCCAGCTCTAGCAGGAAAGTCCCTGAAACCCCTTAACTTCAATACACTACCAAAAAGTCAGGAGTAGAGCAGTGGCTCAATGTGGTAGAGCACTAACCAACCTTGAGCAAAAAAGCTCAGGGCTAGCGTCCAGGTCCTGGGTTCAAGCCCCAAAGCTGGTACAAAATAAGAAAAAAGAAAGAAAGAAGGAAAGAAAGAAAGAAAGAAAGAAAGAAAGAAAGAAAGAAAGAAAGAAAGAAAGAAAGAAAGAAAGAAAGAAAGAAAGAAAGAAAGAAAGAGGGAGAGGGAGAGGGAGAGGGGGGAGAGGGAGGGATGGAGAGGGGGGAGAGGGAGGGATGGAGAGAGGGAGGGAGAAAGAGAAAAAAAGAGAAAAGAAGGAAGGAAAGAAAAGAAAAGCTAATTTCCTCATGGCTTCTCCAGTTCTCCACCTCCCTGCCCCCCCTCCCGCCGCCACTCCTAACAAAGTCAAGGCCACAGCAGTAGCACATTCTGCATCGATTTGAGCGTGAGCCTGGTGGGAGATGGCAGGGGAAAAGGGGGTCAGCTTCTCTTCCCATTCACTAAACATCTTCAACCACTTCTGGGGAGGGGGTAGGGTTGGGGTGGAGGCGGAGGAAACCCAGGTTGTATTTTGCCAAGTATGTTTCCCCTTCATTTTCATACCCAAGTGTATTCGACAGGAAATGAACTCCACATGTTTCTCGTCAATTGTACTTAAATCATCAAAATATTGCCTTTTAGGGGCTGTGTGTGTCAGGAAAGCCTTTGAACCGTGCTCACAGTGGGATATGTTGCCTGGAGGGAAGACAAACATGAAGTTAGTGATCTGGAGTGGGCATTGCTAATGACCCCAGGAAGGGGCCGGGGAAGTTCAGGCCAGACCCTCCTGCTTGAGCCTGGGCTGGGGCTTCCAGGCTGGGGCGGGAAGGCTGTGTGTTTCTGCCAAACATCTGGGCTCCATTCCTGCAGAGGGGTTCATTGAGGGATGTTGGGTACAACCATTTAACCTCCCAGGACTCTCCATTTCCTCCCAAGTTCTAAGAGCTCTTTTAAGAGAACTAATTTGAGCCAGGTGCTGGTGGTGGCTCACACCTGTAATCCTAGCTTCTCAGGTGGCTGAGTACTGGTTCAAAGCCAACGCAGGCAGGAAAGTCCATGAAACTCTTATCTCCAGTGAACCAGCAAAAAGTCAGAAGTGGAGCTGTGGATCAAGTGGTAGAGCACTGGAAATTGCTAAGAGACAGTTCCCAGGCCCTGAGTTTAATTCCCAGTACTTGAACAAAATGAAAAAGAGAAAGAGACAGAGGGAGGGAGAGAGACAGAGAGAGAAAGAGAAAGAGAATTAATTTGATTAGAGTCAAAATATAAAGATGAATCTTCAGAGACATGTCCACCAAACAGAAATGTACAGCCCTCATTTATGTCAGGTTTCAAACAGACTGTAGTTTGTTTGATTTGATGTGTGTGTATACTAAATCATTCATGATGCTAAGGAATTATAAATTTGTTAAAACAAAGACACCTTGAATGGGGCACCAGTAGCTCATGTCTGTAAAACTGGCTAGTCAAGGGGTAGCAATCTAAGGATTGCAGTTCAAAGTCAGCCTAGGCAAGAAAGTCTATGAGACTCTTATCTCTAATGAACCATTAAAAAGCTGGAAGTAGAGGTGGAGCTCAAGTGGTAGAGCACCAGCCTTGAGCAAGGCTGCTAAAAGACAGCACCTGGGCGCTGAGTTCAAATCTCAGTATGGACACACACACACACACACACACACACACACACACACACACACACACACACACAGAGGCAGACACCTTATGGTATATTCTGCTTTATTTTCATGGGCAGAAAGGGGATGGCATGAATAGATCAGAATAATCATGAAGCTGATAAATACCAATACAGGGTGAAAACTAAATGAGCTCTCGTTGTTCTTCTTAAATAAATTAAATAAAGTAGAACCTCTTCGTCCCCAATAAGAGTATGCTACTCCAACTAGCATAGCTTAAACATAGCAAATCTCAGTGAGGAAAGTTTAATCATTCCCCCCATAAATTATAAACATCAGCATAGCTAAATACAGTTGGTGAAGGTTGAATCATAGGAAAATGAAGTTTTTGTGCGTTAAAAGCATGGTTGGTTATTGACAAGTTTGATAGATTCAAACTTCCAAAATCCCATTCAGTTACCATTAATTATGTCTTACATCCTTGGGGACCTGTATTCTTGGAAAGTTAGAGATTTACAACCTAGATGGCTAGAGCAGAAAGAAGTAAGTAGCTTTTGTTTTGTTCATTTGTTTTTGTTTTGTTGTGCTAGTCCTGGGGCTTGAACTCAGGGCTTGGGCACTATCCCTGAGCTTTTTCTATTTTTTTTTTTTTTTGCTCATGGGCTAATTAGTGCTCTACCATTTGAACCACATCTCCACTTATATCTTTTTTGGTGGTTACTTGGAGATAAAAGTCCCCTTTCTGCCCAGGCTGGCTTCAAACTTGGATCCTCAAACCTCAGCCTCCTGAGTAGCTAGGCTTACAGGTGTGAGCCACTGCCACCCCCTTTTTACACAGAATACTCTGAGAGAAGACCCCTTGAACAGTTGAGCAAACAATCTCTGCCTTTGCCTCTCAGATATTACCAAGTAAAAATCCATAGAAATTCTCACTGGTGTGAATGTTTCATCTCAACAGAACTGGACACACACTAGAGGACACAGTGCCCTAGAGGACCTGCATCTTGAACTATGTCCTAAGACATGGCTTCACCTCCAGCACAACCAAGGCCAATATGGTGTTTTTGTTTGTTTTGTTTTGGGTTTGTCAAGGCTAGTGTTCTACCACTTTGAGCCACAGCTCCACTTCTGATTTTCTGGTGGCTCATTGGAGATAAGAGTCTCACAGACTTTCTTATTCAGGCTGACTTGGAACCATGATCTTCAGATCTCAGCCTCCCGAGTAGCCAGGATAACAGGTGGGAGCCACCAGTGCCAAACCAGTATGAGGTTTTTTATTGGATATTTGTCTATATGAGCAGCTTTGGATCATTGGTGGAAAGAGGATGTTTTTGGAGAACATAGTGGACAGGCAGGTTCTGGAAACTTCCTAAGAAACCATCAACTGACTTAGCTGACTATGCAGCCAGGTAGACAAGAGGATAGTTTCAAGAGCCAGATATGTGCTGGAGACCTGTGGTGGTTTGTGAGGTGTCCCAGTGGTCTATGCTAGAGGGCAGGGTTTGCTTCGGAGACCAGAGAATGGGTGGAGCTGGCTCAGCACTGCCCAGTGCAGCCTGGCCTTCTATGATTCCTCTTGGCACACAGCTCTGCCATTGCTCTCGGTCAGAGGTAACATAGCCAGGGGATGGGGGTGGGGAGGAGCTCTTCCGAAGCTGAATTCTGTATCCACACCTGTGAGACACACAACCCTCTTTTCTCCCCCAAAGAGTCAGTCTTGAGCATTGTATTATAACACAAGCCTGAAGAATATATCTAATGTCATTGTCTTTGCCTTTGACATCTTTTTGAGATCTAAAGAAAGCCAGCATCCTTCTCCTTTCCTAAAGTCATATACTTTTCATTTGAGTCTACGTTTCAAAAGAGAGAGAGGAAAAGACAGAGAGGGAAATGTAGAGGCAGAGAAGCAGACATAAAGAAGAGACACAGAGAGAGAGAGACAGAGGCAAAAACAGAGAGACAAAGGAGACAGAGGAAGAAAATGAGAGAGGGACAGGCTAAAGAGGGTAGAATCCCAAATCTGGGCTTATTTTTAGGATATTAGGTTGTATAATTTAAGGCAGACCCAAAGAGTCTCCTCGCTAGACAATGTCTGTCTCATGGCTTCTGTTCAACAATTTTAACATAAACCATGGAGCGCTTTAATCTGTTTAGTCGTTTCTGATTTTTTTTTTTTTAAATCTGGGATGGCAAAACCCAATTCCAGCTTATCTCCTGTGTGGCCACCTTCTAAAACCCAACTTCAGCTAAAACAAGCAGCGTTTTGCTTCTTGACAAAGAGGGGTGACCACCAAAAGTTCAGACAAGGCAGTGAGGGTCAGAATGTGAGCAGGTCCGAGAGACTTCATCCAGACAGGGTTAAGAAGTTTCTGGATTCTCCCAGGGAGAGACAATTCTGGGTATAGGCTCCCTTTTCTAACCTTGCGGCACCCTGAAAGAGGGGCTTCCATTTTGGACAATCAACTCACAGTGCATTTAAGAGCAGGAGCCACACGTCTGTGACGGTGGGTCAAGCCATGGGCTCACAAAGAAAGAGCCAAGAGGAGTTTTAGAACAGCAGGTAAACGCTGCCTGCGGTATTCCCAGCCTCCCGAAGCAAGAAAGAAAAGGATAATCTGGGGAGAAGCGAGACAGTCGTGTGTCAGAGCGGCATGGTACTGTACTGGATAACTCCCAACTTTCCAAACAGTCACAGCTGAGTTTACACTGCCAAACGAAATGGAGACATACAAATAATTCTGTTAATTGGAACAGGAAATTCCTTTACACTTGCTTTGTGGGTCCCTCACTCAACCCACCTTGAACTGCAGTGGTGCTGAGGATGTGGTTGTAGTTCATCTGAATAGGCTCCGCCCCTCTGTCCCTCTGTCCCCGCTCTCCCCTCCCCCCTTGCTCCGCCCATGGTGACACCCACACCACACAGAAAGGAATGGATGAGTGGGTGAACCTGTTTTTATTCTTTTCATATCCACAGCCATAGTTATAATTATAGGTTGTATTTTCCATGTTTAGTTCATTTATTTTTGTGTGTTGGGCCCTGTCCTTTATCTTTTTTTTTTTTTCCTCAAAGCTAACCCTCTACCAGTGCAGCCACACTACCACTTTCAGCTTCTTTTTGTATTGATGAATTGGAACTAAGAGTCTCACAGACTTTCCTGGCCTGGATTTCAAACTATGATCCTCAGATCTCAGCCTCCTGAATAACTAGGATTACTGGAGCAAGCCACTGATGCCTGCTATAGTCTGGGTTTTTTGTTTTGTTTTTAAACAAAATCTCCAGGTCTTAATATTATATTGCATAAAATTCTATGAAAGGATCTAACGTATGCTTGACTTCACATATGGTTTAGTTTTCCAAACTGAAGGACTCTGGGAAAGAAGACTATTTTGCCACTTTCTTGACTCTATTCCTGTATTGTGGAGCTCCTAACTGTGCAGGTAGAGAATTTGGGAGCCCCTGAGCTATGCAGCTCTATATTCAATGTGCCAAGGAGATCTAATAGTGGCGACATTTTAATCAGCTGTGCGTCCTAGCAGGTTGTGCACCTGTGTGTTGGGGAGGAAAATGGTACCAGAACTATGGTATCCTCCATAGGAAGGGACTTCACAGCATCAAATGAACACTGAGCAGCAACCTCAGTGGAGATCCCTCAAGACTGGGCTTTGAACTGCTGATCTACTCTGTGTATTCTGGGGAAAGTGAGTTTCATGGGGTAGGACTTAACAGTGGACATTTCCAGCAGTACAAATCCCTCCTTTCATTGTCAAGAACCCAAGTGGAACTGTCAAGTCACGTGATCTGAACCACTCCTAGACTGTAAATTACACGTGTTAAACAATAACAACAACTGAGTGTCTCCACCAGCACCAACAAACCCATAGTCTATGAAATCTGTTGCTCAGCAATAGATTTGGAGTCTCCATTTTTAAGCAGTTCATCTTTTATCAATGCATCCTATCAGAGCATTCCCTCCCTGCCCCATCAATCACAAAGTGGGGATATGTTAGACATGACTACTGCACTGTATTGTCATGTACTGAACACTTACCAAAGACCTTACAAAGGACACCTAAGGTGGCACGTCTAAGGAGATAGAGCATAAGAATTGGTATGTGGGGGCTGGGAAGTTGGCTCAGTGGTAGAACGCTTGCCTTGCATGCCTGAGGTCCTGGGTTCGATTCCTCAGCACCACATAAGCAAAAAGAAAAAAAAGCCAGAAGTGACCTTCTGGCTCAAGTGGTAGAGTGCTAGCCTTGAGCTGAAGAGCTGAGGGACAGTGCCCAGGCCCAGAGTTCAGGCCCCACGACCGGACCCAAAAAAAAAAAAAAAAAAAAGAATTGGTATGTGTTGGTGCCTTCTGTTTGCAGATATTTATACCAGGAGTAGAGGGTACCACCTCTTCTGTGTGTGTGCATGGACACAGGAGTCCTAGAGCACAAGACAATGGGCCCTGGGCTGTGAGATAAACTGTCTTTCCTATCAAAGTGTGTTGCTTCAAAGTTCCTGTTTGGGCCTGGAGGCTTGGCTCTTGTTAAGGTAAAAAGGAACTGCTTTAGGATAAGGAAGGATTTGTAACATCTAAGGTTTTCTTTTAAACACCTTATCAAGATGAATTGTGACACCCCTCAGACTATTTTAAAAATGGCAGAACAGAGTGCTGGTGGCTCATGCCTTTAATCCTAGCTACTCAGGAGGCTGAGATCTGAGGATCCTGGTTCAAAGCCAGCCTGGGCAGGAAAAGTCCATGAGACTCTTATCTCTAACAAACCACTAGAAAACTGGAAGTGGTGCTGTGGCTCAGGTGGTAGAGCGCTAGCCTTGAGCTGAACAGCTGAGGGACAGCGCCCAGGCCCAGAGTTCAAGCCTTATGAATGACAAAAAAGAAAAAAAAAGAAAGAAATGGCAGAGGGTTTAGGTATGTTTTGAGATTACTTGTGTTCTATGAATCTTATTTCAAAGTAATACATTTTACCCCATTCAAACTAGAGAATCAAGAGCTCGACCAATCCAAGCGGGGGGGGGGGGGGGGGGGGGGGGAGGGCCGCTTCTTAGGGTTAACCTATGTAAATACCCTATTCAAACTAGCCAATCAAGAGCAAACTGTGAACTTGAGCTTGACCAATCTGATCAGAGGGCGCGGCCTGCTGTGTTAGGGATAAATATCAGAGCAGCCTGCCTGCTCTGTGTAATTGCTTGCCAGATTTTTGGCTGATGGTGCACCCTTCTGTGCAGAAGTAGATTTCGCCTTGCTGAGGAAATTCTTTATTTTTGTGTCTATCGTGACTCCAGTGGTGCCTGGAGAGCATAATTATAACACGGCTCACGTCAGAGGACTTCAGCAGTTGGCAACCACAGTGACTTGACTGGAAAAGTCCACTCCTGCTGGATCTTCTCATATGAGGTCATTCAGCTCTCTTCACCTGCAGGGCAAAATTTCTTCTAATAAGAGAAATAAAATACACAAGTCAGGCACTGGTGGCTCATCCCTATAATCCTAGCCACTCAAGATGCTGAGATTAGAGGATCTCAGTTCAAAATCAGCACAGGAAGAAACATCTGCCAGACACTTATCTCCAAAGAACCAGCAATCAACAACAACAACAAAACAAAATCTGCTGGAACTGGAGGTGGTGTGGCTCAAGTGGTAGACCACTAGCCTTGAGTGAGAAAGGTAAGTAAGAGTGTGAAGGCCTGAGTTCAAGCCTCAGTGCTGGAGCATACACACATACACACACACACACACACACACACACACACACATCATATACCACTCACACACATACCACTCATACATACCACTCACACACACCACATACACACATACTCACATTCATACACACACGCCACTCACACACACCACTCACACCACACACACACATACACACCACACACACACACCACACACACATACTCACACATACACACATACCACATAGCATGTGCATGCACACACACCACACACTCACACACACCACTCACACACATCACACACACATACCACACACACATACACACCACACACACACACACCACACATACACACACAGAGGGTGAAAGTCCATACCAAAACTTCTTGTTAGGTTTGGCATAGACTAAGAATTGAAATTAACACTAGAGTTTGATGAAATTAAGGGCTATATATTATAGTCTTCCCCCCTCCCCTCATATTTTACAATCAACAACAAAGTTAGACATATCTGGCTTTCCTTACTATCTTTTTTTTTTTGATCTATACAAATTGAGTTGGAGTCTCTGTCCCAGAATTCAGGGTTTGGGGAACGTTAATAGAATTCTTTTCTGTCTTACAGAAAATGGTGCAAAACCTGGGACTGGGAACCTAGAAGATCTAATTATAAATCCAGTGGATTTTCTCTACTGTCAACGTAAGTGTTCCAAGGTGCAGGGGCAGTAACTCAGCAGGAAGGGGTCCTGTCCAGGGTCTCGACATACACAGAAGTCATCAAGCACACAATTGTAAGCAAGAGTGAGGGAGAAATAAGGCCCCAGACTCTACTGTTCAGCCTACTGGGTGCCAGAGAGAGCCATCTGCGGTGTCACAAATCTACCCAGGGATCAGAAGGACAGGAGAGAAGGGCGGGGACAAAAGTTGACCTTGTGCTATAGGACAACAAGGAATGAACACATAGCTCATCCTGGGGTTGGGCTCAGTACCACTTGCTTTTTGATGGACAGCTTTCTTCCAAGAGCTCTGAGACCTTACTGTGTGCTGTACACTCACAAGGGGGTGATTTTTGGTGCGCAGAAGTAAGGGTAGGATTTTGGATCTGTGTTGGCTCTTGCTGAGTGGAAGGCTATCTTCTTCCGAGCCTGAGAAGATTCTCATGTGAAAAATGTACTTTTGCTTGTCTTGTAGTACTGGCGTTTGAACTCAGCACCTTGTATCTGCTAGGAAAGTACTCTTATCACTTGAGCCTTATTTCCAGCTCTTTGTTTTTTGTTGGCTTGTTTTGTTTTTATTTTTTGTTCTATGTTTGTGTGTGTGTGTGTGTGTGTGTGTGTGTGTGTGTGTGTGTTGTCTTCGTTTTGCTCTAGTTATTTTTTAGATAAGATCTCCCTATTACCAGGGCCAATGCGATCTTACTTACCACGTAGTAGGAATCATAAGTAGGCTCTATTAGGCCTCTCTCTATTGAGCTGAGGCTCCATCAAGATTTTATTTTTGCCAGACTGGCTTCAGACCATGATCCTCACAATCTCTGCCTCTTGAACAGCTGCGATTACAAGTATGAGCTACCGTGTCTAGCCCTCCCCAAAAGATAAATGCAGAGACCCTGACTAATCATAGAACCTGGAGAGCCCTATGCACATTTGATATGAGATACCTTCTGTCCCCGTCTCCCGCGGAGTCAGCACTGCCGGATCAGATGGTCTCCTTGGTTCCCCGGCCTCCATCCTTTCCTGGAGGCAGCAGAGAGACTGGGCACTGGCTTGCAGCTGGGCGGATGAGTAGGATCAACCTTGGGACCATGAAGTCAAAAAACACCAACATCGTCGGCGAGCGCATGGAGCTTTTGGAGGGAGAACTCTAAGGTGTAATACATGATGGAGTAGTTTTCGCGGCTAATTAGAATTGATCGCAGTGACTTCAAGGGAATAAGAGTAGGCCCCCAAAGACAATGGGGACATCCAGGGAGAGAGCAAGTAAGCAAGGGGAAGCTACCACGTGTGTGTCACAACTCTGCAACCACAGGGGGCTGGGTGCAGAGGGCAGGGCCATGGCTCAAGGCTGACCCGGTGTAGGGGGTCACAGTGTACCTGTCCCTGCTAAGCATCAGAACCTGGTACACATAGGTGATCTGGCAAATCTCCCAGGACATCTAGTGGGAAAGTGTGGAGAGAGCTGCAGAGGAGAATGGAGTGAGGTTCTCGGGGCAAGAGGTTGCTGGGCCCAATCTGAGGGCCCCTGGGAGTCTCTGAGGGGAACTGGGACCCCCCTGGCCTGTGTGTTGACTGGCCAGTGGAGGTACACATCCTGAGCACACCTCTCCTGGGTGGGGCTGTGGGGAGGGCTTGCTTTGGCTGGTTGCTGAGCTGAGCTGATTTCAGAAGGAAGAAGTAAAGACAGACACCAAACCTTTGGTGATGGTAATGATTCTAATAGTACTAAATAATGAACACATTTGGTTCTGAATCCTGCCTGCTGGCCTCAGATTCTGTGCTGTCTGTGTGGAGACCTGATTGTCTCTCTGTATAGAGGGAGGAAACAGGAAATCATTATGCTGAGAATTACAACAGGCAGATCAGTGATGGACAGTGTTTAGCGAACATGAATTGCATAGCTGGTGGTCATCTTGACGCAACACGCACTTAACCCTCTCCACAGGTCTGCGGTGGCAGGTGCCACTTGTATAAAACCGACTATGCAGAAAGGGAAACTGAGGCAAGGAGACTTGCAGTGAGGGAGGAAAGGGAGAAGGAAGGAAAAAAGGAGGGCAAGGGAAAGGAGGAAGGAAGGAAAGAAAGAAGGAAGAGAAGGAGGGATGGATGGAGGGAGGAAGGAGAGACAGAAATGGAAGGAGAAAGGGAAAAAGGGGGAACAAGTAAATGAAGGAACAATAGGAAGGAAGGAAGGGAGGAAGGAGGGAGGGAAGGAAGGAAGGAAGGAAGGAAGGAAGGAAGGAAGGAAGGAAGGAAGGAAGGAAGGAGGGAAGGAAGGAAGGAAGGAAGGAAGGAAGGGAGGAAGGAAAGCTCACTATGCACTCATTTATGGTCCAACAGCTAATAAATAAAGGAGATAAAATTCAAACCCAGACAATCTGCAGCCAGAGAGTAAACTCTGGGCCACTAACTTGAACAGCCTTCAGTCTATCAGTAACACGTTTGTTGTGGTATGGAGGCTGGCTTTGAGCCGCAATCCTCCTCATCTTAGCTTCAGAGTAGCTGAGATTCATAAGCCACTGGCATCTGTCTTTTTTTTTTTTTTTTTTTTTAATTTTGCAGGCATTTGTCCTCTTTCCTCTGGCTCCATGGACCTTGGATGATGGGTTTGGCATATCCCACGCTGTGGTTGTGTCTTGACCTTGCCGGGGCTGGTGACTCCTGGCACACTCCCAGCCCAGGGAGTGCTACACAGCCCTAAATAACCCTGCATCTCCACCATCTGAGCACTTCCCTGATGAATTACCCATGCACAGATCATCAAATAAATCCTTGTCTTGCTATCCGGAGTCAGGATGCCCTGCAAGGTTTCACATAGGTCATAATACAGATCAAATGGAGATCCAGAATTGGTGGGGAGGGCGGGGGGTGGGATATGGTTCTACTCAGACCTGGCTCACCATGACACATACAGCTAGAGTCTCCTGGCTGCCTTGGGGGGGTTTGGGAGAAAGTATATCACTCTTGGTTTCTAGTACCCAGGTGAACTCCAAGGACAGAGGCAGAGGAAAGAAGAAATAAGCGGTCTTTTTCTGATGAGGAAAGACTTTATTTACTCTCAAATCCTATTTCCTCACACAGGGGACAGAATTGGGAGGAGGGATTCTCAGTATTTACCCCCACCTTTAAGATAGCAGAGACCACCTCTTCCTACTTCCCCGACAGAGAATGCAATCATAAATCGAGAACCAGATGGTTGCTTTATATTTATTTATTTTCCTTCTCTTCTTCTCCTCCTCCTCCTTCTCCTCCTCCTCTCTCTCTCTCTTTTTTTTTTACTACTGCAATACGAAAGCCACCATAAAAAAGCAAAGTTGAACAGACAGAGCTAATAATATAATCATTCAAAACACCTGCAAAACAGTGCAGATGGGCAATTTCTGTCTGCAGAATCATCAGGGAGAGACTGCCTCTCCATATGGATAGTTCCAGAAGCTCAGCCTTGCCCAGCTCCGTCCCTTACCTTAAGAAAACCTGCACAGAGCATATGCACACTTCTTTTTTTTTTTTTTATAGTCGAGCTGAAGAATTGGTGTCTGGTTATTTATGTCCTTCTGCTATGCCATAGACTCTGAGCAAACTTGCAAAGGGTCTGTCCACGCTGGATCCCAGGTGCAGAGAAACTCACATCCACCGGGATCCAGGGAGTGATCGCATTTATTCTCTAGGCAATAGACAATGACTATTGTCTAAGAAAGCTTCTACCCCCCATTCTGCTTTCTTGCAAGAAATAACTCTCAAAATCCAACAACCTGGCTTTCTATTTCTCAGCATAAGCACACACAACAAATGGAATGTGTAGGGAAAGAAAAACATTTTAGTTTGCAAAGCTTTTTGTTTTTTTTTGTGTGTGTGTGTGTGTGGATTTTCTTTTTCTCTTCTTTTTCCATTTGTCTCTATGGGCTTCTTGGCCTGTGCTGTTTGGCTTCCTGCAATGAAGCTCAGTATTCAGGAAGAAAGACTGCTTAGAAGCCAGGGGCGAGGGGCGATTCACACCTCTAATCCCAGCTACTCAGAAGGCTGAGATCTGAAGATCCCAGTTCGAAGCCAGCCCAGGCAGACAAATCTGAGAGACTCTTAGGTCCAATGAACTAGCAAAAAGGGCAAAAAAAAAAAAAAAAAGGCAAAAAACAAAACAAGCAAAAACACACACACACAAAACAGAGTGGAAATGTGGCTCAAATGGTAAAGTTGTAACCTTAATTGACAAAGCCAAGCAACAAGAACATAAGGCCCTGAGTTCAAGCTCCAGTACACACACACACACACACACACACACACACACACACACACACACACACACACACACACACACACACACACACACACACACACACACACACACACACACACACCACACACACACACAAAACCAACCAAATAAAAACCATAAAAACTGTCAAATAGGGACGGAACCTAGACTCTTGTAGGAAGATGGCACAGACTGTACTGGCTCTTGGTTCTCTGAAATTCCATGGTCAACTAGGAGGGACATGTTTGTGTGACCACAGAGTAGAACCAGTGCCCAAGGAGGAAGAAGCAAAGTTCAAAGCTGGAGATTAGTTGAAACAAATAAACAAACAAATAAACAAAAATTAGGAAAGGCTTCCAGAGGGAGTCAAGATAGATGTTTTTCCTTCCTATATGTATGTGAATATCTTCCCTTCTCTTCATTGCTGTATTTACCTCCAGGATCTACCCAGATGATGTCTTTTCTCTTGGTATTCATTTCGTTAGACTTCAGGTGAGATGTTGGAAGGAGAGATACCATTGGAATTCTCCCCTGCATGTATATACCATGCGTATGCATATATGCATATACCATGTTTATGTACATATGAACATGACCTTATGTTGCCTATATATATATATATACATATATATATCATAGCTGATCACCACATAAGAGAGGTAATGAGCCTCAGACGAAATTTATATATTATGAGATGCAGTGTGTAATATGTCTCTTGACAGACAAACCTGTGTTACACACAGATTCCAGAAAATTCAGAACAACCGGCATTGCTTTAGAAAAATACCTCTTGAACCCCTCCATCCAATGTTCTTCATGCTCTCCCTGGACAGCCACTGCTGTGATTTCTTTCATCACAGATTAGTGTTGCGTTTGTTCTAGAACCTCATTTAAAGGAAATCAGATAATGAGTATTATTTTGTGTGTGGCTTCTTTTCCTTAAAGTAATGTTTATTGAGATTTATCCACGTGACTGGTGTTATCAGTAGCATATCTATTGTCTTTTGTCATGGGTAGAATGGTATTATGGAAATATGTGTAATTTGTTTAACCATCTCTGCTTGATGGACGTTTCTGTGGTCTTCAATTTGGGGGTATTTTAAGTACTTGTGTTATAAACACCAGGGCTGGAACCCAGGACTTCTTGCTCTTGCTTAGCTTTTTTATTTTTCTCCAGGCTGTCTCTCTACCACTTGATCTACAACCTCACTTCTGGCTTTTTGGTAGTTGGAGATAAGAGTCTCAGACTTCTCTGTTGAAGTTGGCTTTAAACCATGATCCTGAGACACAGCTTCCAGAGAAGGTAGGTCTATCGGTATAAACCATCTGTGCCCAGAAAGTGTATAATTCTTTGTGTGAATATCTCAGGTTAGAATCACGTAGTCTTTTGATATGTACATGATTAACTTTATTAGGAACTAACAACACATTTTCTAAATGTTTCTCATTTTGCATTCCACCAGAAATACATGAGAAATGTTTCCTTGCATCCTAGCCAACATCTGCTGTTTCTGTCATTTCGATCTTAACCATTCTATGTATGGGCTATGAAATGGTATTTCATTGTACTGATCTGCGTTTTACCAACAATCACAATAATTTCATTTTCATATGATCTTTGTCGACTGTGCTTTTCTATGTGAAGGACCCATCCATGTTGTTGTCTAGGTTATCTTCTTATTTAAAAATAAGATTAACAATACTATGCTTTGCTATGAATGTCTTTTGTAATTAATAATAAGAATGGAGCTATAAGGGCTCTTTATATGTTCTATATACAAATGTGTTGAAATATATAAAGGCAGTTTTCAAGGGTCATTTTTCCTAGAAAATATTTCACTTAATCCTAAGTTTCCAAATTTAAAGGCATTAAGTTCCCAAGTACTCATCATCATTTCCATCCCTGCAAGAACTGAAGTTCTGTCAACTGAAGTTCTTCTGTCCAAATTTATTGGTGCCAGAACATTATTTTCCTGCTCAGCTTGACAGAAGATTGTGTTTTCAATTTTTTCAAAGTAAAAAAAAAAAGGAAGGAAGGAAAGAAGGAAGGAAGGAAGGAAGGAAGGAAGGAAGGAAGGAAGGAAGGAAGGAAGGAAGGAAGGAAGGAAGGGGAATGAATGGAAGAAAGAGGGAGGGATGAAACAAGAAAGAAAAGAAAAAGGAAGGAAGAGAAGAAGAGAGAGTGGGAGAGAGAGGCAAAAGAGGGAGAGAGGGAGAGGAAGGGACAAAGGAAAAGGAAAGGGAGAGGAAGGAAGGGAAAGGAAGGAAAGAAGGAAAGAAGGAAGGAAGGAAGGAAAGAGGGAAAGAAACAGAGAGAAACACATAAGATTGTTTTTTCATTATTATTTTCTGGCTTCATTATTCTTTCTTCTCACCTTTATTGTTTTTTTCTTTCTATATTCTTTGATTTACTCTGTTGCTCATCTTTATCTTCCTTGGGGCCATGCTTGGCTCGTAATTTCTCAGGCTTCTTTCTCTAACACAAATATTTAAGGATGTATATCTTGCTCTATGAATTGCTTTGGCTGTGTAGTACTTTCATTTTTGTTCAATGTTAGGTAGTTCCAGACTCTCAATATTCTTTTATTTTTTTAACTCATGAGTTATTTAGAAAGAAGAATTCTCTATTTTTTTCTCGTGAAGTGGGAGAAATTTTTTAAGCATTAAAAATTATTTTTATTGGGTTTAAGGGGATTGTGTTATAGTAAAAAAAATGTAGTATTTGTGCTTTTAGACACCTTAGCTGTTTTCAGATGAACATCATAGATTTACATATGGCCATTGCAGCTATTATTTGGGGTATTTGAAAATAATGTGTTTCCTGTCATTTTTGGTTGTATGGTTGCCTATACATGTGTCTATTGAATAGAATTATCCTTTGTGTTGAAATTAACTATATCCTTATACATTTTTTCTTATTTTATTTGGTCTATTACTATTATTATTTAGGGTGACAGTAAGTCTATCAGCTTCATGTAAAAATCCCTTGTATGCTAGGCATTCACACACAGTGAGACCAAAGGAAGATACTTTGAGGAGAGGAGCACAAAGGTGCAATGTCTGTGTGCATCTGATCATAGAAAATAATATTTATCAAAATGAACTCCAGGAAATGGAAACAGAAGGTTTTATTTCTTTGTTGTTCTTTTCACTTTCTTTTTGTTTTGTTTGTTTGGTTATCTGTTTGGGGGAAGGCAAGGGGAGGCACAGAAATGGAGGGACACAAGGTCAACAGATGCAGCAATGGTGCTCACTGAACACAATGTGAAAAATGAACCATACAACTTGTGGGTGGGGATGGGAGGGAAAATACTAGGAAAGAGCAATGGCAGGAGTGACATTATCCAAAAAGAAATGTACTCTTTACCTAACGTATGTAATTGTAATCCTTCTGTATATCACCTTCACCATAACAATTTAAATGAAATTTAAATGAAATTTAAAATGAAATTTAAAAAAATCCCTTGCATATTTACTTAGAGAAGTTGTTATTAAATTCTGGTTGCCCTGTCATAGAAGATCTGGGGGTTTTGGCTAATGGGAAGTGAAATTTGATTATAACCCCTCCCCTTGGAAGTGGGGCAGCCTGTTATCAGTTATCAGGCATATGGTAGAAAAAGTTGTGGGTCATATTGGCCCAACTTTTTTGTCTCTCCACATTGTTTGCATTGACATATACACTTAACCATGTGATTATTTGATCCACATACATGCAATTCTCCTGGTATTTCAGTAAGCACTTGGTCCATAACAGGTATGTGCATGCGATGAAGAAAAGAATTAAACATGTGTTAAAGGTAGAAAAAGTGTCACATGCAGAAAGAACACTGGCATTGACTGTGACAAAGAACTCAATTATAGCTTACCCAGAGTCATGTCGGGGTCTGATGGGGACATTCCAATTCTCAGCTTTCCATGGTTGCAGTAACACTGATTTCTTTTCTTTCCTACAGGAACAGTCCATGCCCAAAGTGGGTCCACCAATTCCTGGTTGTCACAGGGAGGAGCTCCCGGCCTGAGCTGGTGAATCACTGGACTGTCACCAGAACTCGTGAGAGTCGGGAATGCTCTTTCAGTGAAGGCTGATAAACTTGTTTTATTGAATTGTAGATTTGTCAGAAGACCACACAGGAAGCAACACCTTCTGAGGTGGAAGCCAAAGGAAAAAGCAGACCTGAGAAAGAAAGAGAAGTCCTAAGGTCACTGCGGCCCCAGCCAATTAAGCATCTGTTAACAAGAGTTTATATCAGAGGTGGCTCCAAGTTCTGTCCTCAGAGCATGCTGTGGGACAGTTCCTGTCCTTAAAAAATAGGCTATTGTTCTCCTTGTCTCTTGCCCAACAGCTCTGTCTGAGCTTGCTTCCATTAAAATCTTTCACATTATTTGACAAATGGCCTCAGATACATAACTATAGAGATGTGACCTGGACACCATAGATAGATGGACAGATGGATAATACAAGATGGATGGATGGATAGATAGATAGATAGATAGATAGATAGATAGATAGATAGATAGACAGACAGACAGACAGACAGATAGATACATGATAGATTAGATATAGACAGATAGCAAAAGATAGATTAGAGAATAAAACAACAAATGACAAGATAGATACTAGAGAGAAAGATGATTGATCTAGATGATTGGAGATGAAAGATTGATAGGCAGATTAGAAAGATAGGTAGAGAGATGATAGATTAGATAATAGGACAATGGATGATAGGTAGACAGATAGATGATAGATAACTAGATACCATAGATAGATGAATAAAGGATAGATAAGACAGATCATGATAGATAGAAATTCACAGATGATTGAATAGGTGGACAGACAGATATATTATAGATTAGATAGGTAGGTAGATAGTAGAATATTCATTAGATAGCTAATAGAACAATAGATGACAGGGTAGGTAATAGATAGATAGATAGATAGATAGATAGATAGATAGATAGATAGATAGATAGATAGATAGATAGATAGATGGATAGATAGATAGATAGATAGATAGATAGATAGATAAAAAGATGATTCAGAAAATGATAGATGTCTTAGCTGATGACAGACTGATAGGTTGATAGGTAGATAAAAAGGTAGATCGAGATGATAGATTACATACATAATAGAACAATAGATGATATGTAGACAGATAGACAATAGGTAGATAGATGGACAGGCAGGCAGACAGATAGACAGGCAGGCAGGCAAGTAGACAGATAGATTTGATAAGTCACATTTACTTGATCAATTATACAAAATTGTTTGGAGCACCTATTCTCTTCCTAGCAGAAGGAATAGAATTCTATTCTTTCTTTGTATATACACCCTCCCAACACACATACAAACTAAAATGACTCATACTGTCCTGTTATTTCTTTAAGGCCATACTGAATCATTACACATTCTTTGGTTAACTTGTTTTTAAAGCTGTGAAATAGCCAGTTGAACCACACCTCCATTTCCAACTTTTTGCTGGTTAATTGGAAATAAGAGTCTCATGGACTGTCCTCAGGCTGGCTTTGAAGCATGATCCTCAGATCTCAGCTTCCTGAGTGGCTAGCACTGCAGCTATGAGCCACCGGTGCCTGCCTCGTGCATTCCTTTTGTATGTATGTCTTATAATTTATATAAAAAATTTTAGCCAGGCATTTCTGTTGCTTTTGCTTTGACGTTATTATCCACAGCATCATGATGTCTTACCTTTTGGCTAACTGGTTGTCAATCATCACAACTTGAACTACAAAGTCTGTGATCATCTTGAAGGATGGGTACGTTCCTTTGCCTATCAGTGGTTCCATGCGATACCCGATTACCCACACCTTTGCTACGAGTAGACATTAGCTGTTTATACATGAGTGTCTTGCATATTTTATTATTCTGTCTGATGATCAATGAGCATTTACGCATCTCCAATCGAGTCTGCATAATAACAAAAGAACCAGATCAAAAATAATAAAAATTAGGATATGTGATGAAGACTAATGTGTTAGCTTTGGTCATGTGACTGATCTATTACTCTATTGCTTTTGGTCAGGCCATTTCAACCACCATCTTTCCAGGCAGTGAGTGCATGGGGCTTAGCTGGTGGTGTTGGCCAACAAAGGGTGGATTATTATTATTTTTGCTTGTGTGGGTATGCTGGTCTTGGGACTTGGACTTAGGGTCTGGGCATTATCCTTGAGCTTTTTCTGCTCAAGGCTGGCATTCTACCATTTGAGTCACAATTCTGCTTCTGGCTTTTTGGTGATTAACTGTAGATAAGAGTCTTGTGGACTAATCAGCCAGGTTGGCTTTGAACCATGATCCTCAGATCTCACTCTCCTAAGACTGAGAGCCAGGAGCCATCAGTGCCTGGCTATAGATTTCCACAGCAATCTATGTACATTGTATTTCCAAGGACTAAAGGTGACATTGCATAAGGTATTCTGAATGAATGGTTTTGCCTCCCAAACAAGTGAACTTCTGGAGAAAGGAGCCCTTGAATTATATGTTAATAATCTACCCCAGGCATTACGTATTTATACACCAAAAAAAATTCCTAAATCCAATGTCATATCTTGAGTTATCTCCTGGGACAGAAAAGTTGTGTGTAAGGGGGCAGGAGGGCAGGGAGAACTGGTGAAATACAACCAAAACTTGGAATTAGTTAATAGCGATGCACAAATGTTTTGACAAATATACCATAATTATATCAGATGTAAGCAGCGAGTGGAACTGGATGAAAGGCAGATGGGAATTCTTTTTTTTTTTTTTGCAACTTTTCTTTAATATCGGATGATTCCAAAATCAGACATTCAAAAGTAAAAAAAGAAAGAAGGAAAGAGAAAAGAGTACATTAATAAATATTTCTTTCAGAAATGGATGTTAGTCTATTATCTATTCATTAACTCATCTACAGGAAGGGGCGGTTGTGAAGGGTCTAGCTAATTCTCAAATTAAAAACAAAGGGGTTGCTAGGTGAATTAGATAACCCAATCCAAGGCATTGCCATTCTTTTTCTGCTTCAACCTCCCAGGACACAACATTACCCCCCTACCCCTTCACCCCCCAGTAATAGGAGTTTAAAAAGCATTCCCATTAATCCTTTACCTCTGTCCGGCACCCTGCTGGTCAGAGAATCAGGGACCCCTGCAGCCCTTCATTTACATTCTTGAGTTCACTCAACATGCACATTTTATAAATCTGAAAATAGAATTCACAGAGGGAATAAAATTGTCTTCCTTCTTTTTTTTCCAATCAGTTTTTTTTTTCAATAACTTTTAAAGTTGCATTCATGATATGGTTGCCCAGTGTCATTCTGTTGAGTGTTGGCAAAACCCCGGGACTACAGGAGACCACAGAGGGGTGTAGGCTTTCTCTTGACTTCCTACCCCTTTCTTGCTGGGCAAGTCCATTCCAAGGGAGATTTTGGTCCTACCACCTCTTGTTCCCTTGATGAGACCACTCAGGGCTCTCTGAGAGGTTGTTTCTTAATTGGAGATTACAGTTTTGTTTTTTTTTTAAACAATGTTTTCGAAGACAGAGAGAAGGGTGGGTTTCTTTGGCTCGGCAGTGGCTTCCTACCTCGCAGTTGTGTTATTGCTAAGTACCCTTCTGCCCTCTTAAGATCTTTTCGCTTTTTATAAAAAGCAACAATCATTTGAATAATTATAAAACTGAAAATACTTTCTCTTCTGTGTACTGTTTTCCTCCAAGCAAGAGCTCTGCTTTCATCCCATACATAAAAGAGCAATAGTTATCTGATGAACTCAGACACATAGAATAGCTAATTAACATTAAAATACTGTCTGTTATCATTAGCTTCATTCACACTGCCTGAACCAGTTCTAGCAAGGGAAAGAAGTATGCAGCAGCTATGACTAGTCTCACAGTTTTGTTTTTGATTTTTTTTAAAGAGACAAATTAAAGAAAAATAATTTTTAAAAAGACATTGTGGTCCATTTGTAGGACAATGTTGAACCCAGTGCTCATGATGACTTTCTGCCTGGATTGCCTTCCTGTCCTGGAGGATGACTTCCTTTCTAGGAGGATGACTTCTTGCCTGAATTTGACTTTCTTCCTAGGGATACCATCCCTAGGAACTACCAACTGCCTAGCTGTTGGTAACTTCCTGCCTGAGGGGAACCTCCTACTTAGAGCCACCTCACTTCCGGGGGCTGACTTCCTGCCTGGAGGGATGACTTCCTGCCTGGGGAATGACTTCCTACCTGGGGAAGACTGACTTTTACCTGCAGTAAATTCCTGCCTAGAGCAATTTCCTGCCTGAGATAGATTCCCTTGGAATCTCTATAGAAAGGCTAACTCACCTGCTGCTGTGTCTTCAACCATTTCACCTATTTTTATATCTCAATCTGGTAGAGCGGATACTGAAGACTCATTCTAATGAATACTCAACTATGTAGATAAATAAAAATTAATATATATTTACCACTTTGAGCCACTTCTGGGTTTCTGGTGGTTCACTGGTGATAAGAGTCTAATGTACTTCCCTTCCTCGGGCTGGCTTTGAACTGCAATCCTCAGATCTCAGCCTCTTGAGTAGTTAGCATTACAAACGTGAGCCACCAGTGTTCAGCTAGTAGAAATATTTTTGTTTGCAATTTCTCTTTCAGTATCTCATTGGAAAAATAACCAGATAGACAATTTGAAATTTGTGTTGATGGAGGCACAATGTACCATGACATCTTTTTTTTTTTTGAGGAAAAATAGAGTCCTAAGTACAAGGAACAAATCAAAGCTTTTAGAGTCTTCATTGATCAGCTTTGCTAGCTGTACCAAGTGGATATTTCATAGTACAGAACTTCAGCTGATATGCTGATGGCTCACGCCTGTCACCCTAACTACCCAGGAGGCTGAGATCAGAAGATCACAACTCCAAATCAACCCAGGTCCCATCCCTTTCAAAGGCAACCCAAGATAACACAAGAACCTCTGCTGGCCAACCTGTGTCAGACTGGGACATAGATGCTGCCCTGCCCAGATGATGACCGTGAGCTAAGGGCTCTGTAGCAATGGACACATGTGACAACACTAAACAACTAGTGGTTCCTGGATCAGCTTAGTGTCCAGACATTATTCCTTTCACATAATGATGCAGCAAATGACAACCAAGTCTTAAATGATGGCAATGTGACCCCAAGGACAGCAAAGATCTATTCGGACTGTGGCATAACATAGCACCCATGTGCCTATTTATTGCTGGCTGGCAACTCTTAATAGCTAGAAAACTAACATTCTGCCTCTGTCCTTGGTGAAAGGCTTTCTTGCTGGTTTTGCTTGAAGAGGAGCAAGAACTAGAAGTGGAGTATCTTGGTGGAAGCAATACTGGATCCTCCAGGAATGGATTTCTATGATCCCCAACTCCTTTTGTTCTTATGAGACAGAAGGCGGAGCAGGAACACCCGAGGACCCCACCTTCCCCATGTGTGACTCCTGGAACATCTGTACTTGCTATTTCGGAGCTGGATTCTCAGTCTGAAGAATTGATTTTGTGTAATTAGGCGAGTGATTTTGAAGGGAGATTTTTTTTTGCATGAATTTGCAATATCATTTTCTTTTTCTGTAACTGTTAATGGAAAACATTTATCAGGTTTTTAAAGCTGGAACAAAGTTAACTTTTGAGAAGGGGGAAAGGTGTGAACTGCTCTCTTTTCTGTTTTTATACAATCTCAACGTTGTCTTTGATGCATACAATTAATTTCTTATTTACAATCAGAGATACAGGCTTCCTTATGTGGGGCAAGAAATAGCCTGTCCTAACTCTTAGAAGGCTGAGACTTCAGGTCTACCCACCTGGAAAGAGTTGTAGGAGCCCTTCTCCTTCCGTATCACCACCCTAGGGAAGACTGGGGTTGTAGAAATTTAAATTCAGTGAAAGTGAATGAGGTTTCTTTGATCCTTCCTGCTCTGTGGGTTTCTTCTGGGGGTTGCACAACATCTGAGTTCTTAGGGTGGAACTAGACATGAGTGGGTGGAGCCTGAGCTCAGGGATACTGGGGGGCGGGGGCGGGGGATGTGCCTGACACAGCGATGCTGGACCAGAGTGTGTGGGGCCTGGACATACGGATGCTGGACCTGAGTGGGCAAGGCCTGAGCCCAGGGATGCTGGACCAGAGTGGGCAGGCCCCTGAGCACAGGAATATTTTGTGCCAAATGAAGTACTTTGAGCAAAATGAAAATTGAACATTAACATTGTGGGGATACTGCAAAAGCTGTATTTAGAGGGCAATTTGTAACCTTGAATGATTCTAATAGAAAAAAAAAGAGGAAAAGTTTGAAATCAATTTGCTAATCTTCCTCCTCAGAAGACTAGAAATTAGAAAATAAAATAAAATCCAAAGCTAGTAGAAGGAGTAATAAAAGTCAAGACTCTAAGTAAGCAACCGAGTCAAGGTGCTAGGTCATTAAGCTAAGTGGAGAGGCTAAGTCAAGGCAGTAAGTCATGGAGCTAAGGCAGGGAGGTAAGTCATGGCTCCTAGGCAGACGCATTTTGAATCCCACTCTCTCTTCACTCTTCATTTCCCCTTGAATCAACCATGGCGGAGACCTGAATGGGGAGGAGTGAAGAGGCCCCCTTGGAAACACAGGAGAAATGGGACCAGTGAGCTGTAGTGACCTCAGCCCACCCATGCTGACCACCCCTTGTCACCCCAGCTTCCCCACTCTGTTCTCTCTGGACTAGCTGGACTCCTCCATCTGTCTCTAGAAAAGAAGTCTCAAAATAAATTTGCCACAGGTGTGATGATGACTTTAGGACATTTGCTGAACAGGTTCAGCAAATCACCCTGACAGGTGCATCTCAAAGGGGTGGCAGCTGGATGTGACCTGCCACCTGGGAGAAGGGTCAAGAAATGTCAGTGTCAGGCCCAAAGCAAGATGGCCATCTTTGGGGGGGGGGGCGGACCCCCAGCCAAACACCCTTTCCTTCCTAAAAACTCAATGCTTCTTGGAGAAATGAGCATAGCTCTTTTCTGTCTTTCCATTGGCTGAGACCATTCATCAGCAGACTAACCAAAAAGCAACTTCAAGAGCTGCTGGAAAGCTGAGGAGCAGTGTTTGTTAAAACTGATGTCCTTTCTTACCAAATCTTATTGTTCCCCATTGTTCATAATTCTTTTCCATCCTCTGAAGCTTATTGTTTTCTTTTCTTACTTTGTTGTTTCTCTCCTCCCTCCCCCTTTTTGTTTTTTATTTTGCCAAATCTAGGGCTTGAACGAAGGGCCTGGGTGCTATCTCTGAGTTTGTTTTTGCTGAAGACTAGCACTGTACCAATTGAATCACAACTCTGCTTCTCACTGATGGCTTTTTGGTGATTCGTTGGAGAAAAGAGTCTCATGGACTTCCTTGTCTGGGTTGGCATTGAATTATAGTCCTCAGATCTCTGCCTCCTGAGTAGCTAAGATGAGAGGCCTAAGCCACCTGCTCCTAGGACTTTCTTATTTTTATTTATTTTTTCTTTTTGAATTAAGGTAGAATGAGGGGCTTTCACTGCGATATTTCCATACATGCACTTGTACTTCACATAAACTCATCCCCCTCCACCATATTCCCATTGCGTCCACCCCTCTCCCACAATTCTGCAAACACTTATTTTTGCAAACATCATTTGCAGACCTTTTCACTGCTCTGCCTCTCTTTCTATTCCCCTCCCTACTCTTGATGATCTCTTTTAGATTGTCTTCAATTTCCAATCTTTTACTTAACCTTTACTAGTAATGTACTGCCATTATTTTAGTCTGTATGCCACAATGCAACATTTGGCTTCTTGAGTTTGTCTTAGCTTATGCCATAGGATGATAATATTCATTTTCTTTTTTTTTTTTTATTTAATTTTATTTTATTTGAGAACATACTGTACAGAGGGGCTACAATTACATGGGCAGGATAATGCATACATTTCTTACCAAGCATTGCAGCCTCCTCCTTTGTTTACCCTTCACCTCCCTTCCCCGCCTCCCCCCTCCCCCCACCCAATTATACCCCCCTCCCCCCCCCCCCACACCGACATTGTAAAGCTGGTTTTGACATGACATTTTGTACTTCTCATTGTTGCAACAGGTCCACCTGAATCCTTAAACGACTTGTTTGTCCCTATCTCCTCCACATGTTATACTGACATCAAATATAGTGAAAGCAGGGGTTACACTGTGGGGGAGGGACATACAAAGCAACAAAGAAATAATCTTATAAATGCGTTAGAAACACATGCATGAAAGAAACAAAAACATTAAAATACATATTTAAGGGTTCATTTTCCTAACATCACATTATCTGACCTTTTCCGCTTGACTCATACCTATACTAGATATTGCAAATAAGGGAAGCCATGGGACCTATGCTTCTTTGGGCCTGGCTTACTTCACTTAATATAATTTTTTCCAAACCTTTCCATTTCCTAACAAATGGGGAAATGTCATTCTTTCTGATGGAGGTATATAATATTCATTTTCTATTTTCTATCCAGCTTCCTGCAAATGACATTTTATTTTTTATGTCTGAGTACTATTCCCTACCTCTGAAGCGTGATGTAGCATTTTACCCTGGTGTCTCACAGTCTAAGAATGGAAGGCTGACATGTTTGGGAAGGGTGTTGCTAGACTTTGCATTATGACACTCGATGGGAACATTCTCTTTCTTTGTTCATCTCTATTCTATTCACTTAGTGTTTTCTCTTTTTATCTAGAGAGTACATGTTCATTGGAGCTAAGAGTCTTGTGGACTTTCTTGCCGGAGCTGGCTTTAAACCACAATCTTCAGATCTCAGGCTACCGAGTAGCTAGGATTGTAGGTCTGCCTGGCTTTCTCCACTTTTTTTGACATTCCTCTTTGAACAATTGATACTACTTGATTACAGATTATATTTTTAGAAATGATTTACCTTAGCCAGGCACCAGTGGCTCATGCCTGTAATCTGAGGATCTGAGGATCTGAGGATCACGGTTCAAAGCCAGCCGGGGCAGAAAAAGTCTGTGAGACTCTTATCTCCAATAAAAACTGGAAGTGGTGCTGTAGCTCAAGTGATAGAGCATTAGCCTTGTGCTGAAGAGCTGAGGGACAGCTCCCAAGCCCAGAGTTCAAGCCCTGCGACCAACAACAACAAAAAAATGATTTACCTCAGTCCTTAGATTGCCAAATAAACTAGTAAGCTCCTTAGAACATATATTTTTCTTCCACCTCTCCACCTCCCTCTCCATCTCAGTAAAGTCTTAAAATATTTAATGATTGCCCCCATCCCTCCTCCCAATTAAAAAAAAAAGAGGGATTGGCCTGGCTTTGGTAAAGGAATTGTTGATTCCTCACGTTCAAGTAAGAGTTTAAACCAAAAGAAGATTCATAAACGTGTAGTTTCTCACCCCCATCTATTGTCCTCTGTGATCTTAAGGAATCCTCACCCCCACCCTATTTCCATTTCCCTACCCCATTTCCAGTGTTTATTTGTCCTTTTTGCTACACGCTCTGCTTTCTGAGACTGGATTAGCCAGTCAGGCACATACACAGGCAGTGTGCAGTGATGCTCCCTCTGAGCACCATTAGAAATGTGGTCTGCTCAACTTTCATCTCCAAATTCCATCTATTTTAATGCACAATAATTGCACCATATCATGTTGCTGCCGGCAACACCACACGTCTTCCCTGACGCCGTCTCGCACCTCTCATCCTCTGTAAAGAGGGCGAGCAAATGACTGAGTTATGCATGAAGGAACCAACGCAGGAAGCCCTCAACATCTCCACCCTCACCTGCTGCTAGAACCTTCCAATGCAGACGCTCTGGATGGCTGCACCACCAGTTTGCAAATCCACCACGCCGCCTCGACCATGCAGTAGAGAAGGATCACTTATTGTCATCCATTCAGGGACATATTTTAGAAACAAACAACTCTAAACCGGGCACTGCTGGCTCATGCCTGTCATCCTAGCTACTCAGAAAACTCAGAAGAAGAAAACTGTTGGAAGCCAGCCTGGGCAGGAAAGTCCATGAGACTCTGATCTCAAAAAGCCGGAAGTGGCATTGTGGCTCAAGTGGCAGAAGGATAGCCTTGAGCAAAAGAAGCTCAGGGTCAGAGCACAGGCCCTGGGTTTAAGAGCCAAAACCAGCACACACACACACACACACACACACACACACACACACACACACACACACACACACACACACACACACACACACACACACACACACCACAAAACAATCAACTCCATAGCCTGAGCTGAATGCAGATACAGTGAACCATCTCTGTAGATGTCATAGTTGCAGATGGCAAAGCAGAGAGCCAAGAGGGTAGGCTGAAAAGGCATAGTTTTTTGTGTGTGTGCCAGTCTTAGGGCTTGAGCTCAAGGGCCTGAGTGCTGTCTCTGGCTTTCTTGCTCAAGACTAGCACTCTACCACTTGAAAAGGGTGATAAAAGGCTAGCACTGTACCACTTCTGGATTTGTGGTGGTTAAATGGAAATAGGAATCCCATGGACTTTCCTGCCTGGACGGACCCTGAACTATGATCCTTAGATCTCAGCCTCCTGAGTAGCTAGGATGACAGGCCTGAGCCATCAGTGCCTGCCTTAAGGATTTTGATGATCTCTTCTCTCTCTTTCCTTCAGTCTCTTCTTAATCTCTCTCTGTCTCTCTGTCTCCCTCATCTCTGTCTCTTCAATTTCTCTCATCTCTTTTCTTTATTATCTCTTCACATTCTATTCTCTCTCCATGCCTGCCTCTCTCATCTTTCTCTCTCATTTCTATTTCTGTCTTCCCTTTTTCTGCCTGTCTCTCCTATTTCTATCCTGTTTGTTTCTGCGTTCTCCTTTCATTCTTTCCTCCTCTTCCTCCTCCCATTTTCCTCTTTCTACTTTTTTATTTCCTCAATACCATCCTCTTCTCTGCTTCTGTTCATTTCCTCCTCTTCCTTTTCCTCTTGCTCTTCTTGTAATTTCTCATTATTTTTCTCTTCCCCGTGTCTGATTCTCTCCTTGTTTTCTCCTCCTTCTCTTCCTCCTCCTCTTCTTTTTTTCTCAAGCTCTTTCTCTCCCCCCATTGTTCTTGTATTATTCTTGTCTCTCTCTTATTTTATCCTTTGCCTGGGAGAACTTATTGTAAACCAACTTTGTCGGGTAACTTTTCTAAAACGGTACCTAACATTTATCACATTTGTGTTCAATATTTTTCTTCTATATAAAGAGCTGACAGCCTGCTCTTCCATGATAGATGTACTTATTTCTTTTAAACTATCACTAACCAAGCATATCATTTTTATACAGTAAGTGTATATTCAATTTTCTACAGTTTTGACTACTAAACAGCCTTCCCAGTGAGACAAATGACAAATATATTGCAATATTAGTGAGAAATCCCCTTAAACCCAGGTAAGACTGAGGAGTTGGTCTCTTCCCACTGTGAATGTCTGAGATGATAAGAGAGCCCAGCTGGTGGGGTTTCTAGCCCCAAATCCACCCCCACCCCAGAGCCCTGGCTCAGGGGATTTCCTCCCTTCCTCATGATAGAGCCAGTTTGCAGGTCCTGGACTGAAGTCAGGATGTAGCGATCTCCCAAGCTATGCTGGCTCTTCATTTCCAAAAGTGTTCTCAAGTCTTTCTGATTTTTATTGTTGCTGTTTTTATCAGTATTGGAGCTTGAAATCTGGCCCTTGAGCTCTTAGTCCACTTGCTTGCTTGGCTGGTGCTCTACCACCCGAGCCACACTTCCAGCTTAGACTTTTTACAAGTTAACTAGAGATGTAGCTCTACCCAGGTTGGCTTCAAACTTGAATCTTCTAGGTGTCAGCCTCCTGGATAGCTAGGGTGACAGGTATGAGTCATTGAACCCAGCCTACTACTACTAATTCCCAAGCTTTGCTCATTCTTCATTTCCAAAAATATTCTTATGCCTTCAAAAACACATTTTCTTTTGCTGTTGTTTTTTTTTTTGGTTGCTATTTTTACTGGTATCAGAGTTTGAGTTCAGAGCCTTCAGCTTTTCCTTGGCTTCTTTGCTTGGTTGGCACCCTACCACCTGAGTCACCTCTAGCTCAGCTCTTTGCTGGTTCATTGGAGATAGAGTCAGACTTTTCTGCCTGGACTGGCTTCAAATCTCGATCCTCCAGATTTCAGCTTCCTGAATTGTCAGAGGCACCAACTTGCATGACCCCATGTGAGGTCTTGTGTGCTGTGAGGGGGCATATGGCGGCATGCATTCCCTGGGGGAAAGAGGAACACCCCTTCCAAGTCTGGGCCTTAGCCTCAGATGAAGGTATGTGAAAAGTGCCCTTCGTGCTCTTCCAATTAATGCCTTGAGACTCCCCTTGTGTGTCAAAGGAAACCCACTAGCATGTTGCTTACTCTTCTCAACCTTTGATCCCTGGAGCAACTTCACATTTGTTGACAAGGATTAATTCTTCCTGCTTACTGACTTAAAGTTAACTTTCACTGTCTGTGTTCCTGTAAAACTGCTTAAGATTAACTTTCTGCCCCTGACTCAAGATTTATTTTTATGCCTGTATGTTGTATACCAGCATGTGATATTTCAATAAACTTTGCCCACACCCGCATGGTGTGGTCCACTTTCTGCCTACCAGGAACTGCATTCCTGGTCTTGCTGTGTGAACAGCAACACCGAGTAGTTAAGATTACAGGCCTGAGCCACTGGGGCTGAACCTACCTTTGCTATTGTTACTATTATTTTTTTTTTGTCCTGACCTCTGTCACATCCGTACCAGTTGCTGAAATAAAAATAACTTAAGGCTAAACACATAGGCCTGTCCCAACCCTCAAAGTGATCAAGCCTAACGCCGAGCCCAAGGGCACACAGAAACATTCAGAAGACAGAGTACCAGGGTGGCCAAGTCTGTGTTCAGAGAGCCAGGACCGTGAGATAGAAGCGAGCGAGAAGGAGATAGGAGCCAAGCTCTTGAAATGGACTTGGCACCTGGTGGCAGGTAGTTCTGGGGGATGGGGCGTGAGCGTCGATAATGGATCTGTTGCAATTCCGCCACAGAGATGATGTACGAGGCTGTAACGGTGACATTGAATCGGGTCATCGGGCCCATTGGATGTGATACAATGTCAATGGAACTGTTATGTGTTATGGATGCCACTCATGGAATAGATAAAAACATTATAAAAATAGCTTTTGTCGCCATTTACATTTTTTTCCTAAATGGTAAAAGGCAACAGCTTTCTGCCGGGAATGGGGTAACGAAAGGATCCATTTTCAATACGAATGACTACAGGAGGTCAGAGAGGGGCCACTCGCTGGCCCCCCACACCAAGGGACAAACGGGTAGAGTCGAGGGGCAGCATACTTCGAAGAGAGCAGGCCAGTGTTCCAGCAGTAGCCTTTGGGGTGAGTGGGGTCCATGTCTTCTTTTCCTAACTCAACAAGAATGCACACAGCTCTGTGTGTGTGTGTGTGTGTGTGTGTGTGTGTGTGTGTGTGTGTGTGTGTCCATGTTGGGACTTGAATTCAGGACCTGGGTGCTGTCCCTTAGCTTTTTCACTCAAGATTGGTGCTCTACTATTTGAGCCACAACTCCACTTATATTTTTTGCTGGTTCAGTGACAAGAAGAAATCTCATGGACTTTTCAGTCTGGGTTGGCTTTGAACAATGATCATCAGATCTCAGCTTCTTGAGTAACAAGAATTCCAGGTGGAAGTCACCAGTGCCTGGCTTGCTTATTTTTTGTTTTTGTTTTTGTTTTTTGCTTATAGCTGGAGCTCTACCACCTGAGCCACAGCTCCACTTCTGGCTTTTTGGTGGTTCACTGGAGATATGATTCTCACAACTTTCTCTTCTGGGCTGGCTTTGAATATCCATTCTCAACTCTCAGCCTCCTGAGTAGCTAGGATGACAGGTGTGAGCCACCAGCACCCAGCTCCATGGAGCCTTTATCGTATGTGAGAAATGGATATGGATTCCAAAGCATTCCACAGCCTTTCTGCATTTCCCATCCAGAAACCGGGGGCCATTTTACCTGAGGACTGAAGATGCACAGCTGTCAATCATTCCACATCTTTGCTTCGGGGTGAGATATCTTTTTGTGGGGGAGGGGCGGGGAGATCAGCACATTACCACAGTGCAGGAAAGCCTGAATCTCCATCAAGAGCTTGCATAGCACTCAGGGTCCAATTGTCTTTTTGCTGGGCACCCCCAAAACAAGTCAGCTATTTTGTGGATGAGGAGAGTGACATGATTCGTTGAAGGCTACAAGGCAGAGCTTGGCCAGGAAGGGCCAGTGGCTAGACTTCCTGTAGCCATTTTACCCGTGTTGGCTGCTGCCTCCTGTGGACTGGAGGGACTCTGCTGAAGCAACCAGGACTCTGACCCCAAGCTCTCGTTCCAGCGCTCCTTCTCCCGAGTCTCACTGCCTTCCTCCATGCTTCCTTTCCAAAGCCCATCCACGCAGGGCTCAGGCTCACAGACAGCCAGGAACTACGTCTTAGAGCCCTTCCATGTGTCCATTTGTCTTCAGAGGCATCTAGCCAAGTGACAACCTCAGAGATTGGACAAGGACTAAATGAGGCTTTTTTCTGTCTTTCTTTTATTACTGTGTGCCTATCCTGGGGCTTGAAGTCAGGACCTGAGTGCTAACTCTGAGCTTCTTTTGCTCTGCCACTTGAGCCATAGCTCCAGTTCTGGCTTTCTTGGTAGGTTAGTGGAGTTAAGAGGCTGGTTTTGAACCACAATCCTCAGATCTCAGCCTCCCAAGTAGCTAGGATGACAAGCATGAGCCACCAGTGCCAGGCTTGATTTTTTTATTTGTCTAATTTTCATTAACATTGATCTTTGAGACTACAGTGTTATCAAAGACAGAAATCTGGAGCCATGTGGATAACCTATCAATAAGGTCGGGCCACCCAAGTTTCCCCATAGCAGAGCCCCAGCTGGGCTCAATGACATTCCTGGGCAAGGTTGCTCAGATGTCACAGCCAGCCAGGGAGGTCTACGCCATCCTCCCCAAGCCTGGACAGGCCCCTTGATTTCCACACTCATCATCCAATGCAATTTAAAACAAACAGACCAAAAAACAAAACCCCACCAACAACACTGGGGCTGGAAACAGGGGGTGAGTCATACAGAAAACTGAATACAGATAAAGAGAAAGTTAGTAGAAAGGAAAATGTGTCAAAAGAAATATATAGGATGAAGAGAAAAATTATATACAATTGAACAAAAAAACCCTATCGTTACATAAAAATGAGGGCAGGTAATAGACACAATACAGTGAGGTGTTTAATATATATTTAATTAGAATTACACATAGAGAGAGGAGAGAGAGAGAGAGAGAGGAGAAAGAGAGGACAGACAGACAGACAGAGCGGACCATTTGAGCATTTGAGCAGAGGAGGTGAGAATTTTCTAGAAACCAAAAACTAGGGAAATATTAAAGAAAATCAAGAAATGCCCAAGGATAATTTTTAAAGAAACTAGAAAAATAAAAAAATGATATTTACTCATAGATATAATAGCAAAATTTAATAAGAATACAGGCTGAGGATGTAGCTCAGTGGTAGAGCATTTACCTAATAGGAACAAAGCCTAGTTTAATTCTCGGTACTGACAATAAAAAGAGAAGAGAAGAGAAAAAAAGGTTATCTCAAAAAAAGAGATGAAAGAGCATTGAATTTATCATAAGGAAACATTATGTTTGAAAAGACATATACTTATATATAAATAGGTATATTATAATGAATTATAACATGATAATATAAATAACATATATTTTATGTATTAATTATATACTTGATTATTGTATAATAGTTGATAATATTGATAATAATAATGTAATAAATTGTAAGTAATGTATTTCATATATAAAACACAATATATTTATAAGTGCGTATATCTCAAAATATCTTTTTTTGGGGGGGGTCCGGTCGTGGGGCCTGAACTCTGGGCCTGAGTGCTGTCCCTCAGCTCTTCAGCTCAAGGCTAGCACTCTACCACTTGAGCCACAGCGCCACTTCCGGATTTCTTTCTTTTTGCTTATGGGGTGCTGAGGAATCGAACCCAGGGCCTCAGGCATGCAAGGCAAGCGCTCTACCACTGAGCCACCTTCCCAGCCCCTCAAAATATCTTTATTGATTGTAATTTTTGTGTATTTAAAGCTCAGTTAAAAATAAGTAAAAACACATAATTAGTTATAATAACATAAAAACCAAACAGACAGAGAAGATGATATTCTATTTTTCAAAAGATTAGCAGTATAACAAACCTGGGATTCCTTATAAAAAGATCTAGTTATAAGAGCATAGGAGGCATACATGTGGACATGGAGTATTAACTCTACTTTAGATATTAAGTCAATGGTAGGTTGAGAACAGTACTATGAATATATGAAAGAATGCTTTTATTTTTTTTAAATATGGGAGAAAATTCTCTATACATAGCATCCAACAGGCTTTGAAAAAGAATCAGAAAGTCAAGAAACAAAGTACAATAAAAACATATTTTTAGACCCAGAAAAACAGAGAGACCTTCTCACGAGCAGATTTGCACTACAGGAAATAATGAAGGGAGTTCTTTAGTAAGGGGGAAAACAGAAAATTCCAGATGGAAGGTCAGTGCTGCAGGAAGCAATAAAGAGATCTGAGTAAAAAAAAAAAATCTAAATGGAGAACTGACTTTATCAAAATAACGAACGATGTGGTCTGGGGCTTCAATGGGCGAAGATTTTTCCACCAGGTTGCCTAGAGGAGTTGAAATGGGGCAGACAGAGGAATTCAGTGATTCCTTGTGCTGTGCTGTGCAACTTGTCAAGATACTACAGTGACACTAGATGTTTATCACTCAAAGGGTGAACAGATTATCTCTCTGGAAGTTTCTTTTGCCCTTCCTGTGGTTTGAACGCGTTCTCGAAAGTTTACAGGTTGGAAACTCAATGGTTCAGTGTTGGGATGTAGGACCACGAAAGAAGGGAAACAATTTAGTAGACTCTTCCTTTTTTTTTTTTTAAGTTCTTAATCTGATTGAGGCCTAAACACAGTGGCTCATGACTGTAATCCCCAACTACTCAGTAGGCAGAGATGGAGCACAGATGTTTGAGAACAGCTTGGTCAAAAGAAAACATTAGCAGGACTTCATCTTTACAAACAAGCCAGGCATGGTGTTTCATACCTGTAAAACCAGCTACCTAGGAAAAGGTGAACCAGGATCAAGGTCTGGGGCTTGAGATCCTATCTGAGTAACACGCTAAAAACACAGAAACTGAGGCCTTGTCTCTAGTGGCAGAGCTAGCCCAAGGCCCTGAGTTCAAATCCCAGTACTGGCAAAATTAATCCTAACCAGCTAGAATTTTGAAAGTTAAATACTTGGCACATTTGTAGATCACTGTAACTTAAGCAATGTCTTGTCATAAATAGTATTCCAACTGTTCCCCAAAGCAGCCCTGCAAATATATTTAAGTATTTTTATTACCTCCTTTAGAACAAACCTCAAAAGGCAATGACTTCCATTTATTTTTTGGCTGTTACAGACTCTCAGCTCATCAGCTCAAAGGCAACCTCTATGGATTGCAAGGAGACTTTCTTGAACACTCTCTGAGTGAAAAGACTCTGTGTAGCAAAGGAGACAGGACATCCTGAAGAGAGACTGAAAAGAAGCAGAGAGGAACAGGAAACAGTCCATTGCTCCAACTTTGGTTCCCACAGTGGGGAGGAGAAGCTGAAGTTTCCGTCATCAAGTTAATCTAGGCAGCCTGAGTGACGGACCCACAAGACCTAGCCATGAGATCAGCCCACACGTCCCACTAGTTGGCCTTGGAGAAGAAAGATATTTTGCCTTTCCACCTTTTCCTCAGGCGCCATCTTGAAAGGGAAACCTTTGCTTTGAGATTGAGCTATCATGGGGGACCTGGAAATGAGGAGCACCCACATCTCAGTGCGATAAGCAGGCAGATAAGAAAGGAACCTGTATTTGAGATCCCCTCCTTCCCTGCCCCAGCAGATAAGGGGTAATCTTGACTCAGGGAGCCTGGAGAAAGCCGTCTAGTGATTGAAGCAGGAGCGGGAGTGGAAAGGGTGGAGGTTTGGACAAGTTTGAGCAGTGGGTAGCTGAAGTGGAGAAGCCCATGATGGCCAGACTCTCTATTCTTCCTGCTGAGAAATAAACCCAGTGACCTGAGAACAGAGTTCTGAGTGCGCAGCCTCCGACTTTTCAGCTCTACGAGACGTGTTGAAAGTATAACTAAGAAACTAGGTGCAGAGGCTTATGCCTGTAATCCAAGCTGCTCAGGAGACTGAAATCTGAACATCACCGTTCAAAACCAACCCAGACAGGAACGTCTGTGAGACTGTCCAATGAAAAAAAATCACCAAAAAGCCAGAATTGGAGGTGTGGCTCCAATGGAAAAACATGTACCCAGGCCCCAAGTTCAAATCTCCCTGTCAGCACAAAATGAAAAGCATGGCTACGTCCTCCTCAAATCACTTAAGTTCCTCTGGCTCCCTGGGGAGGGTGCTGAGGCCAGGAGGCCGGGAGGGTACCTGATTTCCCGGCTTCCTCTCTCCAGTGCTAAGCTCTGTGCACTCTTTTTTTTTCTCTCATCTTCCACACATTCAAGGGACACCTAATGAAATCCAGACAGCATTACCAGGAATATTTCAAAAGCTCATTGCCCACCAAATTGGAAAATCATCTAGAAACGGAGGGGCTTATTGCCTGCACCTGACATTCTTTCTAGAAACAGAGGAAACGCCGTGAGCGTGCATTCCCTTTAAGGTATACTGCATTTTTAAAAAAAATTCCAATGTATATAATTACGGTAACTGATAACAAATTACCAGTGGTCCCCCCACGCTTATAGAATACTATTATCCTTAATTAACGGTTAGATACATGCCTTTGATTCAATGGAACTGATTTATTGTCTTAATTTTCCCGATGTTCTGCTTCACGTTACCACCGAAACCAACACGCGCCCATAGTAACCAGCTCACCATGCCTGCGTGATCTCATTTATGACCTGTGCCTAATTAGTTTTTTATTCTCCTCCTCCAACTCCCGCTTTAAACTATAAAAATAGGGACAGCACCGCTCCCAATTCCGATTAATAAGCCACTGGCTCCGGTCCTGTAATAAATAGAGTGTATTTATGGGATGAGATTAACATCTGTGAACTCTTTCTCTCAGATGATCCTCCTGGGTGAGTGAGGTGGGCGAGGTGGGTAGGTGGGGGAGAAAAGGCGTGCACAGGGGTGCTCTGATGAGGTCCTGGCCTGCCTCCACCTTTCTTATCCTGGCTGCCTCTCACCTGCCTGGCCTTTACTGCCTCTATTAGGCTCAGCTAGTTAAGTGAAAGCGAGAGAGAAAGGAGCTGAAAACTGGTGGGGGTTGGAATTTTTCAAGTCCAGGGAGATCTCCAGCTAATTGCTGGGTCTCACTGCCACAATTAGCTGCTACAAGCCCTTTGAGATGGCCCAGGGACCTTCTCAGGTAACAGCACTAGCCAGATAAAGGCTGAAATACACCCCGGTTAGAGAGACACTTACAGACAGAAGTGTCACAGCCTGCCAATTACGCTCTCTCTAGACACAGTCACCTCCCAGGGAAAAGCAAGGGTCTGAGCAGCACCCAGCATAAAAGGGAAAGGCTGCTCTGGAAACTGACCTGCTGCAGGAGGAGAGTCATGTAAGGTGGACAGTGTGTGTGTGTGCACGCACACGTGCAATAAACACTCCATTTACTGGATATTTTCCCCTGGCCTACAAACTTCCTGGCAACACACCACCCCTGGCCTGTTTTATGTGCATTTGCTTAAGAATTAGGGTCCTTTTCTCTACCCCATCCACCCCCAAATCAAATAGCCCCACCTCAAGGCCATCTATTTCACACAGGACCCGGTTACCAGACACTGTGTTAAAAGACAAAAATCACATTTCCAGGGTGGTTGTGATTGCATCTCATAGAAATCATCTAGAACGTGCCCTATTGGTAGATATGTGTAGGTACTCCATTCAGTGATTTGTATGCACTGATGCCAACACTATAACAAAGTATGTAATGAATATACAACATGTAAGGCATTTTCTTTTTTCTTTTTATATGTTGGTCAGGGGCCTTGAACTCTGGGCCTGGGCGCTGTCCCTCAGCTCTTCAGCTCAAGGAGAGCACTTTACCACTTGAGCCACAGCGCCACTTCTGGTTTTCTGGTGGTTCATTGGAGATAAGAGTCTCAAGGACTTTCCTGCCGGGGCTGGCTTTGAACCGTGATCCTCAGATCTCAGCCTCCTGAGTCGCTAGGATTACAGGTGTGAGCCACTGGCACCGGCAATGTAAGGTATTTCCAGTCTGTCTCATAAAGGAAAAGGAGAGAATGGGACATGGATTTGAATTCATGCATGTTCAAGTGGACAGCCCATGACTGCACTCCATGATGTTGGCTGCCCCACTGGTCTTGACTAGCCAGCACTCAGTTCTACATCCACGAAGGAGAGGGAGGGATACTGTAAGATCCAAGGATTGGTATTTTATCATGATTGTGAACAGCACCCTCTCTCACAGCATGACCACCATCTCGGCTGGCCCCTTTAGTCCAGTCTGACCTTTGCTTTTCAGATCTACAGATAGGAAGGAGATACTGTCCTACAATGTATCCACATGTTCTTTGCAACCCATGCTGGACATACATGTTCAGCTACTCAATCCGTGGGAGACCAGGGCTTTTGGAAATCCTCATGATGAGTAAGTCCTCAGGCCTGAAATATATAACATCTGGGGAGCAATTAAAAACAAACAAAAAAAACAATAAGCCAGATGTTGGTGAGTCATGCCTGTCATCCTAGCTACTCAGGAGGCTGAGATTTGAGGATCTGGTTTGAAGCCAGCAAGGGCAGGAAAGTTGGTGGACTCTTTTGGCCAACAAGCTAGCAAAAAGCCAGAATTGGAGATGTGGCTGAAGTGATAGAGTGCTAGCCTTAAACAAAATAGCTCAGGGTCAGCACCCAGGCCCAGAAGTCAAGCCCCAGGACTGACACAAAAACAAAACAAACAAAAAACAACTAAACAGTTTCATATGGCTACTATGAAAGAGCTTGGCACCACTCACAAAAGCCCCCTTCGGTTTTTGGCCACCACAGGGTCCAGATCAAAGTGGAGTTGGACCAGAGCTTCCACAGATAGCTTTGTGAAGTTCTCACGCAGGATGAGACACTGGCACCCCAGGAGGTCATTTGGAGGAAAGCTGGTAAACAGGGTGAGCCTCCGATACCACCTGGCCTTTGCAGAGACCTGGGATCGGCTCTCATTTGTGCCATTTCCTCTCTGTGTGACATTGGACAAATCACTTAACCTTTCTGAACCTTCCTTCCCTGGTTTTACAAATGAGGAATTTGTGTTTCATTATATGTTATCGATTGCTTCTAGCTTTGATATTTGAAGATTCTAACCTGGTCTCTTGCAAGTTATTGCAACGTTGTGACCATGACAACAAACGGCCCCCAATCCCAGGAGAAAGAAATGAGACAGGAGGAATGGAGGTGAGCCACCACGTAGCTTATAAAATGATAGAGTCATGCCTTGGAAAGTAGAATTTTTAGTAAAAGCCTTGCTAACTTTCTCTCTCCTTCCTTCCTTCCTTCCTTCCTTCCTTCCTTCCTTCCTTCCTTCCTTCCTTCTTTCTTTCTTTCTTTCTTTCTTTCTCTCTTTCTTTCATCCTCTCTTTCTTTCTTTTTTCCTTTCTTTTTCTTCCAGCCCTGGGGCTTGAACTCAGGGTGTGGGTACTGTCTCTGAGCTCTTGTGCTCAAGCCAGGTGCTCTGCCATTTGAGCCACAGCTCCAATTCTGGCTTTTTTGGGGGGTGATTTATTGGAGATAAGAGTCTCACAGATTTTCCTGCTTGGGCTTGCTTCTAACACAATTTTCAGATCTTAGCTTCCTGAGTAGCTAGGATTACAGGCATGAGTCACTGGTACCGGGCTTATAGTTTAGATTTTAAACTCTCAGAAAGGAAGACAGATAGGTACAGCTAGGTCCAGTGCATGCCACCGATCTAAACTACAGGATATGAATTGGGTTATCAGGCCTTAATCATCAGATAGGACCTTTAATTTGGGAGTAAGACAGTTTCTAAGGGACCCATATAAGTGATGGACCATCCTCCCTTCTCTTTGGCTGCAAGCTACTAACTACACAATGAAAGTGCTGGCTTGGATGGGTTCCCAACCTTCCCTGAGTGCTCTGTAGACGCAGGTTTCTGAGCACCGTGCATTACCTCTGGCCCCTAGAGGTGGCTTCTTTGTGGATGATATAAGAACCTTCTAGAGCCTACTTGTTTGGAAAGAGTTGCATTGAATGGAAGGGATTGGGAACCTAGTGATCTAGGTCCAAGGCTATCTTAGGTATCAATTTCTTTCTCCCTCTCTTTTTGATAATTAAAAAAATTGTTATTGCAATTTGTTATTGTTATTGTTAATTGTAATTGTAATCATTAATTATAACAATAACAATGGTTACAATTGTTATTGTAAAGGTTACAGTTATCTAAGTCAATAAATGAGTACATATCTTTTTGGACAGTCACGCCTTCCTTCTCTCTCTCCCAGTTTTTCCCTCCCATCCCTACCCACAAGTTGTATAGTCCAGTGAATAGCACTGCTGCATTTGTCCACCATTTGTCCCTCCATTTCTGTACCTCTCCCTTACCATCCCCAAATCAAATAAATGAATAAACAAGGCAAAAAGAAAAGAAAAATAACAGCAAAAAAGAAAAAAATAGAATAAAAATTTAAAATAAAACAATTGATTTCTCTTCCACAGGGAAGGAGAAACAAACCCCAGGGTAGAGCCTTGGTCTTCCTGTTTGCCTTGCCCACTGCTTAAAAGCCAAGAGTCTGGGTGGGAAAATGCACAATGGGAAAATGACCAGAAGTAAGAAATGACTCCTTGGTGCTGGCTCAGACCTGAGTCAGGTCTCCAGGAGGGGATGCCTAGGGCACATGACTCATGCAAAACTTTCCAGAAGAGCTGAACACCCAGCATTTTCCCTGGAAAATTCTGAGTTTCACAAAATGTGAACTATAGCAGAAGACTCTTTAACATGTGTGTGTGTGTGTGTGTGTGTGTGTGTGTGTGTGTGAAGGTGTGAGGCTCTTTCTGTGGCACTTTGTGTGTGTGTGTGTACCAGTACCAGGACTTGAATCAAGACCTAGGTGCTGTCCTTGAGCTTTTTGCTCAAGGCTGGTGCTCTCCCACTTGAGTCCCAGGTCCACTTTTGGCTTTTTGGTGGTTCATTGGAGATAACAGTCTCAAGGACTTTACTGCCCAGGCTGAATTCACATTGTAAGTCTTAGATCTAAGCCTCCTGTGTAGCTAGGATTACAGGTGTGAGCCACTAGTGCCTGGCGCTTCTTGTGCAACTTTGGGGCAAGATGGCCAAATGGCAGCCCCTTTAACAAGAGTGTCTGTCGAGATCTGTGGGTGGTTAGGTGTTGGGTTAACTCATTTCCAGAGCCAGAAAAAGGTCTGAGGCAATGGGGAAGAAAAGGAAGAGAATGAGGATACTAGTTGAATTAGTAGGAGACATAATTTCAATTAAATACAGGAGCAGATCTATAACTTTTCCAAGCCTAGTACAAAATAGAAATGCAGAACTTTTATTCAATCATTAGAAAGAATTTCAAGAGGCAATAACAGAATACAACCAGTCTGGGAAATGACATTCTTATACAAGAAATGGGAAATGACACCTGTGGGAAGTGTCCTATATGGAAACTGCTTCCCATGACATCTCATGGCCATTTTCAGCCAACTCATGAAGGCATTTCCCACAATTTTTCCAGGAAAATTACCACGGGAGCCCTGTCCTCTTCCATGTTGGTTATTGACACCACCTCTCAAGTTCTGTGTCTTGATCTCAAGATGGGTGCCATTTTGGATGATTCATTTTGGACCACATTAGAGGACCAAACTTAATATTTGATTAAAGGCTGAAATATTGTATCTCTATAGAGTCTTTGCATTTATTTTTATGTCACAGGTGTTTGCTACCAATCCTATCTAATCATGGGGCATGGCTTTACTGAGGTAGGAGAGGGGAGAACCAGGGGGCAGTGAGGAAATCAGCTTAGAACACCAGGTTAAGAAACAAAGCCTTGAAGGTCAAGGGAGAACTTGAAGGTTGACTTTACTCATCTTTTCTGGAAGAAAACACCCTCCAGAGTGGCCCAGTGGATTTCTTTCTTGAACTTCTACTGTTAGGTGAGATGGTGAGCTTCCAGGAAGGCTCCAGAGTAAAAGTCAGTGTGGCCTCTACATCACATGCCATGAGACCAGGGGCCAATGACAGCTTTGATAGTCTACAAAAGCAGAACTGAATTAGACCAGATCAGCTCATACTCCTTTTTTTGGGGGGGGGCGGTCATGAGGCTTAAGCTTAGGGCCTAGACACTATCTCCAAGTTTTTCTGTTCCAGGCTATTGCTCTACCACTTTGAGCTATAGCTCCACTTGGTTTTCTGGTTGCTCATTGAAGAATCTCCTGGACTTTCCTTCCCAGGCTGGCTTTGAACCATGGTCCTCAGATCTCAGCCTCCTGAGTAGCTTTGGTGACAGGTATAAGACACTGGTGTCTGGTTGTTATTCATCTCTTACTACTGTGCCTATATTTATAAATTAAACACTGCCCTTGGTACAGGGAAAACCATAATGTAGATGGAGATGAGTGTTGGTGGTTTTGGTGTCCACATAGGGTCCTAGAAGGTGTTTCTCATAGCTAAGAGGGGACAACTGAATACTGGTTCCCCACTTTTGTAAGAAAATCAAACAGAAGCCAAGCGCTGGTGGCTTGGGCTTACAAACCTAGCTATTCAGGAAGCTGAGATCTGAAGACCATGCTTCAAAGCCAACCCAGGTGAAAAAATCCAAGAGAATCTCATCTCCAATTAATTAGTATAAAGTGGAGATATGGTTCAAATGGTAGAGCACCAGCCTTGAGCAAAAAAAAAAAAAAGCCAATCAGGAATGTAAGCCCTGAGTTCAAGCCCCAGTATTGGCATGCACACACACACACACACACACACACACACACACACACACACACACACACACACACATACATACAGAGGAAAGAAAATTAAACATGAATAGCAAAATGACAGCACGTAGATTTCAACCCAGGCCTGTAACACTACATAGGTGCCATTCTGCTACCTCCCACTTACTAATGATTCAAGGAGAGGCTGAGGAATACACAGGTCCAGCTGCTTGAGGAGATGGATGGATGACCAAGTTTCTGCAGCAGATAGTGAGTCCCAGACTAGAGTTTTAGTATTGGGAGCCTCAAGTCTAGGGTCTTCAAAGGTCCTTGCTAGCCCCAACATGGCCCTGGACTCTAATTCCCACTTTTATTACAGAGGTTGCTTTGGAGTGCAGCTAAAATTCCTCTTCTCTTCTCCAGCCTCTGAGCTAGATCTAATCATAGGGCCATTTTCCCTCGTCTTCCTTTGACTTACAAAGAATAAAATTAGCCAAATGGATAAAAGCTCATGGTAGGCATATGTAGAACACTTCAAACTCTATTTATCAAAAGACTGACCATTGCATTTCTACCATAGCAACTCCAAGTGCACGAAGACTCTGTCATTTAATTTTGAGAAGAAAAAAAAGTTCAACAAAGAGTTATAAAGTCACAGCCCAGCGAGTGGAGTGTGTGTGTGTGTGTGTGTGTGTGTGTGTGTGTGTGTGTGTGTCTGTCTGTCTGTCTGTCTGTCTGTCTGTCTGTCTGTCTGTGTGCCTAAGTTTATTTTCAGAGATCATCAAGCTCGATGCCATCATATTTGGCGTGTTCTTTTCCTGACTCTACTGGCCTGTTGAGTAAGGAGCAAATAGCATAGTTTGGAGCTTGATGGTTATCTTATGGCTCCATATCTCAGCTCCTGGGAGTTTTACTAGAATGGGTGATACAACACTAATCTAGGAAATGATCAGATGCCATTCTCCACTGGTCAACACTTTACCTCCTTCATCCCCACAGCCAGAATATGGCCAGGATTCATCATATCCTCGGGAGCAGAGGAAACAGATATGGGAAAGAAGTTACTCCGTACTTTCAGCTAAAAATCTCTAGCTGGGTGTCCATGGTCATGCCTGGAACCCTAGTTATTCAGAAGGCCGAGATCTGAAAATTACGGTTTGAAGCCAGCCAGGGCAGAAAAGTCTCTAAGACTTATCTCCAATAAACTACCAAAAAAAAAAAAAAAGGCCAGAAGTGGATCTGTGGCTCAAGAGGTAGAGCACTAGCCTTGAGGGAAAAGAAACTCAGGGACAGTACCCAGACCCTGATGAGTTCAAGCCCTAGGACTGGGATACACACACACACACACAGACACACACACACAGACACAGACACACACACACACAGACACAGACACACACACACACACACACACACACACACACACACACACACACACACACACACACCCCTCTCCAAATGTTTCCAGATCCCCAGTTTTCTGAAAGTCTTTTCATTGTTGTTCTCTGTGAATTCTTCCCGTGAAATCTGCTTTTATGTTCCTATTTTTCAATGGTGTGGTTTTACACAGGCTATACAACCTCCCCCTTCCACCCCACCCACCTTCCTCCATGAGGTTTCTATTTTCATCCACCTTAGAGATGAAGAGTGACCAGACTGCGTGTCTACAGCTGATTTCTGCTTCCCCCATTCCCAAGACAAACATTGTGTCCTACAGAGCACATGTCTGCCCCCAGCCCATCCTGAGAAATCCTCACTGACTTAGGAATGCAACAACCAGTGTGGCTCCAGCAGTGTCTCATGTGAGGGACTTCTGGGTGGATCTTTTGTGGGATATTGCCTTTCTGACTGCATCTCTCTTTTTCAGTGTTTCCATATAAATAGCCAGCCACCTCAAGCCCAGAGAGACACCGGAGACACAAAGACGCGGGGATGGGGACCCTGAGAGTGACGTGCAAGGAAGGGCTCAAGTGACCCTATGTCTCCCTATTGACCATGCACATTTTCCGGTTGTAGGATGGCATGCACAGAGTTACAACATGTCTGCACACACTCCCACGCTAGGTGATGATCCACCCGCACAGTTACCTCCCTCCTCCACGGCGGATTCAACAAGTCTTCATGTCAAGTCTCCAAGTAGGATGGAATGTTGGCTCTATACCAAGATGCAAAGCACACGCACACACATTAAAAAAAAAAGTGTGAGACATGATCGCTGCCTTGTGGCAGCCCATGATCAGACTTGAAAGGTTGTCAGCCATGGCAGCCAACCTCACCGTCAGTAATTCTGGGAAATGACCAACCATAGAAAACTCTTCCACTCTCAAACGTTGAACCATCCTTCTCTGAAACTCCCTCTCTGTGTTCTCAACTAGGAATTGTCGTATGTATCTGAAGATAAATCAGGAAATCTTCCTAGCTCTCAAGACATTACCACTTTGGGAGAAAATTTTCCAAGCAGAGACCACCTTTGTATGTTCTTGGTTGGTTTTTGTTTGTTTTTTAACTCTATAAAAGAGAGCTATTCTTGAACCTAGAACAAAACATGTTAAGTGAGACAAGCCAAGCTCAGAGAGACCAATGGTGCATGCTTTCTCTCATACACAAAAGCTAGATCTGATATATACTGGGACATGATAAATTGAACAGGACTCTAGGCATTTACACACAGGGAGACCAAAGGAAGATACTCTTAGGAGATGAACACAAAGGTGCAATGTCTGTGTGCCTCTGACCATATAAAATAATACTAATCGAAATGAATGCCAATAAAATAAAATACTATTCTGGTAAATAAAAAACAACAACAGAAAGAGAGAGAGAGAAAGAGAGAGAATGTGTGCTATCATTTCTACCATCCTTGAATCTTGGTCCACAAGAGTGACAAGGAATAGTTTTCTTTGTTGCACATTTATGAAGGTCCAGGCCAATAATTTGGTTTTGGATTTAGTCGTGTCGAAGTCATAAAGTCAATACAGTCATTACAGATCATGTCTTGCAAGGCAGGAAATGAATTGGAACAACGGAGAGAGATTTCTTGAGGAGGGTCAAACTTGGGGGAGGTGTTGAAGTAGGAACTGGATAGAGCGGTAGAAAAGTCAACGAAGAATAATAAGACACTGGAAGGAACAGAAGAAGATGCCATGAGAGGAGCAAGAAGAGGAAAGGAACATATTTGTCCCTTAGGAAATATGCTTCTGAAACACAAAACCTTTAGTTAGGAGAATTCAAGAGCAAAGAATTAGGGAAAGAAGTTAGAAGACCAGTAACTCAAATGATCCTTTGAAAAATCCTTATATGAAATATGTCTGGTGTTTTCTATGAAAATCATAAAAATCACTCTTTTGCCATTGTTAATCAACAATGGCAGGGATTGGGAAATTCCTATCTGTGCAAATGTATTTTTGCTTTTCTTTCCAGAATCTCTTTTGACTCCCTGATCCATAAATTACAGAAGCTCACTCTTGGAATCCTAGCTCTTCAGAGGGCTGAGATCTGAGGATCATGGTTCAGAGCCAACTAGAGCAGCAAATTCCATAAGACTCTTATCTCTAATAAATTTTCCAGAAGTCAGAATTGGAGCTGTGGCTCAAGTGGTAGAGTGCTAGCCTTGAGCAAAATAACTTAGGGACAGTACCTAAACCCTAAGTTCAAACCCCAGGACTGGTACACACACACACACACACACACACACACACACACACACACACACACACACAATATGCTACCATATTTATTTTATTTGTATTTCTTTACTGTAACAGTCATTCATTCATTCAAGCAGTCAATCAGCCAATCATTCTGAGTACCCATCCTATAGTAAGCACTCATATAAGTCAGTGGTGATAAAGAGGAGCCAGTTTACAAGGAGCTGACATACTTGGGGGACAGACTGACACCTCATCCTTGTTCCTTCTTAGCTTTCTCTCTCTTGCCATCACCACACAACATTTTTTCCTTCCAATGCCTCTGGCAGAAATGTTCCCGCTAGCTGATTCTCAGTCGAGTGTCTCTCACGCCAAAGCACCACAAAGTGGCACATCTCAGATCTGCTCCTCTGAGGAGTAGCCATGGCAGTGAGCTTCTACAAAAGAGAACAGGCAACAAGAGCTGAGCCCATGAAGTTGGACATGCCATTCCAACCAGGGTGTCTGAGAACTTAAGACTCTTCAAATTCCAAAAGAGAATCCACATAAACTTCAGCCACTGGAACAAAATTTGGCATCATACTCTTTCCATAGATATTTATCAAGTACTATTCTATAATGGAGGTTCTCTGGGAATCCAACAGGAGGTGAGCTGGACAGATGAGGTTCTGAGGTCCTTAAACACCTTGTGTCTAGTGGAGGAGGCATCTTTATAGGCATCCACATTTAAAGATGATCAGAAAGAGTTGGGTGCCAGTGGCTCCTGTCTGTAATCCTAGCTACTCAAGAGGCTGGCATCTGAGGATCATGGTTCAAAGCCAGCCTGGACAGGAAAGCCTTGTGAGATTCTTATCTCCAATTGAATACCAAAAAAGCTGGAATTGGGGCTGTAGAGAATATAGGAATCCATCTGACAGACATAAGAGCTTTGGGAGATGATAAAAAAAAAAGATGGTTGGAAGAGGAGGACACTGGGAAGAGGTGGCATCTATTCTTAGGGTCTCAGGGCAAACATGTCAGCAGCCCTGAACTGAAAGAGATCAGTCACTAAAGAGTAGTAACATGGGGCTAGGAAGGTGGCTTAGTGGTACAGTGCTTGCCTTGCATGCATAAGGCCCTGGGTTCGATTCCCCAGCACCACACAAGCAAAAAGAAAAAAAGCCGGAAATGGTGCTGTGGCTCCAGTGGTAGAGTGCTAGCCTTGAGCTGAAGAGCTGAGGGACAGCACCCAGGCTGAGTTCAGGCCCCACGACTGGACCCCCCCCCTCCCAAAAAAGTGTAGTAACATTTACAAAGCCAATGGGGGAAGGAGCTAAGGAGACTTCTTTCAAAGGTGAACTATGAGGGCCACAGAGTGAGATTAGAAGCTAGCCAAGCAAACAAAAAACAGCTACCAGAGTCAAGGGCATGTAAAGGTGAGATGCCATGGATGAAAGCCAACCTTTGAATTTAGTAAAATGTCTGGAAGAGCATGGTGTCATGGAAGAATTGAGGAAGGAAATGGATGGGTGGAGTGGAATGGGCGGGCCCAGTGTGGAGAACTGAGCATGCAGACACAAGTATGCATGGCTGTTCCATCTAAGAAATGTCAAAGCAAGAGAGGTGTGTTGGGGGGGAGGTAAATACTGGGGCAGGACAGTAGTCGGGGGTGAATGTGGGTGCTATGGGTTGAACATGGTTTGTTCCATCCAAAATTTACATGGAGGCACTAGGGGAGGTGGGGAGAAGGGGCAATGATCAGCGGAAGCAATTTGGGGTCATAGAGAGGAACCCACAAGAAAATGCACTGTACTCACAAGCTGACAAGTTGAATTAAAACCCACTTTGTACAACTACTTAAAGAGAGCAATAATATGCCAGGCACTGATGGCTCATGGCTGTCATCCTGACTACTCAGGAGGCTGGGATCTGAGGATCACTGTTCAAAGCCAGTGCAGGCAGGAAAGTCTGTGAGAGACTCTTATCTCCAATTAACAGCTAAAAGGCCAGTGGTAGAACACTAGCCTTGAGTGAAGAAGCTAAGGGACAGCACCTAGACCCTCATTTAAGCCCCAGCAGCCACAAAGACACAGAAATAAGATCATAACAACAATAATAAAAATCAAGAAGCAAGAGTGAGATTCCATGGTGTAACACATTTGAACAATTAACAGGTAATTTAGCAAAGAACAATAGAATATCAGGAATCTGAAACTTATCTTGACTGGGAAGGTAGAGAATAATGGAAGGGAGAATAGAAAGGAATAGAAAGAGAAAAGGTGGGTAAAAACAGTCATAATCTGCAATGCACATGCATAAAAATGGAGCTAGAAAACTTGGTGGGGGAAGGAATAGTGTGTTGGAGGGGGAGAATGATGGAAGGGATGACTGATCAAGATGCAATGAAACACATAAAGGACCATGTTGAATTGAAATCCCTGTGTACAATTACTTGAAGAAAGATGATAAAAATAAATTAACTAAAAAGTAAAATAAAGCAAACTGAAATGAAATTAAAAAGTAAAATCAAATAAACAAGAAGTAAAAAAATCTACAAGTTAATCCAATGGATAATAAAAGACAAATAACTACACTTGGACATGATTAATTAAACAGCACTCTAAACATTCACACAGTGAGAACAACGAGGATATTCTTAGGAGAGGATCACAAGGGCTCCATAGCTATGTGCATATGACCATCTGAAACGATGCTTATTGAAATGAACTACAAGAAATGGAAACTATCTGGGTTTTTTAAAGTTTTTTAAAAAATCTGATTTGGGGAAGGAAAGGGCAAACTAATTCAGCAGTGATACTCAATAGACACTACGATGGAAATAAACTTTACAACTTGGGGTGAGGGAAAATGGTGGGAGCAAATGAGGGAGGGAGTAACACTGTTCAAAAAGAATTGTACTTATGCCCTTACTTACGTAACTGTAAGTATTCTGTATATTAACTTTACAAGAAAATTTAAATTAAAAAAGAAAAGAATTCAAAATAGAATAATAAAATTTAGTAAAATAAAAATAAAGTGAAGTAAAATAAAATATAATAAAGTAGCAAAGCAAAACAAAATGAAACAAGAGAGTAAAATAAGAAAGAAAGTAAATTAAAATAAAGTAAAATAAGATAATAAAGCGAAACAGATGGTGGCCATTACAACCTGCAGAAAGGTGGGCAAAATCCAAATTTCTTTCCTTTACAATGTCTACCACTCCAGCATCCTTTTATAGCCACAGAAAATGGAGGAAGATGGGGAAGATTATTAAGAATTCCTTCAGAAACAGGAGAGAATTTTGCCTGTGAGCCCTGCCAGGATGGAAGCAGGAAATAACCTACATTTGCTTCATGCTTGTAATGTGTTGGCCACATTTCTCAGGGTTTTCTCTGTGCTAACTCTTTTCATTTTTTACAACAACTTCATTAGGTGAGACAGTGTTATGTTCTTCACTCCTGACATGGGAACACCAAGTGCTGGAGAGGAGTACCCCAAAGTTAGTAGTCCAGGAAGTCTGTCCCCAAGATAATACATTTGAACTCCATACTGGAAGCCCCCTCTCCCCACGCCTCATCCCACACAGGTTGCAATGGTAAGCAGTCAGGAACAGAGGAAAGAAAAATAAAGGTTGGTCCTCGCCAGGGGCCACGCCTGTCATCCTTGCTACTAGGGATCTGAGATTCATGGTTCAAAGTCAGTCTGGGCAAGAAAGTCTGTGAGACTCTTATCCCCAACTAACCTCCAAAAAGCCAGAAGTGGAGCTGCGTGCGCCTCAACTGGTAGAATGTTGACAAAGCTAAGAGATAGTAATCCGGCCATGAGTTCAAGTCCCAGGATCAGCACGTGCACGTGCTCACATGTGCGCGAGCACACATACACACAAATGGGATCTTCTTAAGGACTCCAGAAGAATTCAAGGAAGTGGTACCCTGGAGGGTGACGAGGATTCCCTTCCTCTGATACAGAAGGGTGGGGGAGAAAAAGATGGATTATGATGCAAGCAAAATGGCAGGTGTGGTGACAATGGATACACAAATGGCTTTTGTTTGTCCTGACTATGAGATGCAAGATGTCCATTGTGTGTGGGCAAACAAAGAGGAGATGAAGAGTTGTCAGGTGTCTCTGGGCTTGGGGGGCTGGGGCTGAGATCCAGGAAAACTTATGAAGACTTACAGCAATTTAGAGGCTCCAGTCTGGCTGGCTGGAATAGCCATGCAAGTGACCTTTTAGGTTTCTCCTCCTCCCGCCCATCACTTCTGTCAACAGACTGTCCCCACACACCCCTCTCCTTCTGCAGAGCTCACAGGTGCCGGCAGTGGCCTCCAGTCAGAGGAGGCCTCTTTGAAGGCAGTCAAAGTGACCTGCTTTTTCCAGATGTGTGGCTGGAAGCCTGAGAAAGAGAAAGGATGATTTTACCAAGGAAACATATGAAGAATTGTGCCTGAGTCCATTGCTGGTGGCTCACACCTGTCATCCTAGCTACTCCAGAGGCTGAGATCTGAGATCATGGTTCAAAGCCAGCCTGGGCAGGAAAAGTCCATGAGACTCTTATCTCCAATGAACCACCAGAAAAACTGGAAGTGGAACTGTGGCACAATTGGTTAAGTGCTAGCCTTAAGCAAAGGAGCTCAGGGACCATGCCCAGGCCCTGAGTTCAAAGCTCCACAATTGAAGAAAGAAAGAAAGAAAGAAAAAAGAAAGAAAGGAAGGAAGGAAGGAAGGAAGAAAGAAAGAAAGAAAGAAAGAAAGAAAGAAAGAAAGAAAGGAAGGAAGGAAGGAAGGAAGGAAGGAAGGAAGGAAGGAAGGAAGAAAGGAAGGAAGAAAGAAAGAAAGAAAGAGAGAAAGAAAGAAAGAAAGAACGGAAGGAAAGAAGGAAGGAAGAAAGGAAGGAAGGAAGGGAAAGAAGGAAGGAAGGGAAAGAAGGAAGGAAGGAAGGAGAGGAGGAGGGAGGGAAGAGGAAGGAAGAAAGGAGAGAGGGAGGGAGGGAGTTGGAAGGCAGTCAGGCAGGCAGGCAGGCAGGAAGGAAGGAAGGAAGGGAGGGAGGGAGGGAGGGAGGAAGGAAGGAAGGAAGGAAGGAAGGAAGGAAGGAAGGAAGGAAGGAAGGATGGATGGATTGTGCCTCATCAGTGGAATAGTTCATCCCCAGCTCTCCTAAGACAAGGTCAGATCTTTTAGCTTGGCCAAAGGATGGACTTCCCTTCGTTCCGTTGTCCTTTTTTTGAGTTTTACGAGGTCTTTGGTCAGGGGACCAATTTAGCACATCTGTGTCCTTTAACCTTTGGTGCTTTCTGGGTACCATTTCAAATCTGGGGCCCCGCCCCATCAACTGTAACTCCAGATGGTGGTCTAGTAGCAAAGTACCAGCCATCGACAAGATCTCCAGGATTTCATCTTGGGTGGCCTGGCCTATTGGAGGCCTGTACCTAGCTTGTCTGTTCTAATTTATTCCACACGTCCTTCATCTTTTTTCCACGTGCTGTTTTGGAAAACCCCAAAAAAGGAGATCATGGGCGTCAGAAATCCGAACGGAGCTGGGCAAACCCAGCTGTATTTTGGATTTTTTTTTCTTGCCTGCTTAAAAAATATTTTTCATTGTTTTGAGTTTGATGAGAATGTGTTTTCCCATTAATTTTTTAAACCCAAATTGGATCCATATGTTTTCTGATTCATGTCTGTTTAACTCATCTTTCTGTCTTCCTAGAGCACTTGAAGTCCAAGAATTCACTTTCTCTGCTCCCTTTCCTCATGTTTAAAAGAGATAGAGTGGAGGGAGCGCTCCTCCTCCTCCTCCTCCTCCTCCTCCTCCTCCTCCTCCTCCTCCTCCTCCTCCTCCTCCTCCTCCTCCTCCTCCTCCTCCTCCTCCTCCTCCTCCTCCTCCTCCTCCTCCTCCTCTCTCCTTTTCTTCTTTTCAGGGCCTTGAGCTAGCTCTGCTTTGCTTTATTCTGGCACTCTACTACTTGAGCTACCTCTCCAGCTCAGCTCTTTGCTGGTTATTGTGGAGAGGGAGTCTTGCAGATTTTTCTATCCAGGCTGGTCTCAAACTACAGTCCTCTGGAGCTCAGCCTCCTGAGGAGCTAGGATTATAGGCACAAGCCATTGGTTGTGTTTAATTCAGTGTTTGGGGAGTCAGAGAAGAGGCCTTCTGCATTTTACCCCAGGCTTCTGGCACATCTAGGTAGGGGCTGCTGTTTGGGGTCATGAAAGAAAGAAAGGTGTCCTCAACTCAAGACCAGGGAGACAGAGCCTTCCTCCTGCCTAAATCTCTTTGGAGTCAAGAACACCTTGGAGAGGTGACTCCCAGAATTGCCTGTTACCTCGTTGCCAGATTTCAGGCCAGCCAGAAATCTGCCTATTGAAACCACCTCCCCCCCCCACTGCCCAAATACCGGCCCCCTCTGATTACACTCACATTGCAGAGAAACAATTACTATTATTTTTATTTTGGTGCAAGTCCTAGGTATTGAACTCAAGACCCTGGGCACTGCCCCCATGGTCTCTACAACTTGAGCCATACCTTCACTTCTGGCTTTATGGTGATTCATTGGAGATAAGAGTCTCATAGACTTTCCTGCCAAGGCTAATTTCGAACTATGATCCTCAGATCTCAGCCTCCTGAGTAGTTAGGATGACAGGCATGAGCCACCAGCACGTAGCATAAGAAACAAACTTCTTAATCATGAATAAACTATGCAGAGTACTTTAGAAGCAGCCCTGATTATTCCTCTAAAGCTCTTTGAGGTGTGTGTGTGTGTGTGTGTGTGTGTGTGTGTAAGTTTTAATCTCCTGCAAAACTGAACTTCTTGATTTGTAGAGTTTGGATGAGTAGATTGAGTTCAGAATGGTTGGGAGGATCGATTTCTGCTGAACTTCTTCTTTTTTCTTGAGCTCTAAAGCACTGGGGGGCAGTTTTATAATAATCATCTCAGGCCTCTTCCCCCACCCCACTCCCACCCCCAATTGCTCTTGGAGCAATTACCACTGCAGAAATAACGCTGTTCCCACCTCAGCTCTCCCTCCCTCCCCCTAACCACACACACACACACACACACACACACACACACACACACACACACACATACAACTGAGGCAAAGTCACACAGCAAGGAGCAGAGCCAGGAGGAAAATATGAACTTTTCCAGAATCCCGAGGTGGCAGCAAGGTTTCCAAGAGAAATGAACCAATTCCAGGTCCCCCCCCCCCACGTCCCTCCCCAGCACCCTCCATGGGCCTCAGTCTCTCCAGTTGGTTGTTTGAATCTGGTATCTATCCAAGCAGAGAAGTCTAATTCTCAACACTGTCTGCAAGTTCTCCTGGGTGTGATGTGTTTCCAGGGCCCCTATGGATCTTCCCCTAGCTGCCTCTCGGATGGGAAAAAAAATAGTTCATAAAGGCCCAAATAACTTGCATGTTCACATAGAACCCACTCAGGCCTCCTGTCCCCCATAGAAAAGATTCAAGGTGATCCAGGACCATGCCCCTCCCCCCACCCCGGAAGGAGCTGCCCTGGCTCACATATGGTCCCTCTCTTCCCTCTCTCTGTCTCTCTCTGTCTCTCTCTGTCTCTCCCTGCTTTTGCCAGGAAGAAGTGTAGGACCAATTTATGCACAAATTGGCCACATTTTCACACATCGCTCCAATTATCTAAAAGGGGTTGAACATTGTATTTATATTGATAAGCTTAACAATGTTGAACTGCGCCTCTCAGCTGATCTGTTACCATCCCCATCCAAAGAGACCAGAAGGGATAATTGGAAGCTCTCCAGCCTCTAGAAAGAGAGGCAGCCTTGAAGGAAAAAAAAAAGAAAGAAACCAAGATGAAAACTGCTGTACAAGGTCTCGCTTTTTGCTGAAATTACCACATAAATTCCAAATGAAGGATGGCCAAGCACATTCCACTTATTCTAGCAATTACAAACACTCTCCTAAAGACAGAGCAGAGATGTCAATTTCATGAGAGGGAAGACACAGGTCCTCCACTGTGGGGGGTGTAAATATAAATATAAATGTATATGTTAATATATTAAAACAGAGATACTGTCAGGTGCTGGTGCATCACACCTGTCATTCTAACTACCCAGGAGGCTGAGATCTGAGGATTGCAGTTTGAAGTCAGCCTGGAAAGCAAAGTCTGTGAGACTCTTTTTTTTTTTTTTGGGTCCAGTGGTGGGGCCTGAACTCTGGGCCTGGGCGCTGTCCCTCAGTTCTTCAGCTCAAGGCTAGTGCTCTACCACTTGAGCCACAGCACCACTTCCGGCTTTTTTCTTTTTGCTTATGTGGTGCTGAGGAATCGAACCCAGGGCCTCATGCATGCAAGACAAGCGCTCTACCACTAAGCCACCTTCCCAGCCCCTGTGAGACTCTTATCTCCAAAGAACCACACACACACATACAAAGAAGCCAAAAGTGGAGGTATTGTGCCTCAAGTAGTAGAACACTACCCTTGAGCAAAAAACCAAAAAAAGCTCAAAAGCTGAAAGACAGTGACCAGGCCCAGAGTTCAAGAGACAGGACTGGCATAAAAAGAAACACATTTAGCCGCTAGGTAGACATTGGATAGGGGGAAAAGATTGAAGTTCGTTATACTTTCTTAGCAAGATAATAATTCTAAGTTAGGAATTTAAGAGCACATAGTTTGAATACCTAGAAATTTGCATACATCTGTCATTGCAAGAAACTCCTTCAGTGACAATAAAATTAACTGCATTTTGCTTAATTTTTTTTTTGCCCCTGTCCCAAATTATTCTTGATGATCTGTGGCGGCTAAATGGCAACTCTGCATAGCCATCCACAGTCTGGCCAAGTGCTGGCTTAAATAACAGGATAAGGACAGACCTGAGGCCCTCTCAGAGGGCTTTGGCTGCATTACCGATATACAAAGACAAACAAAAACTAACAACCAAACCATAAAAATGTTAAAAACCTGAAAAGAGTCAATACCTTTGGAACTGTATGGATGACCATGCAGACAAACACAACTAATCAAAACTACATATGATTGGTGAATTCCCACTCATTGCAATGCTGCTCCCACAAGAGTATGTTTTGGATTTGGTACGGGCGTGGGGGCCTGGTTTTCACTTAGTGTTTTTAGTCAAGGCTGGTGCTCTACCAGTTGAGTCACGCCTACACTTCCTTTTTCTGGTTCATTGGAGATAAGAATCCCACAGACTTTTCTATCCAGGGCTGTGTGGAACTGTGATCCTCAGATCTCAGCCTTCTGATTTGCTAGGATGATGTGTATGAGCCATCAGCACTCGGTGGGACCAGGTTTGTACTAAACACTTGCCTGACACCTTAAGGAAAGGGCCACCCATTTCCCAATGGCAGCTGCCCACCTGGCCAGCAGGAGATGAAGGTAACACAACTGATCATGTGGCAGCCAGAGTGTGCATCACCCTGCTGACCACCGAGGCAGAGACCAACTCCTGCTGCTCACTTGCCCACAGCACCCAGAATGTAAGCCAGACATGGACAGGGCTCGGACTAGACATTGTCTCCATGTCCTTTCTTTTGTTAATGCATATTTTTTACTGTTATTGTAAAGGTGATGTACAGAGGGGTTACAATTACACTGTGTCACCCCTTCCCTCAAACTCTCCTAGTTTTACCCTCCCGTCCCCACTCACAGGTCGTACAGTTCATTTTCCACGTAGTGTCCAGTGGGTACCACTTCAACCTTTGTCCCTCCACTTCTGTGCCTTCTCAATGCCCTCCCAAAGACAGATAAACAAGACAAAAGGAAAAGAAAACTGAAAATGACCCTCACAACTCTCACTAAAAGATGGTGTGATTTCTTGGGAAAGGTCTATGTCTCCTCTACCTCCAGCCTCTCAAGAGAGAGGTGACAGCCCACTCTCTCTTTCTCTCACTCAAAGATATGGGCTAAGAGACCCCACACACTCAGAGTCTTTGATGGTTCATTAGAAAGCTTTGTAATCCCAAAGCAGTCAATGGGTTTTGGAGAGGGCAGAGAAAGCCACAAGCCAAATGTGGGCAGGTATCCATTCACCCAATGATTGTCTACTTTGGAGTGCTGTGGACTGTTGTAGATTTCCAGGTATAAGGCTCACACAAAATCCCTGTGTTTTTCATGGCTGGGAAGGTGGCTCAATGGTAGAATGCCTGCCTTCCATGCATGAGGCCCTGGGTTTGATTCCTCAGCACCACATTAGCAGAAAAAAGCCAGAAGTGATGCTGTGGCTCAAGTGGTAGAGCTCTAGCCTTGAGCTGAAGAGCTGAGGAACAGCACTCAGGCCCAGCTCAGCCTCCATGACCTACCCCCCCCCCCCAAAAAAAAAACAAAAAACAAAAAACAAACCCTGTGTTCAAGGGCAGTCTAGAAGTGGAACAGATGAATGGGTAAAACATGAATGAGTGAATGAATGAAATGGATAAATGAAACATGGAAAAAGATGAATGAAAGAATGGATGGCTGGCTGGCTGGATAAGCTTTTCCTGTGAATCCTCTCCTGTGTTTGCCCATGGGACAGACTGTGGGGAGAGCAACCCAGAAAGCCAGCTCTGTGTGTTAAAAGGCCAAGCTCATGCCTGTAATCCTAGCCAGTCAGTGGCTGAGATCTGAGGATCACATTTCGAAGCCAGCCTGGGTAGGAAAGTCCGTGAGACTCTGATCTCCAATGAACTATTAAAAAATTCTATAAACAGCCAGAGTAGAGCTGTGGCTCAAGTGGTAGAGTGCAAACACAGAAGCTCAGGAGCACTATTCTGGCCCTGAGTTCAAGCTTCAAGATCAGCACATGGGAGGAAAAAAAGGCTGAATTCAAGAGACTAGAGTACCTGAGCCAGGTGAAATTCAGCATGCAGTCAGGATCCAGACCTGGTGTAGCACACAGCTCACCGTGTTGGCAGCATGGAGTCTTCTGGCCCCCCCCCCCCCTCACCTGGCACAGGTAGTTTCATAAGGACCTGTTCTACCTGGCTCCCGCAGCCTGGGAAGTGAATCAAACCATCCAATCTGTGCATCTCAGAATCGAACACCATGCCGGCTCTCCACCGTCCTTAATGCGATTCCTCCTCCTATTTTCTTCTCAAAATGTATGTTTTCTGTGGAGTTACCCGTCACCCGGGAGCTGTCAGGGAAGATGTGTCATTCCTCTATGTGTGCATTCTGATAAAATGGCCTTAATGCATATGCAAATCTGCCTTCGCAAGAAGGAAGTGTGTGGAAACACATTTGGCTACAAGTCTGATACTGTGAAAATACTCAAGAAGCATATGCGTTAATTTTACCTTAAATTGCCAGCAGAAGCCACCCACCCTGTCCCTGCCACATGGGAAGGAGAGTTCAGATTGGAGGCAGCGTTTGGTTCATGAGATCAGCTTTTAGTTAGAAGGAAGCAAGAGCCAGAGCCTTGTCTAAACTGATGGGGGTCAGGGAGGGCATGGGAGAGCTCAGTTGGCTTGCCTGTCTTCCTTCCTCCCTCCCTCCCTCCCTCCCTCCCTCCCTCCCTCCCTCCCTCCCTCCCTCCCTCCCTTCCTTCTTTCCTTCCTTCCTTCCCTCCCTCCCTTCCCTCCCTCCCTCCCTCCCTCCCTTCCTTCCTTCCTTCCTTCTTTCCTTCCTTCCTTCCTTCCCTCCCTCCCCCTCTCCCTTCCTCCAACTCTTTTCTTCCTCCTTCTCCTCCTCCTCCTTCTCTCTCCATTATATTTTATTAATAAATAAAAATAAAAAATATTTCTTCCATTATTTTACTCATTTTTCCTCCTTTCTGCCTTCCCCCTCTCTTCCTTTCTTCCCTCCTTGTTTCCTTCCTTTGTCCTTCTTCCCCTCATGCCCATTCTTCTCTCCATTCTTCCTCCCTCCCTCTTTCCTTTCTTCCTTCCTCTTTCAGTCCCTCCCTTTCTCCCTTCTTTCGCTTCTCTTTCTCTCACTTCTTTCCTTCCTCCTTCCTCACATTTTCCCCTCCCTCCCTCCTTACCTCCCTCCCTTCTTCCTCTCACCCTTTCTTCTGTTCTTTCTTCCTTCTTTTTCTTTAATTTCTTTCTCCCCAGCGCCTCCTCCTCCTCCTCCTCCTCCTCCTCCTCCTCCTCCTCCTCCTCCTCCTCCTCCTCCATAACTTTCCTCTGAAGAATCATATTGTAGAGAACTAGTTTCCTCGGTGCTTTGTAATCATTCCTCACACCTAAGAGACAATGCAAGCTCAAGACATCTCGAGCCTCAAACCATGTAAGAGAATCAGACAAGGATGGGATAATACAGGCAGCGTTAACACACTTTGGGTGTCTTCTTGCCTGGGTAGGTAAGCTCTGTGACCTCATCTGGGGTACATCATCATTTGAAAGGTCAAAGTAGATTCCCAGAATGGCAGGGTTCTGCAGCACAGCTCTGTTAGGGTCTTTCTAGGGCTACTTTTGCTCTTGGCCTCATCTCCTCCAGCCCTGTAAGCTAATGACATGACCAGGGCTTTGGGTGACTTAGGAGAGGAACAGAGGTAGCTGTTGAAGAAGTCTAGCAAGCAGGAGTCGGCCTCTAAAGAAGTAGCGTCCTGGGTGCAGCAGCATCAGGCCCCATGGACTGGCCGGGCAAGCGGTCTCTGGGACACCAAGACTTCATAAATGCCCCCCTCATGTCCTGGTGTGGTCATGGGCAGGAGTTGAGGGGTGATACCCCTTCCTTCTTTCAGAATATGACCAGTTCATAGAGACAGGGCTGGAATTATTTATTTGGTTTTTTTTTTGGGGGTCCGGTCGTGGGGCCTGAACTCTGGGCTTGGGTGCTGTCCCTCAGCTCTTCAGCTCAAGGCTAGCGCTCTACCACAGCACCACAGCGCCACTTCCGGCTTTTTTCTTTTTGCTTATGTGGTGCTGAGGAATCGAACCCAGAGCCTCTGGCATGCAAGGCATGCGCTCTACCACTGAGCCACCTTCCCAGCCCCAGGGCTGGAATTATTTAAAGACACAAACAAATAGTGAATGTACAGAACTAAAGCACGGTGGGGGAGGGGGCGGGTGATGGAAGAAGTGTTTGGGGAAGGATGGAGGGACACAGGATGAGGGAATAGATTCTTCTGTCTCACGAGACTGGCCTCCAAGATATGCCCACATCCACTCCCTCTTTTCTAGTATAACCTGATTAAAGAATCAAGTATGCCGTGGCATTTTACTCACCCACCAGGAAGAATGATATTATGTCATTTGCAGAGAAAATCTGAACCAAGTAAAGTCATGCCCAGAGAGACAAAGATACATGTTTTCTCTCATATGTGGAAGTTAGATCTAATTTATAAATATATATGGAAACATATACAGTGCATATGCATATATACATAAACATATTAGCAGTATAGGATTCCAATGGCATAACTCCTTTGAAAAACTCACAGTTGAAAAAAAAAATGCCAGGAAGCTGGAACTGGAGGTGTCAGGGGTGGGGGGTGGGGGTGGGAGGTCAAGTGGTGGGGAGCAGAGACAAATAGAGAGGGGAAAAGTAGAAGAATGCAGTCATCATCTTCAATGTCCATATATGCAAATAGACCCAGGTAACTTGAAAGGAGGCTGGGTGGGGCTGGGCAGGAATGGCAGAAGGGATGTTGTTGATCATGATGCATAGTTCTGATAGTCTGACATGTTAAATGGTAACCTCTTTGTGCAATGACTTCAAAGTAATAATAATAATAATAATAATAATAATGATAAACAAAGGTGGCCAGGCACAAGTGGCTCACACCTGTCATCTTAGCTACTCGGGAAGCTGACATCTGAGAATCAAGATTCAAAGCCAGCCTGAGAAAGGAAAGTCCATGAGACTCTTATCTCCATGAGCCATGGCTCCAGTGGTAGAGCATTAGCCTTAAGCAAAAAAAGCTCAAAGACAGCACCCAGGCCCTGAGTTCAAGTCCCAAGACAAGCAAAACAAAGTCATCCAGAGTTAGATTTAAGTCATTAATCCTCCTTATAATCCTAGGCGAGAGACCCTACTTCTGTGTTATTGATGGAAAAAATAAGGATTAAGTTGCTTGCCCAAGCTGACACAGCTTCCTGATGAGGGAGAAGGCTTTGAGCAGGAAAAGTCTAAGTTAAGGGTCTTTGTCTACAATGACTCCTCCTCAGGCTGCAAAGGCAGGAATGAAGGGGAAATGGGCATATTCTAAGAAATACACGGGGCTGAGTGTGAGGGGAACGGTGATAGGGGCCCCAGAACAATGTCAAAGAGCTTGAACTTGAACCTGGGGCACTGAGTCACACACTGTGGGTTTCCCTCAACACACCAGGTCATCTGAACTAATATTAGGAGGATCAATCATTCTATGGGACAAGGTCAGATTAGAACGCAAATCCGAATCTCCTTAAAGCAGCAGTTGAAGAGATCGAGCCCCCATAGACATTCTATAATAAATCAATTAGGACCACAGCTATCTTCTTCTCCTCCTCCCTCCTCCTCCTCCTCCTCCTCCTCCTCCTCCTCCTCCTCCTCCTCCTTCTCCTCCTCCTCCTCCTCCTCCTCCTCCTCCTCCTCCTCCTCCTCCTCCTCCTCCTCCTCCTCCTCCTCCTCCTCCTTTTTCTTCTTGTTGGCATTGAGCCACACATTTAGCCAGCCCAGGGTCTGTGTTTAGTGAATAATGTCACAGCTATCCTTCTTTACATTAATTAATTTATTTTTGGTGCCAATACTGTGGCTTGAACTCAGGGCTGGGGCACTGTCCCTGAACTTTTCCACATACGGCTGCTACAATTCCTCCTCTAGCTTTAAAAGAAAAAAATTGATAATTTTGGAAATAGGAGTCTTCCATGGGACTTTTCTGCCTGGGCCTAGGCCTGGCTTCATCTGAGATAAGAGTCTCATAGACACTTTACCTGCTCAGAGTGGCTTTGAACTTTGATCCTTAGATCTCAGCCTCCTGAATAGCTAGGGTGACAGGTGTGAGCCTGTGAGTCCCCCATCCCTTCCCTCCTCCCTCTCCCTCTCCCTCTCCCTCTTTCTCCCTCTCCCTCTCCCTCTCCCTCCCTCCCTCCCTCTCTCTCCCTTCCCTCCCTCCCTCTCTCCCTCTCTTTCTCTCTGTCTCTCTGTTTGTCTGTCTCTCTCTCTCTCTGTCTGTCTCTGTCTCTGTCTCTCTCTCTCTTTCTCTCTCTCTCTCTCCCCCCCCCACTGTGAGATTCTCTTCTCTGAACTTCTTTCACTGAGGTTTGCTTCATTTAGAGCTGAGAGAGCCATGTTCAGAGTCCAGGTTTGAATATTGATGGAGACTCAATGGCAGCAAAGTACCGAGCACAGATCTCTCTCAGAAACAGATTCAGCAGAACCCCAAATCTACCACAGAGTTCTACTGGGGCTCAAGGGAATCCAGATGCAGCCCAGCCTCTTCTGTAAAAGTTCTGTCCACATTCATCTCCCTCAATGGGCACTGCTTTAGCTGGCATTTTAAATTCTCTAAGCTCTAGATAAGGCAAACTTTTCAGGACCAAGATTCCAGAACCTCCAGGTCACCCACAGCAACAATTTCAATGATTTTAACCCTCCCAGTAACCCCACAGCTAACTCATTCTATTCCATATATATAATATATAATGTATAATATATAATGTGTATGTGTGAGAGAGAGAGAGAGAGCGCGCGCGAGAGAGAAAGAGAGTGAGAGAGAGAGAGAGAAAGAGAGATAGATCTAGAACTTGAACTCAGGGCCTGAGCTCTGTCCCTGAACTTTTTCACTCAAGACTAAGGTTCTACTACTTGAGCCACAGCTTCGCTTCTGGCTTTTGAGTGGTTCATTAAAGATAAAGGGTCTCATAGACTTTCCTGCCCTGGCTGGTTTTAAGCTACAATCCTCAAATCTCAGCCTCCTGAGTAGCTAGAATTGTAGATGTGAGCCACAGAGGCCTGGCTGTTTCCTGTCTTATAGACAAGTCAACAAGAAGGGCTCAGAAAGCATGGAACACTCAACGAAGAGCACACAGCTAGTGGGTAGCTGAAGAATGACTCTATATGGCTTGTCCCTCCTTCACCACAGGAAAGAAAGAATCTAAGCTTTAGAGAGCCACAAAATTACAGCCCAGAATATAGCTGCCGAAGAGACTCCCCAGCAAGACATGCTTTTTTTCTTTTTAAGGTAAACTCTCCTTCCAGAGCAATTATTCCTTCCAAATATTGGAAAATAAAGGGATTGCTGTGTGCTGGAACACCACGCTGATTGGTTCATAATAGGTATCATAGGTATTAAGTGCAGTTTATCCTCAGTGTAATTAGTGGCTGCCTTCAAACAGGATGATAATGGCAGCTCACTGTTTCTACAGTAATTTACAGAAATAAGAAGCTGTATGGACTCAAGTACTACAAAGAGCAAGAGAACCACTGCTCTTCAGAAATGAGCTGATGGCTGAGGCCAACCAACATAGCTCAACCATACAATGAAGCTGAGGTCCCACTTCTCTACACAGATGATCATTTGAGTCGACATCCTGACTACTGAGTAAGACATTGGATGGGCCTCTTCTTCATCACATCGCAATTCAATGGGAATCACGCTGCAAATCAGCCACAAAGTGTTTATTATTTTAAGAACCTTTCTGGGTGCCAGTAGATCATACCTGTTTCCTAGCTAGTCAAGAGACTGAGATATGAGGATCGTGGTTCAAAGTCAACCTGTGCAAGATAGTTTTTGAGGGTCTTATCTCGAGTTAACCAGCCAAAAAGAGCCAGCAGTGTAGGTGTGGCTCCCATGGTAGAGCTCTTAGCCTTGAGTGAAGAAAGTAAGGAATTAGCACCTTATTTTATGCCTGAGTTTATGCCCCAATAATGGCACACATGCCAGAAAAAAAAATCTCTGTGTCTCACCACCGCTGCTCTCTTTGCTGCAGTTTCTCAATGCTTCTCTCTGAAGTATTGAACCCATGATGTTTGTAGGACCATGCCATGATCATTAAGGATGCATATGTGACTACAAACCCTCCTCCAACAGGCAGCAAAGCCTGGACTAGGCCTGAAGAAAAGAAGAATCTCTTCCTGCACAATGTCATCTGTGGATGCTTCATGAAAGTCTCTGCCTTTTCTAGAGTTCTCTGTATCTATAGAAGCATTACACACATCTCTTCAACTGACTGTCTTACTTGCTCATGCGTCCATTGACATGTACATTTGATTTGTTTTCCTAACCAGAGGGTGAAGAAACAAGCAATTGTTTCTTTCCATGATTGTTTTGTTTTGTTTTGGTTGTTGTACCAGTTCTGGGGCTTGAGCTCAAGGTCTGGGCGCTGTCCCTGAGCATTTTTTCTGAAGGCTAGTGTTCTATCACTTGAACAGCAATTGCACTTCTGACATTTTGGAAGTTTATTGGAGATAAGAATCTCAAGGACTTTTTGCCCCAGGCTGGCTTTGAACTGTGATCCTCAGATCTCAGCCTCCTGAGTAGCTAGGTTTAGAGATGAGAGCCATTAGTGCCTGGCTCTTTCCATAATTTTTAGTTTTAAAACATCATCCTATTTATCTCTTGTGGCTTTATATTTCCAGCTATCTTCTTGAGTAATCAAATTTTGTGTGTGTGTGTGTGTGTGTGTGTGTGTGTGTGTGTGTGTGTGTGTGTGTGTGTGTGTGTGCGTGTGTGTGTGTGTATGTGTGCTGTTACTGGGTCTTGAATTCAGGACCTCAATGTTATCTCTTAGCTTTCTTTGTTCAAGGCTGGCACTCTGCCTCCACTTCTAGCCTTTTAATGGTTAAACAAAGACGAGAGTCTCATAGACTTTTCTGGTTGTGTTGGCTTTGAACTGCAATTCACAGATCTCAGCCTCCTGAGTAGTGAGGATTACAGGCATGAGCTACTGGTACCCATCTAGTAGCCCTGTGTTTTAACATCTGTCAAAACAGATGGAGAAGAAGAAAAGTATCTGCCAATAGAAATCCTTTGTCAGCACCCATCTCTGCCAGGGAGGACCACAGGGACAAATTGTTTCTCAGAGACCAAGAAGGGTCAGAAATAAATAAGCCAAAGAGCAGCTGTGTAACATCCCAGGAAGGCAAAGGTGGGCCTTCAAACTGGCAGCTTTCACATTCTATGTTGGAATGAAATAATTGGAGCTCATGCTGTCTGGGGGCAAATGAAGTGAGAGAGGTTGGAAGTGTTTTGTGTGGGAGAAACTAGCTATGTCTGTAATCTAGTCACTAAACTGTCCCTTGTCCAAGAGACTCTTGGGACATTACCCACTTGCTAGGTCTTCCCTGGGAGGACCTACAGGCTATTGGTCTAAGAAACTTAGCTGCATAGGAAATAGCTAAATTTCCCTCCTAATTCTGATCCATTGGATTCTGAAAGGGAAGGCTCCTTCACCCATCCCCCCACCCTGGCAACTAGATGACTTTCCAGAAACACTAAATTTGATAACTCACACTTATTACCCATTGGCTTCTCCAGAATATTCTTGGCAGGGGTTGGAGATTGACGTCGACGGTTGAAAAAAATAATGTATTGTCAAATAGGAAAGACTCCAGGCTATAATTTTTTAACACTTGTATCTGTATATTTTAAACATGAAACATTACATCCGTTTGACATTAATTTATATAATAGGGGCCGGAAAGGAAAAAGGCAATTTTAGCGGACCACCTCCATTTCATTAACTGACAGGGAATGCCACTAAATCCCCCCACATAGAGAATTACCATACACACAATAACAAAGGCTTTGTGTACACTTCCCGTCATGCATTATTGAAATGTACCGTGTCATTAGGGCGAATAATCAGGACGGGAAGGTAAAAACCAGCCACTGACAAATGCACACACAAAACTTTTATGAAAGTTTGTAAATACAGTATTGTATGGAAATTCGAAGGCATATTGGCTTTCCCGAGCACTGAGAAATGTTTTATTATGAGGGGGAAAAAAGTGGATAAGATACTTATCTTTTAAATTGGAGTTTAATATTTTATTAGTGCCAGGCACATAATTCTCATCAAATGGCAGGAAACTCTTTTTTTTTTTTTTGGTATGGATATAAATGTCTAGAGTTTAATATTTCAAAGATAAGTACCTACCACTGAATCTATCACAGAGCAGTTTAATGGAATTTACTTTTTCTTAAATATTTATACTGTATATGTGTTTGCTAGTCAAGTGATAATACAGCTCTCTGAGGGAGAAGGAGAGGCTAGTCTTGTCATTAAGATGAGTCACCCAAGCATTTTCTTCTTCTTCTTCTTTTTCGTCATTAACCTGGACACACAGAGAATAGAATAATGAAGGATCCAAACTCAAGGGTTTATACAGGAACAAGCTATAAGGACTACTTCTGAACATCCAACAGCTTAGAAAGTTGTTCCCATTCAACCTGAGTTGAACTTGGAAGAGAGAGATCGAGAGAGTAGAGAGAAATAGACAGAGACAGAGAGAGGAAAAGACAGAAAAGAGAAAGAGGGGGTCCTGGCTTTCAAAGGGAAATTGCATTGTGTTGAAAATACCCCCTCCCTCTCCCCCTTCACCCACGGGGTGTGGGTTGATTGTCCAGGACTGAGTGTACAGCCCCCCTGTCTAAGTTCTTCAGTCTTAGCTAACTCTTTCATCGGGCCTGAGAAATGCTTTCTGATCTATGCTGATACAATTACTTCGCCTTTATTGGCAATTTAGACCTGCTTTTAGGGACATTTTACGGCAAATGATGTTTTCTTGATATTTTTTTAAAGAAAAAAAAACCTAGTGCTATTTCTCTATACCTTTGGGATAAGGTAGAAACCAAGTTAAAGGCTCATTAGAGGGCTGATTGCTACAATGTGGTTTTCTGTGGTTGATGTCCTTGAAAAGAGGTAAGCTCTCCAAAATATAGGTAGGGACCACACCACAGAGTCTCTTGGCTCAACCCACCCTAACTTTTTATTTTGTAAATTGGGGTCAAATATACATTGTAGGGTTTAAATAATCATCTATTTAGAAATCTGCTTCGCTGAAGCAGATTAAAATCAACTCAATATATATTTTTATATGCAACTCATGTGAAGGGGAGGAGAGAGGGTCTTTGTTCCAGTAAAAGTGGATTATCTAGTTTCTTTTGGTTCTTTCTCAATCTCCCCCCTTCACCCCGTCTTATAAATCTGAGACCAGAAACTTGAACTTGGTACTTGAGGCTTTGGCTCACTGGCTGGTACTCTATCACCTGAGGCACATCTCCAACTCCAAGGATTTCCCAGAGCTTCCTGGCAAAGTTTAGGGACCATTAGATTAATATCCTAGCTGTCCTTAAGGACCTTCTGATGGGGATTTAAATTGAGGGACACTAAAGTTCCAACAATGGGTTTAACCTTAGGCCCAACAGCTCACATTTTGTTGTTGTTCAAATCCCTTGAATTCCCTGGATCACAGGCTTCTTGGTTCAACTGAAGGAATCACACTTAATTCAGATCCTGCTTTGAAAAAGCACATCAGCTTACTGGATGTCTTGGGTCAGGCTATGACTTCCTCTGAGACCAGCTAGATTAGACCCACTGGGGAGATAGCAGAACTTCGTCGGAACTCAGTCCTCTCCCACTCCTCCCCATCTTTAGGGTCTTGACGGGGAATAACAAGGATGCATCCCTCCCTGGGGGAGGCTTGGTGGTGATAAATAAAAGCTGATAATTTAAAATGTTCTTAAATGGGGAACTTCGTAACGAGAGGGAGAGAGCTTGGCTGTGGTAAATAAAACTGTTAATTAAAAGCATATACACCTATTCTTTGGAGAAAACAATGCTTACCATGTCCCTGCTGATCCAGGCTTGTGTCCAATGTGAGCTTTCTGTATATTGGCATGGGAGAGAGAGAGAGAGAGAGAGAGAGAGAGAGAGAGAGAGAGAGACAGAGACAGAGACAGAGACAGAGACAGAGACAGAGACAGAGACAGAGACAGAGAGACAGACAGAGACAGAGAGAGACAGAGAGACAGAGAGACAGAGATTGATTTTGGTCCTGTAGCTTCTTTCCCTGAGTACCCTGTACCTTGAAGCCCAGCTTTACTGCTTTGGCTTTGTCCTGGCTCCTTTCTGCCTCTCAATTCTAAGAAAATGTCCTCCTTTGCTGCTCAGTTCCAGCCCTCTATCCCTGTCTCATCCCTTCTCTCAGACCCTGACCACCACCCCCTTGGTCTGAGGTCCCCTCATTCAGCATTCCACGCAGTCCCTTATGCCATCAGCCCTTCAGAACGACTGCCTGACCTACTCAACCTGCCTCCAGTTCCCACTTCTCCCACATCAGATAATCTTACGTTTTCTGGATGGCCTATTAGCCCTATTGAGATCGGGAGAGAAAGCATAGTTGTGTCTCTTTGATGTCTCCATCTGTGAGTCTGAAGCACCCAGTAGTTAATGCTCAATTCATCCTTATGTGTTTGAGAGCGAAAGGGGTTAGGTAGATAGAGCTAAGACATGGCATACAGCAGATGACTTATGTCCCATCATGACACTTCTTGTTCTCCTAATGACACAGGCACCCACATCTTCTTCCCATAATGCCCTGTGTTCCCACTCACGTGCTTCCTTTTTTCCACATGTCCATCCCTGGATGTCTGCTCCACTTGACAAAATGCCAGGACTGCGCATGTGCAAGCCATCAAACAATTAGTGCAAAGCCCAGGAGATACGGGAGGAGCCCACTGCTATAAAATAACTACCATCCTACAGCCATCCAATGGGCTACTCTGTTGGCCACTCTCTGGATAGGGAGCTATTTGCTTTTGTGATTTTCCCTTTACTTTTCAAACACTTTCCTTTGTTTAAACACTTTCCTGCCTTTTAAATCTTTAATGGGTGGAAAAAAGAACAAGTCCATCTCCCCAGAGGGCATCACTTATTGGAGATCAGAACTTAGTGTTTCCTCTGGGTAGCCCCCCACTAACCTGGCCTGGCTACATCTCTGTAGGGCAGAACATCACCTGGACACATGGACCAGCAGGGGGAAGTCTAGAGGCAAGCAGGAGAGAGAAGCATCAGAGGCTGGCCTAGGCCAAGCTGGCAGGGGTGGGCTAAATGGAGCACATGACTGACCTGCCTTCTGCGTCACCACCACCATCTGACAGCCAATGCCTCCACAATCTTTATTCTAAGCCGGACCAGCAGGGAAGGCAATCAGGGAACAAGTCAGCTTCAGGTACTACAATCAGACTACCTGGTGTGGGAATTTGTGGACTCCGTGCTCCGAACACGGTTCTGATCCATCAGAGACAGCTATGTCCTAGCCAGAGAGATCCAAGGGAAAAATAATCTCCAGCCAGATTACAGCGAACCTCCCGTGTGACAAATTGATAGGACAGGAATGGAGGTAGCAACCCCAAATTCGGAATTCACAAGATCAGGTGGAGTCCCTGGCTGTAAGACCCCATCCTTGTAAGGAAAGCACAGGCTACAGGGGTCCAGGCAACTAGATCCTGAGGTAACATAAGTTGAACACTGAAGATGTCCCTGGAGCAGGCGATGTTTTGCCCGGAGCTCGAACACTTGAGAAGAAATAGGACGGCCTTTTCCTCCAGTGAGCATTGTTCCCCTATTCAGGATCTGAGTTAGAAAGTGACAGAAGTGTCACTGATGTCCTCAGTAATACCAGTGTCACTGTCATGGCGGACTCTATCCTCACACAGCCCCAGCCTAGCCTGACAGGACCTGTACTACCATTGGCCCAATGTACCATTTCCCTTTCCTCTGCCCTGTCTCTGCGTAGATATCCACTTTGCAAAGCCACTGACTTCCAGCTCATTCTGTAGCCTTGCAGACACTTGTGTGTGTGTGTGTGTGTGTGTGTGTGTGTGTGTGTGTGTGTGTGTGTGTGTGTGTGTGTGTGTGTGTGTGTGCCCACCAGTATTGGGTCTTGAACTCAGAGCCTAAGCATTGTCCTTGAGCTTTGAGTCCCAACTCCACGTCTGGCTTTTTGCTCATTAATTAGAGATACGAGTCTCATAGACTTTCCTGCCTGGGTTGGCTCTGAACCATAGACTTCAGATCTCAGCCTCCTGGGTAGCTAGGATGACAGGCCTGAGCCACCAGTGCCAGGCCTCACAGATAGCCTTGCTATTGCTGCCAGGGATGGGCAGGAAAATTCCCCAAGAAGACTTTCCTATTATTTCCTCAGTACTCTCTGCCATCCCCTCTTCCCTCTCTACAGTGGGTTTTATACTGTGCAGTCTGGGCCATGCACGGAGTTACAAAATCCTCTGGTAAAATGCCCTGCCAGTGCATGCACACAAGGCCTGAAACAGCCAAGGGTACAGCCTGCTAATACCCAACAGGGAGGAAAAGAAGGCATCCTGCTGGCATAGTGTCCCACAAGGGAAATATGCTCAGGGATCCCTTGATGCCTTGGAGACTGCAGGCAAACCAAAGGACATGCTTAAAACAAGGCCTCTGTCTCCAGGGACCCTGACAGAGAAGAGAAGAGGACAAGGCACCTCTGTCAGTAACACAGAGCAGAACAGGGCAGGTTGGGGGGGAGAAGAAGAGAGATGGGATCCCAGGAGGAAGTGCTCACTACCTAGCAAAGGGATTTCCATATACCCAGCTCCATGAACCTGCCTTCCTTCCTGATTTCTCAGCCAGAGTTTGAAATTCAAAACAAAACCTATAGTAGGGTGCTGGTGGCTCATCCATGCCTTGTAATCCTAGCTACTCAGGAGGCTGAGATCTGAGGATCATGGTTCAAAGCCAGCCCAGGCGGGAAAGTCTGTGAGACCTTTATCTCCAAGTAACTTCTAATAAAAGCTAAAAGTGGAGCAGTGGCTCAAGTCTTAGAGCACTAAACATGACGGGTGGGGAACCCCAAAAGACAAAACAAAAAAAAAACAACTCAAGGACAGTGTCTATGCCTTGAGTTCAGGTCCTAAGACTGGCAAAATAAAAAGAAAATGAGAAATAAAATTCCCATAGTCTTCACGTGGATGAAACCGTATGAGTTTGTGTCATCCATGTGGCTGACTGCATTGCTATAAAAAGGTAGATAAATGACATAACAATAGTAAAGTAAAAATTAATAATAAAAGATAAAATAAAGCCTATAATATAATATATATGATAATATAAAATATGGTGACACAGATCAAGATGCATTATTTATATAAACTGCTTTGTTAAATGGCAAAAAAATTCCCCTTAATACATATCCTGAAAATTTAAGAAAAGGGAGGGAAAGGAAGGATTGGAAAGAGTGACATGGATCAAGAGTCATGGTATTCCTAAACTGCTTTGTTGCATGGCCATTTCTTTGTACTACTACTTAACGATAATAAAAGTATTCAAAAATAAATACAGTGAAGTGAAAAAATATAAAACATGAGATATAATATATACAACAAAATAGGATGAGAATCAGGTGATGCTTGCAGAGTTTAAGAGCTAAACAATGCCAGGGAAAGAGCAGGCCATTGTCCCTGGGCCCTGCTAGCTCCTTCACCATGGAGAAAATCATTTGGGAAAGAGAGATGCAATTTCATAAAAATAATTTCCAAGCGCTGTTTTATGAGTAGTAGAAATGTTGGGGGATTTTTCCCCCTTTCACCAAAATGAATAAAAAAATAAATAAAAACTTTTATGTTCAGCATGGGGTAATTAGGAATTGGGTTTTCTTAATTTCTTACAAACATACTGGCTCCCTAGTAAATCCCACACTTGGGGAGGGATTATTCTGGAAGAGAATTCCCAGAATGTCCTCCAAACTATGATTTGTTTTGTTATATTAAAAAAAAAAGGGCCTATAAAACCCAGCATAGAAATTCCTGCAGGAAACTTGAGGGTTTAAATATCTGCAATTATTCTCTTGTGATTAAAAAGAAAGGAAGGGACAGAGTGGTTTGTACCCCACATTCTGTGTGAGGTGTGGCAGAACAGTCAATCACGTGGCTGATGACAGGGCGGGCCTTGAGAGGGGTTCACAAATCAGTGCCTGGCTCAGAGTCTCCTGATTGGTTAGGGTAGAGGGGGGAGGAGGGCCAGGCCTGGGATGGGGGTGGGGCAGGGGATAATGGGAATTAGTAGTGGAAATTTTTGGTAAGGGGTGGCCACGGTGACTCTCCACATTGGGTGTTTTGTGTCCACAGAGGTCATTTTGCTCTATGCAGAAGTAGTTTGGGGGAATGAAGGCTGATACACATGAGTTTTCATGTGCCACCAATGTGACCTTTACACACACACACACACACACACACAATATCATTGCCCTCCATCCTGTGGTTCTCCTGATGGCTCTGTTTTTCCTTCACAATCCTTGTGAGTCCTAGGGACAGTGTCTTTTCTATAAAACTTGAGAACCACCACCTAGGATTGCATTCACCAACTGCCCAGCACACTGCCCGATTGTCTGTGTGCTGGCTTAGGTTAGGCAGAGATGGGGCTCCTGTTCATCAAGAGGCTAACCACAGTCCTGGAAAGAAAAGCATGGATCCCATGTCTTCCTGACACTTTGGGGGTCCACCCCTTTTCTTAAATATCCTTGAAGGGCCAGCTGGAACCTTCTTTTCCTTCTTAGGTTATCCATGCTATTTCCCACAAACCCTCCAGCTTGCCTCCTGAGGAAGAAGCCTCAGATGGAGAATCCAAATAGCCTGCTGCCCTGTCTCCAGGGGTTCCCATGGGTGGAAAGGGTGGCTACATCACTGTGGCCTTTGCAGCCCCAGATAGCCCCTTTCTCCTTCGTCCTGGCTTGGGGGAACAGCTGTGGGACCCTTGAAATGACACCTCTTCCCATTGTATTTTCAGGCTTGGAGGCAGGGTACTGGAAGAAAGTATAGGTTGTCTCCTATAAGCCAGGTGGTCTCTGGTTCTCTTGCTGGCCAATTTAGTCCTTCAACTCCTTTCTAATTTGTCTCCTATATGAAGCCATCATCGCTCAGGCTGGTGGGCAATACAGAGTTTTCTCAAGCCAGGGATTCCTGTGGCTCTTGCCAGGTACACTGAGAAAACAGATTTGGAATTGAGGGATTAATGGCCTAATGGACAGGCTGGTAATATGCCCTCTACTTTCGAGACGCTATGTTGAGTATCTAGGCTCTTCCAGTCCCTTCCTTCCTCATAGAACAAGGCTGAACTATGCAAATGGCAGGTCCTCCCCCAGGCCTGGAAGCCAGTGGACAATTCCAGCTAACCACAGAGGGCTTAGGGTAGCATTGACTTCTGTGTGTACCGGCATTCCGTGGCCATACCAACCCTGCAGACGCGTCCTGTCTTTGTGTCTTCTGTTGACTCCCTCCCTGCCCCTCCTCTCCCTCTCACTCCCATGTCCTAGAACTTGAAGCAATATTTGGGGAGGTCAAAGTGGAGGATAAGAATGCCCACCGAGACACACACACATAAAAAACAGGTTAGTATAAAGCCTCTGAATGCTTGTGTAGGTCAGAAATGACAAATAGCAGGGCCCTGAAGGTGTGCAATCCATTTATCGATTTCAAGCCCTCCCTCCTCTCGTTCCTTGGCCCTCCAGGGAGAGAGAGAGAGTCACACAATCTTAGGGTTGAAATTTTGCAGGAAGGACACTGGTTTCCTATTGGCCAGACATCTGAGGCCACTAGCACAAAATATGGAGCTCATTACAGGGGAAAATCTGGTTCATGTTTCCGATGGAGACAAATGGCTTCTCTCAGGCTGATGGCCTGGGTCTCTGGGTTAACTTAGGGAAGACAGGAGTGAGCAGAAGTGAGCATCTCTGCTTCCTGGCTGCTTGGTGTCCCAGCAGAGGGGTGTAACATAACAACAACAACAAAAATAACCAGAGAGAACAATCACCCTTGACACGGACGGCATGTGGTGCATGCCCAGAAATATGTTTTAGCTCACACGTATGAACTTAATCCTGGCCCTCCCATGTACAATAGAATTTATAGGCTTCGAGTCTCCCATCTCTGGAACAGGGGATGAAAGCTATCTCAATTTTCAGTTTCATCATTTGCAAAAAGGTGATTAACATCAACCTTCCCCCTTTTGTCTCTGCATTTGGCCAAAGCAAAGAAACAAAAATCTTGACCAGACACCCAGGGCTACTCAAGAGGCTGAGATCTGAGGAGAAAGGTTTGAAGCCAACCTAGGCAGGGGAGTCTGGGAAATTCTTATCTGTAATGAACCAGCAAAAAGCTGGAAGTAGAGGTATGGCTCAAGTGGTAGAATCTTCCTCCCCCCACAAAAAAGCTAAGGAGCAGTGCCCAGCCCCTGAGTTGGAGCCCCAGTACAAGCACAAAATAAAATAATAAAATAAATCCCTTCCCAAATGTAGCATTTAATTTCTCAAAGCATTCTTCTTTTCCCTCAAATATTTCTAAAAATATGGAAAAATTAGGCCCGGGAGCAAGGAAGAGGGGGAAAAAAATCAACGTTTAAATATTCCATGGTAGTGTGGCCTAACTCTTTCTTACAGCACCAGAGTTAATAATTTAGGTGTCACAAGTCACAGGGTATGGACTGAATTCTGAAGTATGCAAGTGAACATGTGTGGTTTGGCCCAGTCATCTTTTGTATATAGAAAGAGGTCAGAGTAGTGAGGGTCTGGGTGTAGAACCCCAGGGCACCGTCTGATTATCTTGTCTCAGCCATCCAAAACACAATTCCTGTCTTGATCAAGGAATATAAAAAAGATCAGGAGTTATTAAAACGTGGAAGCTGGACAGTGGCAGCTCACGCCTGTAATCTTAGCTCCTTAGGAGTCTGAAATCTGAGAATCACAGTTCAAAGCCAGCCTGAGAAGGCAAGTCCATAAGACTCTTATCTCCAACGAACCACCAAAAAGCTGCAAGTGGAGCTGTGGCTCAAGCAGTAGAGCATTATTCACCTTGAGCTAAAAAGCTCAGGGACAATGCCCAGACCCTGAGTTCAAGCCCCAGCACTGGCACACACAAAAATTGTAGTTCAGAGACATGGTGATCCAATATTGTCATCTTGGCTCCATTTTGGAATACTTAAGTGTTCAGAAGAAAAAAAAAGGTGATGGTAATTCTGCTGTTTTAACTGCAAATGAGAGATCTTACCTAAGTGGATGAACCTCGGGTTTTCATCTTAAACATAGAGAGCTCATGAATGCAAGTCTCTGGCACGGTGTACTGAGTGATAATTGACAAATGAAGCAGGAGAAATAGATTAATGTTCACAGGCATGATCAATTTCCCCCTGAAGTACCACGCAGGATTACTCCTCAGAGTTACTTCATTTCCACAGCTTTCCTCTGACACTCTCAAATCCTCTTCAGTCCACGTTCGGATTCTGCGTCATCCATTCAGGAGACGGCTCCATGTTTCTAAGTTATTCCAAAGCTCATTGGCCATGTTCCTGCAATATATTTTCCTAACCTGGAAATAAAAATCCATGCATCTCTTTACCTTTTACAAAAACAAAACAAAATAACAACAAAGCCATTGTAATCGCATGTCAGAGAAAGCAAGGGTCTGCATACCAAAATCCGTACATGCCCCGTTAAACTGTTTAAGTATGGAAGAAAGACCGTCTAATAGCACCAGGAAATTGAAATTTAAAATTTTTTTTTCTCTCACTCACTTATTTGATGAGAACTGGGGATGCTGACAGGTGAAGCAGAAAACCATTTTTCAAGTTAAATGCCAAGTAGTTATAGGGCCTAATATTCAGTCAAAATTAACCACCTAACTGCTGCCCTGACACCCAGCGTATTTAATGCCAACTGTTCTTTGCAAAGAAAATCACAGACCTTAGGGAAATGCCTACAGAAAGGGAAAGAAACCATTACGAATACTTCCATTATTTAGTAGGAGATCCAGCTCTCTGAGTAGGGGAAAAAAGACAAATTGGACTGGGCAGCCATATTGACTCATAAGAGGAGAGCTGGAATGGGTGTCTGTATTTTGAGACTTCTCTGGATCTTTTCAACGAAGTCTCAGAACTTTCTAGATGTAGGTGGCATTTGGGTAAGCCCTTTTGGGAAAAAGCAACTTCTTGCTTAAGTGGGGGGGGGGCAGATCAGGGAGAGTCCTGTTTTCCTAAGATGATTGCCTTAAATTTGTAGAGTCTTGATTTATGTGACTGAAGAAAGACCCAGAGCAACATGCAAGAAGAACTGGTCATTGAGTGGGATTTGAAATTCCAGCAGTGGCTTGAGATCTATCCATTTGGAGATCGAAAGAAGGGCAGGAAAGTCCATGAGACTTTTATCTCCAATTAAGCAACTGAAAACTGGAATTGGTGCTTTGGATCGAGTGTTAGCTAGCCTTGAACAGAAAGAGCTCAGGAACAGCACCCAGGTTCTGAGTTCAAGTCCCACAACCGATTAAAAAAGAATCAGTGCGTGACCCACGACTCCAACTAATGGCCCAGGCAGAGTCTTGCCCTAAGGTCCAACTAGAAAGGGAGCAAGCCTGGAGCTGGGTTCTCCTACAGCTTACACCTCCCAGCAATAGGGTAACCAGACGGCCCTCACTTCCCTTCTAGTCAAGACACAGACCTTGGTCTAGAAAATGCAACATCCCCCTCGGCTGGGGAGACCCACCGAGAATATGGAGGCAGCCATGTTAGATCCTGGTCCTCTGAGCATTTATCAATTAATAATTGCAGTCTTAAGATGCTGCGTTCCTTCAGCTTTTATTTCCCCATGAGGTATCGCCTTGCCTTCTGGAGCCACTCTGAAAGTCAGGAAGGCCGAGGTTACATGGGGTCACCAAGGGGTGGGGCGGTCAGGTATGGAATTAGGTCCACAGAGGAAAGAAGACTGAGCTGTGGCTCAAGTGGTAAAGTACCAGCCTGAGTGAAAAAGCCAAGCGAGAATCCAAGGCCCTGAGTTCAAGCCCTAGTATTAACATCAAAAAAACAAAGAAAAAGAAAAAAAAATAGAAATGGATGAGTGGATGGCTAGTTGGATGAAACTAAACTGGAATCAAGATTTTGTTCATACGCATGTATGTATACACACACACACACACACACACACACACACACACACACATACACACACACATACACACTTGTGTGCCCAGGTACAGATGCTTATAAGAGTCACTGAAGAAACCATGGACTGCAAGAGCATCAATTGCTTTCAACCTTGTGGTGATTTCTGAGGGTAAAAATTTCTCTGTGTAAGCATGGAAAGAAAAATCCCAAATCTGCATAGAATAACATCTGTGGAATCAAGAGCGATGCATTTCCCAATGATGTAGGTACCTCCACTTTTAAATAAGGGTTACTTAGGGTTGTCAAAGGAGAGGGGAACTTTCACTATTGAGCTCAAAGACAATTTACTGCATCATTAACACACGGCCTTAATGGAAAGACTTTTTTTTTCTTTTGTAGGAAGAAATGAATATTCTGTACTAAGTATAATAATAACATAAACCTTGAATAAATAACTGTAACAGTTTATAAATATTTAAGTGGTAAATCTAAAGATCCTAAGGGAATGGAAAAGGCATGGGGGTGGGGGAGATCTGACTTGTACTGTACTAAAAATAGGCCTTCCAGCACAGGGATTCTCTAGAGGGTAAAGATGGTGGCCAAAAGAAGGTTCCCATGCTAGTATTAGTGATGGGGGGTCCTGCAGGCACAGTGACCTTGCTAGAAATGCCACTAAAGTCTTGCTGCTGGCGCGCGCCTGTGCACTCTGGTACCGGGCCGCCGGGCCTGACTCCATCTGGAGTTTGGCGAATGCCAGTAGACCAGAGATGTTTTAGGGTGTGTTTCAGTCCGATGACATCCACAAGCTTCATTGATTTCAGGGCTAGTGGGCACTATCCCACTTGAACCATGCCCTCAGCCCTGCTTTTTCTAGTTATTTAGAACTCCTTAAAAAATAATCTCGGGGCTGGGAAGGTGGCTCAGTGGTAGAGCGCTTGCCTTGCATGCCTGAGGCCTTGAGTTCGATTCCTCAGCACCACATAAACAAAAAGAAAAAAGCCAGAAGTGGCACTGTGGCTCAAGTGGTAGAACGCTAGCCTTGAGCTGAAGAGCTGAGGGACAGCGCCCAGGCCCAGAGTTCAGGCCCCACGACCGGACCCCCAAAACATAATAATAACCTCACTCTCCCAGATCTTCAATACCTGGGATATTTTTGCTTGCCTTTGTCTTCCTGCTTCTGAGTCTAAAGGAGATGGGCTCCTTCCCTGCTCATTGTGTTCCCTCCTATCCCTTGGCCTCTGGCTTTGCTGGCTGTGTTTTAATGTACCGCTATTGGTTGGGAAGGGTGGAATCTGAGCAGGCTCAGAGGCTTGGACACAGGCTAAATCTCATCTAGAATGTCTCATCAGGTATAAAGTTCATGGATGGTAACAGCGCTGTCATCTGACTCTAATTAGGACCGGTTTATTAATGTATCATCTTCCTAAAGAAACTCCCGCATTTCCCTGCCGCCTCTACAGCTCTGGCCACAGCCCAGAAATCTTTTGTTACCTGTTTGCAACTTTTCCTTTCACACCGGCTGCTACTTTATGCCAGTGTAAAGACCTTGCCCTCAGCCCCCAACACAATACTTGGAAACCCTCTTCGTTTTTGTCCACTTATCAGAATTCTATAACCTTCCAGATCTTTCTCTAAGGCCCTGTGGGATTTCTGTGGCTACTCAGCCTTGGAGAGAGTTCCCTAAGTATGGATCTATGGATTGTCCCAATGCCAACCTTAACATACCTCTGAATGTGCTCACTGTATCTATGCAAAGGTCTTCCCCATTGAGACTCATGATTATAGGGCAGAGGGCAGAGAGAGAGAGAGAGAGAGAGAGAGAGAGAGAGAGAGAGAGAGAGAGAGAGAGAGAGAGAGAGAGAGAGAGAGAGAGAGAGAGAGAGAGAGGAAGGAAAAGGAAGAGGAGGAGGAGGAGGAGGAGGAGGAGGCAGCAAAGAAGAGGAGGAGAGGGAGGAAAGAAAAGGAAAACGAAGAGGAGGAGGAGAAAGAGGGGGAGAAGGATAAGAAGGAGGAGGGAGAAGAAGAAGGAAGAAAAGAAGGGGGAGGTGGAGATGAAGAAAATAAAGGAGGAGGATAGGGAGAGGGGCAGAGGAAAGAAGAGAAGAAGAAAAGACAAGAGGTGAAGAGCATGGTGGGGGGAGGAGGGTTGTGGGGGGGGGTGGGGGGAGAAGGGGAAGGGATGGGAAGGGGAAACAAAGGAGGAGGCTACAATGCTTGATAAGAAATGCACTCATTATCTTGCCCATGTAATTGTAACCCCTCTGTACAGTATTTTCTCAATAAAAAAATGTTTTCATCTAGTTATATCCATTATTTGTTCTTAACAGTATGACTTAGAAAGGAGGGGAGGGAGGAGAGAAAGCATTTTGTGGTCAGATACATTAGAAAAATAATAGGCCAGAAATGAAGCTAATTTATGGATTCAGAACATTCCAGAACTTTTAGTATGGGAACCCATGAAGGCAGTAGTGATGGGATATTTTCTTTTGGAAGGAGGGGGACATTTGGTAAACTGGGGTATGGAATGTGACAGATGTAAATCAATTTAAATTTTCTAGGAAGTCAGGCTTATACTTCCTGGTCAAAGGTCAAATCTACATGGCTTTTGACTTGTCTGTGCCAGAATACCAGCTTTTACATGTGAGCTTGTCTGAGTGGAGAATTTCCTGACCTTTACTCTTCTGGATAGTGTAAAGGACTGGCATGTGAGGTGTGGGGGAGGGGGAGAGATGTTTTGTCATCTTAGTCCATATCTTAAATTGGGTGGCTTATGCCCAACAGAAATGTACAGCTTGTCTTTCTGGAAAGTGGGATATTCAAGATGGAGGCATCACCAGAGCTGGTGTCTGGGGAGGTACGCTCCTGGTCCATGCTTTCTCAGGGTGTGCTCACATGTCTGTAGAGGCTCTTTCCTGGAATCTTCTCAGGACACTAACCTCTGCTTCAGGGGCCGGTTTATGACTTCATCATTCCCCTAAGCCCTGCCTCTTCCCTTTGAACTCCGTCTCATCCAGACTTCAAATTCCTCAGAGGAATGTGTTTTGGGGCTTGAACTCAGGAGGGTCTGGGCACTGTCCCTGAGCTTCTTTCGCTCAAAGCGAGCACTCTACCACTTGAGCTACAGAGCCGCTTCTGGTTTTTCTGTGTATATGGTACTGAAGAATCAAACCCAGGGCTTCATGCATGCTAGGCAAGCCCTCTACCACGAAGCCTCCTTCCCAGCCCCCTGCAGAGGAACTTTGAGTGGGCCCAGTCATAGCAGAGGACCTTCTAGAAGTTTCTAAGGCAAACTTTCCAAGGGCAAACTTAATTTTACCACGATAATATTTAAATCCTAAAAAAAAAAAAAAGAAGCATCCACTGCAAATTAGTGTGTATAGTAGCCTTAGGGTTGTTGAACACATGGTAGGGGGTAGGGGAGTGTACTTCACTGGTTCAAATACAGGGCCTATCTAAGGCTCCTGATGGGTCCCTCCAGAGCCATCAGAATCCAAATGGCACTGTGGGGGGGTCTCGTTCATGCAGTGGGCCTATCGAATGAACTCCCTAGTTGGCTGTGACACGAGTTATCTTAAGAAAAGACATTACACAACTGTGTCTTCCCACATATTTCCAATTGAGTTATCACAAGGGCATTACAAAAAAAAAATCATCAGAGTTGGCAGTAACTCCGTAAATAAAATCACCATTTTAATTGCTCCAGCGTAACAGGTCGATCATTATCAAGAAAGGTTTTGATATATTTTTTAATTAAATGGTGACTCTGTTGATCGATTTCACTGATAATCAAGCAGTCCCCCTCTCCCCCCCTCCCCTTCAATCTCTATTCTCAAAAAAAAAAATGCTAAGCTTTCTTAGTTGGTAGGACATGGTAAGAGTTCAGGAATCTCATTTTTGCTCTGCTACAAACCAGCCATGGAGCCTTAGGCAAATATTTCCTTTCCTATGCCTCAGTTTCTTTTCCTGTGTTTCCCACAGCTTTTCCTCATGTCGAATTCTCCTATTTGGATGTTGGATAAAGGTCATTCATATTTTCCTCATCCATATAAAGTTTTCCAAAAGATACATAGATATTCGTGCTCAATCTGGCCAGAATAGATCCCTTAGAGGACAGTGAGATTTTCATCTCTCCATCCCCACAAAGTGTGAGATACCGCCCAAAGCTAGTATCCTGGTTTACCAAGTGAGACTGTGGCATCAGGTTCACTGGTCCAATTCACCAGTTCAGGAGAAGAGAGTGATGGGAATCCAAGAATACCCAAATATACAGAAGTCTGGAAAAGGAAATGTGATTAAGAAAGCAGGAGAATTGAAAAGTTTGAGACCCCAGAAGTCAAGAGTGGAATGGAATTACCGACTCAGTCAAAAACTACTTGTAAATTGGGTAAGGTGAGGACTGAGAATCAGATGTTGGATTTGACAAGAAGTTATTATTAAATTACTGAGACTGTTTTATTTGGTGAAATGTTAGGGGAGAAAACTCCGTTAGAAGGGGTCTTAGAAAAAAGTGGAAGGTTAGAAAATAAGCAAAGTGTTTTTTGTAACCCCTTCCTACCACTACTTAAAGATAATAAGAATAGAATTTAAAAACAATTCACCTGTTCCAGGTCATAAGTGTCCTAACTGAAATCCCAGACATGCATCTGTGGGGTGTTCAAAGCCAGCCCTGAGCTTTTCCAGCACTGATCCTTTAGCCCCCTTTTCTTTCCCTATGGATGGGAGATCCACAGGACCTTAACAGCTATCTCTGCTCCTGAGCTTTTCCCAGCTCTGTCTGTGACATGCTAAGTCACTTGAAAAGTTGCTTGGATCCATTTTACAAGTGGGGAAGTCAAGACACCAAGAATTGGGCAGTTACATTTGTAAGAAGCAACTTAAAAGATGCGTTTGCTGGGTAATGTGAATGAATGCTCTGCTGCAGTCCCTTTATGACTACTGTGGGCTTCTGAAAAGTAGAGTCACTGATGAACATGATGTGTAGAAGGCAAACTGCCCCTCTAAAAAGTCATGTCTCTTTCTTATCACCTTAAAGCAAACAGCCAACAATTCAGGAGATCACCTTGTTTCTGTTCTGTTCCAGTAATGAAATAAGAAGTCTGGTGCTGGTGGCCCATGCCTGTCATCCTAGCTCCTCAGGAAGCTGAGAGCTGAAGATTACTGTTCAAAGCCAGCCTGGGCAGGACAGTTCATGAGACTTTTATCTCCCGTTAACCACAAGAAAACTGGAAGTGGCACTGTGGCTCAAATGGTAGAGTGTTAGCCTTGAGCAAAAGAGCTGAGGGATAGCGCCCAGGCCCTGAGTTCAAGCCCCACAACCAACAAAATCATCATCATCATCATCATCATCATCATCATCATCATCATCATCATCATCATCATCATCATCATCATTTCTCGAGAACTCCTCCAAGGACAAAGGCTGAGCTCATGGTCAACCAGGCCTCAGCTGTGACTTGAGATTGTTTTAACTCTGCATGTCCTTCTCACCCTCTGTCCCCAAATCCTCCCTGTTGGACCTGAGGCCAATGTGTGCACCCTTGCGGATGGCTGAGATGAACTGAAGCAGTCTCTTCCCATGGCTGCCACGGAACAAATCTCCTTTCTCTGCCCTTCACTGTGTCTGTTTATTTGGCATGTGGGGGCAAGTGGCCAGATTGAGCTTGGGAACTTCTGGACTTTAAGTCTGGGCTCTTAAAACCTTCATATCTGTCCTGTAGCGTACAGTGAAAACCAACACCTGTAATCCAGCTGTGCTCAAAACACAGCTCTACAGGAACACAAAGTTGTTGAATTTTACCTCTAGTTAGTCCTACCTTACAGTGATTTCTGCCTCACCGTGATCTCTCAGAAAACATCCACTTGAACCAAAGAATGGAGGAAACAGTGGTCTAAAGGGATTTCACAGTCCTGTGACTGAGCAAGCTTACTTGCTTGGCTTTCCATTCAAGTTGTTGCTCTACCACTTGAGCCACGCCTTTACTTCTGGCTTGCTAATTAATTGGAGAAAAGAGTCTCATAGACTTTCCAGCCCCTGCGGGCTTTGAATCAGGGTTTTCAAACCTTACTTCCCTGAGCAGCTAGGATGACAGGCATGAGCCACCAGTGGCTGCCTGACAGCCTCTTTTGAATGATACTATGCAGGAATTTCTCAGTGAGAAGTTAACATCAGCTAGTACTTCTCCTCTGACACTCACTTCTCATTTAGGCAGGTGGTCCTGGCAGGTCCATCTATCTAAATTTGCAACTCTAGATTAGAATTGAAGACTGCCTGAGGCTTGTCCAGTGCCTGACTCACACTAGGCACAAGACTTCCCATCCAAGGAAGGTCTGTGGGGAGCAAAGATGCCTCTTCTTCCCTGGCACAGCTCAGAAGGCCCTTCCCAAGCACAGGGACCAAGATGGAGGCTTTGAACTTGGACTTGCCCTGTATCTACCCCTGCCCCTCACCTCTGCATGAGATTCTCTCAATAATCTCTCTCTCTCTCTCTCTCTCTCTCTCTCTCTCTCTCTCTCTCTCTCTCTCTCTCTCTCTCTCTCTCTCTCTCTCTCTCTCTCTCTCTCTCTCTCTCTCTCTCTTTCTGCATGTATGCCCATCCTGGGGCTTGAACTTGAGGCCTGGGGCTTGTCCCTGAGCTTTTTGCTCAAGGCTAGTGCTCTACCACTTGAGGCATAGCTCTACCTCTGGCTTTTTGGTGGTTCACTAGAGATGAGAGTCTTTCCTGCCAAGGCTGGTTTCGAATTGTGATCCTCAGACCCCAGCTTTCTGAGTAGCTAGGATGACAGGCTTGAAGCCCAGCCTCCCAGCTCTCCTAATAATTTTCCATTTGCAGCACAGACTTGGCCCCTCCCCTCTCTTCCGGGAAAGCGAATGGGAGCACACAGCACTTTCAAATCTGGGCATCCCTGGGGTCCTGCTCAGAAGGTAATGGGTACAGAAGTAGAGACCAAAGATTCAGATGGGAAAGGGCCAGTGGCAGGAAGTCTGTCCCGCCTGAAAGAAAATATTTCCTCCTTCTTATCCAGAGGTTTTAGACTTTCTGAATCAAGATCTCTCTCCAGCCTGCTGGGCTTCATGAGCCCAGACATCTTGAAGCAGGAAGTTCAACACCCACTGGAAATCTCTGTATATACCAAATGTGGGTCTTCTATGGACTGCTCTGATTCTACTCAGTTTCAGGAATGCAAAGAAGACTTTGGTCTTTCTTGGGTCACTAGGGAGAAAGCTAAATTAAGTAGAGGTATCAGGGGAGGAGATCCAAGGGGAGGAACAAGAAAAAAAAAAGAGATAGAAGCACTCCTAATGTGTGTGCTACAAAACAAAATGATTTCCCCCCACTGTCTGAAATCTGATCAGAGGCAATTCTGGCTTGAACTCATCTGTTTTATTATTAGCCTTGTGGACACAATGAGGAGCATTTTTAGAAAAATCAAAGAATAAAACCGATCATAATTCTGGGGAGGAGAGGGAAAGACATTGTCTAGCTGCAGAAAAAAAAAAGATCTTTCCAAGTACTAACGTCTGAGTGTCACTGTAAGGTCCCAGTACAGACTGGTGAGCAAACAGACATCACCATTCTTGGAGAAGACCATGAATAAACACAGAGGCTTTTCCGCCTTTTGCCTTTTATCTTTCTGCCCCCTCCTTCTTCTACAGTAGACAAGTTGAGCAAAAGGGAAAAATGCAGAGATTTCTAGTTCAGGGTTTTCTAATGTTGTCTATATTGACATTGGTATCTAGGTGGGTTTTTTTGGAAGTTGACCATTGCCCTGGGCTGTGCTGGACTGGAGTAGTAGTAGTTCTGACCTCCAGCCACTAGATGCCAGTAGTGAGTGCTCCTGCTGGGTCAGCCAACCTGGCCCTAAACAGGTTGCTGATGGCCCTAAATGCTAGACCCAGCCTAGGGTCCAGCATAAAAGGAAGCATAAATGCTCCTTCAACTTTAATAGTTATATAAGGCACTTTCCTAAACTGTTGGGCTCTCTCTCTCTCTCTCTCTCTCTCTCTCTCTCTCTCTCTCTCTCTCTCTCTCTCTCTCTCTCTCTCTCTCTCTCTCTCTCTCTCTCTCTGTGTGTCTCCCCTCCCCCTATTTTTTCCCTTCACATTACTATTCAAGTAGGGCTGATTTTCACCCTACCCACCTTTTATAGGATGAAGTCTTGACCCCCTACTTCTTGAGGAGATAACAATTTAGGGCTGTAAAGAAATAATTCCATTCAAATAAGGTCATAGGGTAACCCTAATCCAATATGGCCTTCTAGGGAAAGGAACTTTGGGCCCAGGCAGGAAGAAAGCAACTACCTGCATGCCAAGGACAAAGCCTTCCTAAAAAACCCACAGAGCTCGTTCATGATGCACCAAGATGGACGTGGACCCTCCAAAACTATGATACAAAAGATTTGTGTTGTCAGGGTCCCCCATTTTTGGAAAGCCTGAATGCACTGAAGTTAGATACAGTGGAGATCTGATGTCAAAATTGGTAAAAATAGCCCGTGCCCAGCACACTGAGTCTTTTGGGGGGGGTCTAGATGGGGAACCCGACAAAATTTCCTCTTGAGCATCTGTTAGACGCCCTCATAATACTTGATATTGTGTATTGAATGGAGCCCATTCTCCTATGGAGAGAAAAATGAATGAAGATTCCTTTATTGATCTTTCTATGAATATCTGGAATTATTTCTCATTTCACTCTTATTTGTTATTATTTATTTTTGTCATTTTTTATTTCTTGTCACCAACATGGATGCTATTAGCCATTCACAAATATGGATGATAGAGCCAATGTACAATAGATGAAACTAAAACCAGTTGCTGGAAAGGTTCTTTCTTTCTTTCTTTCTTTCTTTCTTTCTTTCTTCTTCTTTCTTTCTTTCTTTCTTTCTTTCTTTCTTGTTTGGTCAGGGGTTTGAACTCAGGACTTGGGTGCTGTCCCTGAACTCCTTTGCTCTAGGCTAGCAGTTTACCAATTTGAGCCATAGTGCCACTTCTGGTTCTCTGGTGGTTAGAGATAAGAGTCTCATGGACTATTTTGCTGGAGGCTGGATTTGAACCATGATCTTCAGATCTTAGCCTCCTGAGTAGGTAAGAGGACAGGAGTGAGCCACCAGTACCTGGCTGGCTTAATCTTTTTTTTTTTATGGTACTAGTTTTCAATTCAGAGCTTTATGCTTATGCTTATGCAGTGGGCACTCTACCACTTAAGCCATGACTCCAACTTTACTTTTTCTTGGTTATTTTGAAGATGGAGTCTAGTCAACATTTCTGCCAAGCTGGACTTCATCCATGATCCTCCACATCTCAGCTTCCTGAGTGGCTTGGATTACAGGCATAGGCTACCAACATCCCACCTAATTTAGCTTTTCTCTAAGTCAAATACATTATATTTCTTTACTACTATGATCAGGTAAATTCAGTCACATAAGTGACATTTAGAAGCTCTGTGACACAGCTTGATATCTCTACCCTCAAGAAGAGCTGGGCTCAAGCATGGACTCTTAACAGGTATTTACACATACCATGCTTCTCCTTCAACTTTCTCTATGTCTTTGTTAAAAAAAAACTATTCCAAGCCCGGCATTGATGGCTTAGTTCTGTAATCCTAGCTATCAGAAGGCTGAGATCTGTGAATCATACTTTGAAGTCAGCTGGGGCAGGAAAGCCTGTGAGATTCTTATCTCCAGAAAAACCAATAAAGAGTCAAAAGTGCCATTGTGACTCAAGTGATAGAGCACTATCCTTGAGCAAAAAGCTCAGGGATAGTGCCTTAACCCTGGTTTCAAACACCAGGACAAGAAAGGAAGGAAGGAAGGAAGGAAGGAAGGAAGGAAGGAAGGAAGGAAGGAAGGAAGGAAGGAAGGAGGGAGGGAGGGAAGGAGGGAGGGAGGGAGGGAGAGAAGGAAAGAAAGGAGGAAAGAAAGGAGGAAAGAAAGGAGGAAAGAAAGGAGGAAAGAGAGAGAAAGAAAGAGAGAGAGAAAGAGAGAGAGGGGGAAGGAAGGAGGGAGGAAAGGAAGGGAGAGAGAGAAAGGGAGGGAGGGAAGAAGGAAGGAAACTAGTATCCTCTCTCAAAAAAAAATTCCAGAATCAACAGCCAGTAAAATCTTACCTAACTCAGATTTTTCTTGCAAAGTGAGGGGTTTTTTTTTGGTATATGTAGTATATATTTCAAATTTTGTTATAGGTACAAAAGAAATGCCAGCAGTAATAAGGACATAAACTATCTTTAGGATTTATGGTGTATGGGGAAAAACACAGGGAGAATCGTAGATTTGGATAGGTTTTCCCCCCCTTAGAAAAGATGTATTGTGCTGGTTACAGCAGTGGGGAGAAGGAAAATCATGAAATTCTTCACGTGATTAGGTAGAAATTGTCAAACTGCTAATAGATCCTCGTGGCCTGTGAGCCAGCCTCGAGCACAGTATATTTATACTCAAATTTTTCTTCAGTTCCCTTGGACAGTCGCTTTAGCCTTGTGCAGCTGTAATGTCCCACAAAAAGAGTATTTACTTTATCTTGTCAGCGAAGGTAGTCATAGAACCATCATAAATATCCGGTGTTTATCAAGTTGTCTCCATGTACTGATTGTCATTGGAGACATAGCCGTCTTCCGACTTTCTCTCCCTCTCCTTCTGAAGAAAATGAAATGTCTCATTGCTCATTCAGCAACAAGAAAAATTAAGAAGATAACAACAACAACAACAACACCCCACCAACCTCAAGAATCCAAAGTTATCAGAGAACACTTGTCTTCCCATTAGTATTATGTTAGTGATCAACAATGTTTTATGCCCCATCATTAAGGCACAGGTAATGAGCAATTATGCAGATCGTGAATTAATTATATTTAAAACAGAACCCATTACAATCAATACTCAACACATTTCAACTGCGTTCTGGAATTAATAAATCTAATTAAAACTTTCAACTGGCAGAGTGATCTTGTTTACGTCGCCTTGGTGCAGAATCATGAAACAGCTGTCTATCGGCAAATGCATACCTTGTCACTACACCATCCACTGGTGAGATCTGGGGGGCATACTGTGTCACTACACCATCCAGTGATCAGATCTGGGGTGCGAAGGAGTTGTACACTACCTGTAGTTCTTTCACACTGCTCTGGAGAATCAACAATTCAAATGTCTTTGTACTGGGTGCTGGAGGTCAGTCCTTCTGGTTGTGATTCTTGGGGCAGTTGTTTTGAATCTGGAGCAGGTGGCCTTTGATGGTAGGTTGGCTGAGGTTTTCTCTACCCAGTCTCCAGCCTCAATGTTATTTCTTCTTTCTTCAATAGATAGCATGTTAAATGCTCAGAGAAGCCTCACTTTGGGGTCCCTTCAAGAAGATTATCCCCCTTTAGTCAATGGTTTGTGTGTGAATCCCTGGAGTCCTGAATAGATGATCATGTCCAATTATATTTTTTACCTAGCTTCCACAAATGAGAGAAAACATGCACCGTTTTCATCTCTGCGCTTAGCTGACCTCACTTAGCATGGATGTGTTCTAGGTCCACCCATTTCCCTGTAAATGACATAATCTTATTCTTTCTAGGGGCTGAGGAAAATTCCATTGTGTATCTATACCATGTTTAATTAATCCATTCGTCAGTTGTCAGGCATTTTTGTTTTTGTTTTTGTTTTTGAGAACCACTCATCTTTACTCTCAGCCTGTCTTTCCAGAAAATTCTTGGCAATGGTGAGCTCTGATAGATGCCACTGGCTACTATAGTAATTCATGGATGTTCCATGATTTTATCAAAGGTCAAGAGCTGCCCCAGGGCCTTTGCTGTGACTTTCCAGAGTAGAGGTCTCCAACTGTTTTCCAATAGACTCAAGACCAATAAGAGAGACAGCCAAAACTGCTGTCTGCCTTCCCACCCCAAGGACCAAGGCTGAGTGGACAGGAGACCATGTCTCCATGGGTGAACATCACCTGCATGGCGGGATCCAGAGAAGCTGAGAGTCAAGACAGATTTCCATCACGGTGACAAACACCTGGGAAAATAATGTAAATAAGGATCAGCTGGTTTGGGGTCAAAGTTTCAGAGGTCACAGCCCCAGGTCAGCTGGATGCATTGCTTTCAAGAGGTGTGGGGAGGGGTGAGGCAAAAATAAACATTTTTTAAAAAAGGAATAGGTCACGGAGTGCATCCTCTTGAGGTTACATTAGAGAAGATGATGAAAGAGTAAAGGGAAGAAGGGGGAAGAAAGCAGTCCTTATATTCAGTGCATAGCCTACAAAACTCAGAAAATTGAAGGGAGGAGGAGTGGGATTGGGAGGAATGGGGGAGAATGCGGAAGGGAGGGACACCCATGGAGGTGCATTGGACTCATGAACTGACATGGTGAATTATAGCCTCTTTGTACAGCGACTTAAAGGTAATAAAAATATAACTAAAGAAAAAAACCCCAAAGAGAATGAGTCAGATGCTAGTGACTCATGCCTATAATCCTAGCTACTCAGGAGGCTGAGATGTGAAGATCACAGTTCAAAGCCAGTCCCAGACTCTTATCTCCAATTACCCACCAATAACCAAAACAAATCAAAAAAGCCTGAAGTGGAGCTGTGGCTCAAGTAGTAGAGTGCTAGCCTTGAATGCAAAAGCTCAAAGATAATTCCTAGGCCCAGCGTTCAAGCCATAGAACTGGCTCATTTTTTTAAAAAGAATAATTATATTTCACAATAACTCACCCAGCTAATATCTCCATGATTCCTTTTGAGGAGATCTTCAAACAGTTACATTCTGGACAAAAAGTAACTTCATCTTGACATTAATGCAACTCGATCTTGAGGACGGCTTACCTGTGCTAGCTTCTTTGAAATCCTTCCAGGGGATTTTGGGAATCTGATTACTGTGGCCGTGCGCTTTGGAAGATTGTAAAGGTATTCAATAGACACAGTTGATTGGGAATCCCCCGCTCTAACTTTCTCTTCACACAAGTCCTCTCGGGTAGATTGGAGTTGAAAGGACTGGGCTGGAGTTCTGGCAAAAGGGAGGCTGAGTGGGAAGACATTCTCTCTGGATCTGAAGGAATGTGCTTAGGTATTGACAGTTACTTCTGCATGCAGCTGTGTGCTCTCCCATACTGGCAGCGTTCAGAATGACTGGAAGACTGTTTGCTTCCAGCCCTCTGTCCCACCCCCCACCCCCCACGCTTGTACCCCATGCATGCAGCTGAAGCAGAAACCCCACGCAGGATCAGAAGTTTCTACCAAAATATGCACATATCCAACAACACCGCAAAGGATTGTGGAGGATTGAAAAGGTTTGAAGTTTATAGAGCCAGATGCTCGTGTGTCATTGGAAATGTAAATTATTAAAGTAGAATATATTATTATCAATACCTAATCAAAATGAAAGTCATCTCCTATAAGGAATCTATTTAACAGGAAACATGTGATTCCAAATACACCCCTACATCTCCTCCCCCCCCCCCATTTTTTAAAGGAAGAGTAAGAAAAACAGAATGTATGAGAATTCATATGTTTGTAAGGCACAGATCTGTAGCAGTTTAACATCACCCTGAAAATTCATCTGAGTGTGAATTTACATGTTTTATGCATGCCACAGGAAAGGCTCTTTCTATTCTGACTATAGAAAATGACATTATGAAATTGTTGATCAAAGAGAATGTCGCCCTCCAAAATAAAAAAGGAACAGAAAAAAAATGTGCTTTAAAGATGTGTCAGAATGTTAATTAATAAAAATGTTGGTTAATAAAATATGCTTCCTTTTGAAATATTTGTGATATTTGTCAGTCTTTCCAAAGACGGATTCCTTTTCTTATTCTAATTAAATATTTACTCTCGATCCTAATTTTGTATGCGTAACATATTTTTAAAGATGGCCTCCAAAATGATATGGGTTTGTATAAAATCTAGGGTTTAAAAAAATTTTTTTTATTGGAATCCAGCTCCCTACACTGAATTCTAGCACAAACCTCCAGGGCTATATCTGATGCTCTGAATGATATAAATGACAAAAGGTAAACAATGACCCTTGTACCTCATAAAATTTTGATATATCAAAGCTGGGCAATGTGACTGATGCCTGTAATCCTAAGTACTCGGGAAGCAGAGATCAGTAGGATTCTGGTTCAAAGGTAGTGGGGATGTGGGGGTTGGGGGGTAATTAACAAGACTCCATCTCAGCCAACCAATTGCACACCTGTAATCTCAACTACACAGAAGGTATAAACAGGATTGGAGTCCCAGCTCAGCCCCAGGCAAAAATGCAAGAAAAACATCTATCTGGAAAGTGACTAAAGCTAGACACTGGTGGCTGTCACCCTAACTACTCAGAAGGCTGAGATCCGAAGCTCAAGGTTCAAAGCCAGCCTGGGTAGATGAATCTGAGAGATGCTTATCTGTCAGCAAAAAGCTGGAAATGGAGATGTGACTCAAGTGGTAGAGCTCCAGACTTGAGCTTATAGCTAAACAAAAAGCACAAGGCCCTGAGTTCAAACCACAATATAAAACAAAACAAAAACCACAGGGATGGAAATCTAGCTAGACAGAACCAGAAGAGTTACGATAAATAGCTGTGTGTCTTTGTCTACTTGTGTCTCTATTTAAATAACTTTTCTGCATGAGTTGGTTTGGAATGGTGATCCTCAGATCTCAGCCTTCTGAGTAACTAGGATTACAGGCATGGGCCATCAGAGCCCAGGATTCTTTAGTTATCATTCAAGGTTTCATGGAGTCTCTTCAGCTGGAGAAGTTGCAGGGACAAGACCAAGAAAACTGTGAATTTTCTGTAAATGAAAATATTGTGACTTTTCTGTAAATTGTCCTCCTCCTCCTCCCTTCCTCTTCCTCTCTCTTCTTCTTCCTCCTCCTCCTTTCCTCCTCCTCCTCCTCTTCCTTCTCTTCCTCCTCCTCCTCCTCTAGGTAGAAGTGAGAAGGTTAATATCAGTGATGGACAGTCCATCTAAGGAGAGTCTGCTCTTCCTTAGTCCCTTTCTGGAAGCATTCCTTCCTTTCATTCCCTACAATTATATTAAGGACCATGGCAATTGGTCCTACTCATATTAGAATGACTCAGGTGTGTCCACATGAGAAAATGTGGGTCTGACCCATGACCCTGGAGAACCTGGCCTCGCCAGGGTGGATCTCTTCTTGTACAAAATACCAGACCATCAGGAGCTGAAGGAGACCATTTGCTCACATTTGGATTGGAGAACAAAGAAAGCAAGCAAGCTGTTTGGAAGAGAGAATGAAACAGATGAGAGAAATAAAGAGATACTCCTGGGAACATCTTGTCCCTAGTTCCCATCATTTGATAGATTTTTTTAGTCATCATTCACATGCTACAAAATATACCCTTTTAACTTCTGTGTTTTTTTTTTTAAAGTATATTTGCAGAGTTGTACCACAATTGCCAGTAACTTTGGAACATTTCTAGCACTCCAAAAAGAAAACTTTAAGACGCATGATCTGCCATCCTCTTGCTTTCTCTCTCTGGATTTGCCTGCTCTGGGATGTTTATATCAAGATAATTACGCAATGTGGAAGCAGAGGAGGAAGGGGGAAAGGAGGAAGGAAGAAGAAGAAGAGAAGGGGAAACATGAGGAGGAAGAGGAAGAGGAGGAGAAGGAAGAAGAGAAGGGGAGGAAGAAGGAAGAAGAGGACAAAGAAGAGGAGGGGAAGGAAGAAGAGGAGGAGGAAAAGAAGGAGGAGGAAGAAGAAGGAGGAGGAGGAAGAGGAGAAGGAGGAGAAGGAGAAGGAGAATAATTTATAGAAAACATACAACATGCCTCCTTGATCTGGTCCATGCAACTTCTCCAACCAAGGTGTCTCCATGACACCCTGGGAGATGTGTGTCGGTCGTTGGTTTGGTTAAACATGGTTGGGATGTCCTCTTTTGGTCTCTAGAAGACATGTTGGAGAGTAGAGGAGCCTACCTTCCTGCTTCCAGGCCCTGTGATTTCACTTCTGCCTCATGATTAAGTGAAAACAAAAACAACAACAACAAAAAAGCAGGCTGGGAATAACCCAGCGGGCTCACAACACCACATGTGAATTCGCCCCCAGTGCTGGTCCCCATCACCCAGCGTTGTGTTAGGTTCTGACACCAGAGTTTGCACTATTTTACAATCCTCTGCTCCGTGTCAGCGGCTTGCTGTAGAGTGGAATATCAGTCCTATTTAAATCGGCAAGAAAATAGCTGCAGGTGACATAACCTTTCGTGTCGTGCCACTGTGTACATACACAAATAATTGGAGCTCTTGACCCTGTCGGGGCCCATACAACTGTAAGTACAAACTTGACATTTTGATACCGCTGCCAGCGTTTCTAGTTGTTATTTTCTGTTTCAATAATCCATTGCAGGTTAGGGGGGAAAAAATGAAAGAAGGAAGCATGAATGATTAATGCTGTCAAGCTAAAATAATGTATTTAGAAAAATCTATAAATCTGTTATTTGTGGCATTTTAAAACTGAACACGACACTCCTCATGACTACGCTGGCTGTTGCCTGGTAGATGAATTGAGAATGTTCCGTAGCCCTGAGCCCCAGCCAGGCCCAGCCCTGATGGGTGGTGTCCATCGGGATGGCTGCGGTAGGGACCTGGAGATCTTCCTGGATCCATCAGAGCCCTCCATAAACCACCATCAGTTTTGTATTTTATACACCAGGACCAGGCTGAGCTTTGTGTCTCAAGCTTTCCAGAACTTTCCACTCCCAGAATTCTTTCTTCCAGAAGTTTCTCTTGTCCTAAGCCCATCTCTACGGGATTTAGTTCAAAGGTAGGCCAAAAGAGTTGATCAAGTTCAATTCCTGGGAGACTTCCCACAGCTTCCAGAAGTCTAGAAAATTCTGATCCTAGTACAGGACACTGTTTCTCATCCTTCCCACCCCCACCTGTAGCCCTGAGTTGAACTTTCCTAGACTTCAAGGGAAGAGAGGAATCCCTATCCCATTCTTCTCCAGAAAATTCTGGTAGCTTCTGGCAGAGGCTACCAGAAGCTGCTCATATGCATGGCATAAGTTCTGGGTTCTGATCTCTCCAATCTGACCAGAGAAGTTCTGGTTAAGAATCCGGGGCTTAATTTGTTAGGAAATTGAAAAACTTGGAAAAAATTATATTAAGTGAAGTAAGCCAGGCCCAAAGAAACATAGGTCCCATGGTTTCCCTTATTTGTAATATCTAGTATATGTATGAGTCAAGCGGAAAAGGTCAGATAATGTGATGTCAGGAAAATGAACCCTTAGATGTGTATTTTAAGGTTTTTTTCTTTCATGCATGTGTTTCTAAGGCATTTATAAGATTATCTCTTTGTTGCTTTGTATGTCCCTCCCCCACAGTATAACCCCTGCTTTCACTATATTTGATGTCAGTATAACTTGTGGAGGAGATGGGGAAAAACCAGTTGTTTAAGGATACAGGTGGACCTGTTGCAACAATGAGAAGTACAAGTTGTCATGTCCAAAACGAGCTTTACAATGTCGGTGTGGGGGGGCGGAAGGGGGGGGGAAGGAAAAGGATTGGGATTGGGGGGGAGGGGGGAGGCTGGGAAGGGATGTGAAGGGTAAACACAGGAGGAGGCTGCAATGCTTGGTAAGAAATGTATGCATTATCCTGCCCATGTAATTGTAACTCCTCTGTACAGTATGTTCACAAATAAAATTAAATTAAATTAAAAAAAAAAAAGAAGAATACTAGGAAGCTGAAAAAAAAAAATGTCATGGACTTCCCTGCCCAAGCTGGCTTTGGACTTCGATCTTCAGATTTCAGCCTCCTGAGTAGCTGGGATTACAGGCATGAACTACTAGTACCTGGCAATATATGTTTTGTTTTGTTTTTTTAAACAAACATGTTTTATGTGCTGTTCTTGTTTCCTCACTTAGCATAGGAATAAATAGCTGTTCATCAGTTTTAAAAAGTGAAGAAAAAAAAAAAGAATCCGGGGCTTAGTTTGACTCTGATGCCTTCCATCGCCTATCATCCTAGTGATTCAGGAGTCTGGGATAGGAGGCCTGTGGTTCCAAGCCAGACTGGGCAGAGAAATCTATGTGACTCTGACCTCTAATTAGCCAGAAAAAATGCTGGAAGTGGAGGTGTGTGTGTGGTTCAATGGTCAAGTGAGTACCAGCCTTGTGCAAAAAAAAAGCCAAGACCCAAAGAGACAGAGAGACAGATAGACAGACAGACAGACAGACAGACAGACAGACAGACAGACAGACACACACACACACACACACACACACACACACATACAGGAGTTCAAGGCTCACCAAAGGCATTGGTAAGACAATGATTGCCCATGACTGACAGCCACAGTGTATTTGTGAGATTTGTTTGGAGAAAAGCTCAAATTTTTGCAGTTAAATTAGCAATTCATATTAAATAATTCCGAACTGTTCAGGACCTGATCAAAGAAGGTTAAATATGCCACTCTTTCCTTCTTTCTTTCTTTCTTTTCTTCCTTCCTTCCTTCCTTCCTTCCTTGCTTCCTTCCTTCCTTCCTTCCTTCCTTCCTTTCTTCCCTCCTTCCTTCCTTCCTTCCCTCATTTTGGTGCCAGTCCTGGGGCTTGAACTCAGCCTGGGTGCTATCCCTAAATGTTCTTACTCAAGGCTGGAACTCTACCACTTAAGCCACATTTCCATTTCCAACTTTTTGCTGGTTCATCGGAGATAAGAGTCTTACAGACTTTCCTGCCTAGGCTGGCTTCGAACCTTGATCCTCAGATCCTAGCCTCCTGAATAGCTAGGATTACAGGCATGAGTTACTGGCACACCGTGAGAAATGGATTTTAATCTAGTTTGTGTTTCTACATTAGATGCCTGATCTGCTTTATTCAGGTGTTGGGCCTTAATAATTTAAAATTAACTCAACTCTTCTCAGCATAAAAAGTAATGGTTCTGTCAGAACCCAAGTGCAGAATACCTAATTTAAGGTTTTACATGCTAATTCTGAATAAATGGATGTGTCAGGAGAAAGAAAGGCTCTCTTTGTAAGTGTATAAAGGTAGACCATGAATTCATGGGGACCATTAACATGATACTTTCAGGCTCAGATTCAGGTTCTCAGAGCCTGAACCCTGATATACCCCAGGAGCAGAGCCTTCAAAGTCCATATTGAAAAGGCAAACTTACAATCTAACAAAATGAATACCAGGGAGCTGGTATTCATGATGTATAAAGTGGGGGTGAGGTGAAGGGGAAGGGGAGGGGTAGATAAACGAAGAGAGAAAGTGTGGGAGAAAGCAATACTATTCTATATGGCCTGGCACTGATGGCTCCTGCCTCTCATCCTCCCTACTCAGGAAGCTGAGATCTGAGGATTGCAGTTCAAAGCCAGCCTGGGCAAGAAAGTCCGTGAGACTCTTATCTCCAATAAACCACCAGAAAACTGAAAGTGGAGCTGTGGCTCAAATGGTGGAGGGCTAGCCTCAAAGAGCTCAGGGAGAGTGCCCAGGTCCCATGACTGACAAATAATAACATTAACAATAATAAAAATAATATTCAATATGTGAAGAGGAGATTAGGAAAATTGAGGGGATGGGTGAGGTTGGGAGAGAAGGAGGGGAAAAGATGAAAAGGGTGCAGTGGATCAAGACTCACTGAATTAATTAAGATTAATTAAGATCGATGGCCAGTACAGGGTTAGCTATGAACAAGAGAGGTCTTTGGGCTTCCATTGGGACCAGTGGTGAACACACATCATGTCTCTTACCCAAGCAATAGCAGCCACAAGGACAAGGGTGTGTAGAAGTCACAAGGAATATCTGGACCTTGGATATGCACTGTGGGTGCTGAAATCCCAGCGTGAGCAGATGTCAGCATGGAAAGAGGAGGCGCCAAAGTCTGCACAGAACTGTCCTCTAGGAGTCTTCAATCTTAAGGCTGGCCTCCATGATGGCTCCCATGACCAGTCCTTCCAGGCCAGGACCCTTGTTCAACAATGCCGAGGTTGACTCACCCAAATATCCAGGACTTCCCCAAACTACCCTTTCTCCGGTGCCTAGTGGCAAGGTTCACCATCCTGTGCATTTGTTTATAAGAATGTTGAAAGGGGTGGCCATGATCAAGAGGCCCTGTATTCACAAACTGCTTTTGTGGATGGCGACTCTTTTGCACAACGTCTTAAAGCTAATAAAAAATATTCAAAAAAAGAAAGAACAATCCCCCCCTCCACACACACACACAATCCCAGCATTGTGTTGCTCCCTTGAGGCTGCACAGGGCACCCTCAATTATCCCAGGTACCCCACCTCACCAACTCCAGCTCTGAAAATCACTACTGAGTCCCCAGACATGCCAAACTCACCACTCTGCTTTCTTAAGGGGGCCATCACGCATGGAATCTAGCTGAGATACCCTCAGCATCAGTGAACTGGATGCATTTGGCTGGTTTGTGCCAGGAGAACAAAGTTATGTATGTTAGGTTTTTGGTTTTTTTTTTGCAGGGTGGGGGAACAAGGCAGCAAGTTCCAAATGTGGTATGCCATAAAAAAAGAAAAGAAAATTCTCTACTCCGCGCGCTGAGTATAGGAACCATTATGTACTGAAAGAGCCACCCTCGGCTGCCTATTTGTAGTTTGTTGACTGCTGTCAAATATAATAAAACGAAATAAATCTTGGTGAACAGAAAAATTAAGGCACCTAAATGTGCTATTGTTTTTGATTTTGTTCCTGGACTCATAAAATGGTACTTTTCTTCCTTCCCCGAGTGGTCAGATAAATAAATTAACTCGAAAGTCACAAAGAAAAACACATCTAGGAACGAAAGTGCTCTGCTGGGATAGAGCGGCTGGTTCTTGCTCTACGGTGTAGCCCCCTCCGCCCCCTGCCTCCCTCTCCTGCCTTAAATCAGGGCTGTGGCTGGGAGTACTTGGAAATGGGGCCTGGTGGGTGCCATCTTTGTTCTGGGTCTTCTCTTCCCACTTCTGTCTCCTCCCACACAAAGGCATCCTAGCACGGCTCTCCCCAGAACTCCATGGAGACCCCCATCTCGTCATTTCTTGTGATTTGAGTAATGTATTCCCTTCCTTCAGACAGCACTGCATCTAGGGAACACTAGCCTGCAAAAGTGGCTGCTCTATCTTCATCCTTTATGAGTATAAAATGTCCTGGAGTAGTCTCACAGGGCTGAGGGCATCTCTTAACCCCAGTTCAAGACAGAAATCACAGTCTCTTGGCCTAGCTTTGAAAGAGGCTGAATTAGAATGAGCATCTCAAAGAGGTCCTGCAAGATCAAGATTGGAGCTCCCTTTGGTGCAACTTGGCTTGAAATCTAACCCTTGATTGCCTGCCTAAGAGAATTATGAGGTGGGTACTATTGTAAACTGAGGTAGGCATAAAATGAGGAGGTACCAAAGTCTGATTGTAACTATGGCTCCAAGAAAGGCTCTTCTTCTCTGGAGACAAGTCAACCTAAAAGCCTATCTCTAGGCTGTCTTCCTTTCCATGTTTCACCATAGATGTCCAGATTCCATTACACATAGGAATACCCAAGAGATCTGGTTTTGGGTCAGGGAGATGTAAGTAACATTTGCTAGCATCTTCTCAGAGAGATTTTTTTCTTTCCAAATTAAAAAACTGGTATGAGGCCGGGCACTGGTGACTCACACATGGAATCCTAGCTACTGAGATTGAAGGATCACAATCAGAAGCCACCCCAGGCTGAAAAAGTCCACGAGACCGTATCTTCAATTTACTGGTTAAAAATAAAAAGCTAAAAATGAAGCTGTGACTCAAGCGGTAGAGCACCAGCCTTGAAAGAAAAAAACTAAAGGATAACATCTGAGTGCAAGCCCCAGGACTGGCACAAAAGAAAATTAAATTAATACAATAAAAAATAGGTACAAAGAGTAAGTATGCTGGCACAGTATCTTCTTCCTACTTTGAATATAGATTTGATGCCTGGAGCTTTAATGGCCGTCTTGCCACCACGAGGCCTAATCTACACAAATGAAAAAGTCTATCATACCAAAGCGGAGAGGATGTAAGGTTGGGAAAATTCTGAATTCCATGGCTGAGCTGACGACCAGTCTGGAAACATCTTAATAGTGAATGTCCTTAATGTTAAGACAGTTAATCTGGTTCTCCGTTACTTAGAGTGAAAAGCTTTCTCATCCGACAGACACGTCTTAATGGCCACTCTCTTAGCGATGCAAAGGCCCATCAGAAGCTTTGAAACGACTCTTCATAAATACTCCTTTAAACCAACCAAGGGCCATCTGCATCTCTGCTGGAGTTAAGGGGAAAAATGGGGGGGAAACAGTTCTTCAAATGCACATCCGGTCTCCTTAACGAAGAAGCTCTTTAACAGGAAGAATGCATTTTTTATGTCCCTTTCATCTCCTAAATAATACCTTAACTCTACCTCTGCACACTGCAAGCACTTAGAAAATGTCTACAGAATTGTGCTGAGCCAAGCATTTGTTACCTATTCTTCTAAACAATTGCAGTTGGTTTCCATTTAGTTGTTTTGCTTAAACACATGTCTCGTTGCTCTATCACGTAAAACTTTCTGGGATGGGGGTCAGAGTCTATGTTCTTTTGTTTTGCATTTTCTGGAGCACCTGAGACTGCCAGCATCAGGACTATACTCAGAAAATGACTGCTCTGAAAGGGAAGGTTAGCATGGGAGAATTCACTGCATAGTTGACTCTAATACCAAGTATAAGGCAGGTCTAGCCCATGCCATTCTATTTGCCAAGGGAGCTTCAAGAGGAAGTAGCTGATCACAAATTGGTGATGAACCACTGGTGGATCTCTACAGGATTCTCCAAGGGGCAGTTACAGAGAGAGACCACTCTCACTTTTTTCCTCTTGGTGTTGTCTCTGAAAATTGATGACTGAGCAGTGTCAGCCATTTTAAGACCCAAAAGGGACTACTGGGGTTGTGAGGGAGTAGATCTGAGCGTGGTCAGATGGAGAGAGAGAAGGGCCAAGGTCCATGAGTCATCTCACTCTATCTCCTCTTTGCAACTCTCAAGAAGGAATTTCCACTTAATTTATTTTTTCCCCAAGTCCATCTATTTCCCTACAAATAATATATCATTCTTCCTGATGGATGAGTAAAATAGATAGATAGATAGATAGATAGATAGATAGATAGATAGATAGATAGATAGATAGATAGATATCCCATTTTCTTGATCCATCCATCCATTGAAGGCTATGTAGGCTGTTACTACAACTTCTCTTTGGTGACTTATGCATCAATGAACACGGTTGTGCAAGTGGCTTTACTATATTCTGACTAGTAATCTTTTGGATAAATACCCAAGAGCGGTATGGCTAGATCATAGGGCAGAGAGGGTAGTTCCATGTTTGGTTTTTATGAGGAATCTTCCAAACTGCTTTCTATAATGATGGCCCAGAGAGACAAAGGATACATGCTTTCTCTCATATGTGGAAATCAGATCTAAATGATGAATATCTATGTAAATATACAGAGTTGTATGAACACACAAACAAAAGTTATTAACTAAAGCACGGCATATGCTGAAGAGAATTCAATGGTGTAACTCCTTTGAACAACTAACTTTCAGTCTAACAAATATTAATATCAGGCATCTGATACTTGTGTGTGTGTGGCGCAGGGGTGGTGAGGCCAAGGGGAGGGAGAGAGACAAATGGGGGAAGAGGAAAGGATGGGAGAATTCAGTCATAATATTCCACATATATAGGTGAAAATATAACTAGGAAAATTGAAAGGATAAGAAGTGTTGGGAGAGATGGGGAGAACAATGGAAGGGGTGCATTGATCAAGGTGCACTGTACTCATCAACTGACATGTTGAATTTAAACCTCTTTGTATAACTACTTGGAAGAGGAAGAGGGGTAGGAAGAAGGAGAGGAGGAGAAGGAGGAGGAAGAGGAGAAGGAGAGAAGAAAGAAGAAGAGGGAAGAGGAGGAGGGGAAGGAGGAGGAGGAGGAGGAGGAGGAGGAGGAGGAGGAGGAGGAGGAGGAGGAGGAGGAGGAGGAGGAGGAGGAGGAGGAGGAGAAAGATTTCCATGAGGCTAGTGTAAGTTCCCCTATCTAAGAGCTGCTGAATTACATGGAGACATCCCTCTCCTGGGCTGGATATCCAGTGGCCTTGTCTTCCTCTTGGGTATCCCCAAAGTCAGGTTATTTCATTGACAAAATGAAGGATTTTGTGTGTTTAGTATACAAAGCTGTATGGGAAGAAAACCTGAAAACCTGGCTCTTGGCTGGCCAGATTCTCTCTCTCTCTCTCTCTCTCTCTCTCTCTCTCTCTCTCTCTCTCTCTCTCTCTCTCTCTCTCTCTCTCTCTCTCTCTCTCTCTCTCTCTCTGTTTCTCTGGCTCTGGCTCTCTCTCCCTTTCTTCCTCTCTCCCGCCCTCTCCCTCTCCCTTTCCCTCTCCCTCTCCCTCCCTCTCTTTCTTTCTCTGCTGGAGCTCAGATTCACTCTTGGTCTGCTAGTCATTTTCAAAGAGCCCCTTAATTGCATGATTTGAATCTTGAAAACCTCTAATGATTTGCAGCAGTTGTATAATCAAGTAGCAAAACATGTTGGGGCTTCTCCCAAGCCACTGTGACTCCCTGCCTAGGGGAGTCCCAGGGCAGGAGAAATGGAGTCTAAAGGAATTAGAATCCAACCAGGGCCACTGGCTCACACGTGTCATCCTAGCTATTCAGGAGGCTGAGATCTGAGGATCATGGTTCAAAGCCAACGTAGGTAGGAAAGTCTGTAAAACTTCTCATCTCCAATGGAACACCAAAAAGCTAACAGTGGAAGTGTGGCTCAAGTGACAGAGCCTTGAGAAAGTTCAGGGACAGTGCCTAGGCCCTCAGTTCAAGCCCTAGCACTGACACACATACAAGAAATAAAAATAAAAAAGAAATAAGAGTCCCAAAGGAGGCCTAGAAATTTGAGAGACATTAAGGTCATGGCACTGAGTAGTTGTGAAGACAAGATATTACTGGACAGGTAGATAGTCTCTAAAAGGCCACCTACAGGTTAGGAAAGTTCTTCGAATGAGTGGGACAGGACTGTGGACATGCCACCTGAGTGTATTAGTTCTTTCCTACCTTAGTTACTGTGTGAGTCTGGTATGAAGGTCTGCATGCCTCAGTTTCCCCATTGGTAAACCAAGTGGTTGCTTCTCCTGATGTAGCATTTTCTTGAGGCTAACTTGCTGGACATCAAATATGCGTCACTCACTAACCTGCCAGTTACATCTGTATCCCTTAACCAGGAGACACGTCGGCCTCCTCTCTCAGGGGAATTTCAATACGAAGCTTAACTCAGTCTGAACCATCTTTTCCAACCCATTCATAACTCATTCACAAGTTTGGGCTTGTGGGGGAGGGGAGGCAGGAGGTAGAGGGAAAAATGCCACAGTATCACTCTTCCATTGGTTTTCAATCAAGGATCACCCCTTGGAGCAGAGATTGCTTGGATAGTTAAATAAACCTTTCTCTTCCGCACAAAGATTAGTACTTGTCTTTTCTAAGTTGGGGTGAGTGATAGAAGATCAAAATGGTATTTTGAGTAGAAATGTTAGGGGTAGGGGGAAACAACTAAAAAATCAACACCCAGCCAGCCACTGAAGACTTTGAAATGGACTCATATCTTGAAAGCAATGTTATTTTCTATCCACTCTGAAAGGGTAATATCAAACATATGAAATATTTACTAACTTTGCTGCATAAACAACAAATCACCTCTTTTCTTCCCCCCATTAAATATTTTTTGTGTGTGAAAGATATTTTAGTAAAATACTGCAGCTTGCAATTTAATTACAATGAGTAATTAAAACTTAGAGCATAATCGTTTTTGGCAAAAAGTCAGTTTTTGTTAAAATTTTAAGATGGGGGGAAAAGCTGCATATTATGCCTATAATACTGTTGGTAATTAAGATAAATGTATCAATTATTAAAGATGCAAACATGTCAAGCAAGCATAACTAATTATTTGAGCATGTTAACAGTTGTTTAATGTTAACAAGCGGTGAATTATTAAAGACCCCATGTGTCACATTCTGGACTGCATAAAATAGAATGTTCTGGAAGGTTTTATGAGTTTCAGGGTTGGTTTGTTGTGTTTTTCTTTTCTTTTCTTTCTTTAGATCTTCTCTGTCGGATTTGCCATAAAGTTTAGATAACTTGCCTTTAAAATGTTATTTCAAAAATAATTAACTGTAATCAGACTAAGGAGAAACCACAGCTCCAAGAGTTAGGAAGCAGAGGAGGAAAAAAAAAAAACAACCCAGCAGATCTAAGGGAAAAACTGCAGACCCAGCACCATGTCTGCAAGGAAGATTTATGTAATTTTTGGGGGTGTGGGGGGACTGTCTCCCACGAAAGGTCCAGCAAAAGGGGCACAAACCAGAAAATGTAGTGCTGGTGAGAAGAAGAAAAAAAAAAAACGGGGCCAGGAAATCCTCAGATACTCTTTCCACAGCTGTATATTTCTTCTTTTTTTTTTTTCTATTTAGAGATATACCTTCTTCAAAACAGCCTCTCACGCAATCACATAATCAAGATGCCAATTAAGACACTTGTATAAATCACATGCAAAAGCAATGCTTGGATTATTTTTGACTATCAAACCGCAAATCAACGCCGGCAACATTCTCACTGGAATTCAACCAGTCCGGGATCTGTTTCTTTCCCCAGACACAGCACGGGGTCCTCTGGGAACCTATCTGTTGATGGCCTAGAGAATCAGTCAGGAAATATTTCACTGGGGTCCCAGAGCCTTGATACTCTGAACTGTTTGGATCCCTCAATCTCAGCCAATGGGACAGAGAGAGGGGAGGGAGGGAGGGAGAGAAAGAGGAGAGGGGGGGGATAGGAAGAGGGAGGGACATCTCCCAGAATCCAGATGAGCTTCATCTGCCTTGAATGACATTCTTACAAAAAACTAGGTCTTCGTGGGAGGAAAAAACTAAAAGAGCAGAAACAGACAGTGGCTGGATTCACACCTCTGTCTCCTGTCCACAGAGATGGCTGGGCTGCACTGTGGTCTGAAGAATGCTTCTTATGAACAATCAAAGTAGCCACCGTGATACTCAGGCCACTCACCTTTTCCCCTGGTCACCTTCCCACTGACAGAGAAGTGTCAGCAGGTCCAGCAGATTGAGCGGGCTACCCTTGCTGCTCAGGTCCTTCTGGGTGCTCAGCCCTTTGCTGGGCCCTGGGCTGTTCACAACACAGTCTATTCACAGGACTGGCAATGAACCAAAGGAACCAGCAAGAAGTATCACCAATGCACAAGGAAGGCTTGGCAACAGGGTCTGATCTTCCCACAAAATAAAAGCATGTAGGACACTCCCATTGGTCTTCTTTCCATAAGCCCAATCAACCCTCTTTCTGGGGCCTTTGCTTTCATGAATCCATCTATCCATCCATCCATCATCCATCCATCCACCCATCCACCCATTCACCCATCCTCCATCCGTCCATTCATTCATTCATTCATTCATTCATTCAGCAAATGCTTTCTTAATGCCTTCTATGAAGTAGGCTCTGTGGTAAGCATCCAACATGGCTGGAGAGACAGACGGAAGCCTTTGTCATCTCAGAGCTGACATTTCAGTACAGGGAGAGAGAGAATAACAAAATGAAAATGTGAGCCAAGTGCCCGTAGCTCAAGCCTGTAATTCTCACTACTCAGGAGGCTGAGATCTGAAGATCAAGGTTCAAAGCACGCAAGCAAGAAAGTCCATAAGACTCTGATCTCCAACAAACCACCAAAAAGCCAGAAGTGGAGCTGTGGCTCAAGTAGTAAAGTTTCAATCTTGAGTGAAGAAACTAAGGGACAAAATCTAGATCCTGAGTTCAAGCCCCAATACCAACACGCGCACACACACACACACACACACCACAAAATAAGATCAAATGAATAAAGCAACTAAATAAATTTCATACATGAAAAACAGAAAGAGGATAACGTGTGTTGTACATAAATGCCATTGAAGGATGACATGGAAATTCTATCAGATATTACTTGGGAAAACACAATATCCAGGAGAGATACCTCCAAATGCTTGGGGATCATCTAGTGTCCTGGGGTCAGAGGTCACAGTCTCTATGTCCTGCCCCTCCCTCCTCCCATCCAATATCATTTCAGAGTTGCCTCTGTATAGGGAAGATTTTCTCCACTTTCACTTTCAGTAGCTGCTTGTGGCAGCTGCAGGTTTTAAAAAACAATCCGAAGTTAGTTAAAAGAGGCTCCTGAAAGCTGGCAGGTCTCCACTATTGTTTTTCTTTGTTGTTGTTGTTGTTTTTAGGGACCCACTTAGAAAAAGCCAGAATGGGCTCTCTGCCTGGCAACCATAGTGACCTGAATCACGGAGAACTTCTGTCCTCGTGGTAGGACAGGAAAGGCTTCGAAATATTCCACAGAGTTTTTAAATCCTGGGAGCTTTGTTGTTCCAGATCCTGAAATTGTGGGTCTCCCATCTCAAGCTGAAGCGCTGGCGGCTGAATTAAGAGTGTTCTCCTGGCCCGGTGCCCAACGCATTCCTTCATGTGTCAGCCCTGAATCTCTTCATATGCTAGGGTGAGCTGCGTGTACACTCCTCCTTCACTTCCAAGGAGGTTCTTCCATCTGTTTCCATTATCGGAGTTTATGGCACAAAATACCTCAGACACCAGAACCTCCATCTTTTCCTGGCGTGCAGTTAAAGTACTTTATGAAGAGAATGATTAAAAGCCAGGGGCCTCCTTTCCTTTCTTCCTCATTTTTCTTGGCACACAATGAAATTCAGGAGGAGTAAAAAAAAATACAGTTCATTTTACAAAGATAAAAGGTGAGTTAAAAGAAAATTAAGAAATGGTCAGAGACGCTGGGCACTGGTGTAATCCTTAGCTACTTAAAATGTTGAGACCTAAGGATCTCAGTTCAAAGCCATCTAGGGTAGAAAAAGAAATCTGTGAGACTCTTACATTCAATGAATCACCAAAAAGTTGGAAGTGGTGGTATGGTTCAAATAGTAGAGCATCGAGTTGAGGAAAAATAGCTAGGGGACAATGCCTGGGCCCTTAGTTCAATCTCAGTATGGGCACAAAAAGAAGGAAGGGAAGAAGGAAGGAAGAAAGGAAAGAAGGAAGGAAGGAAGAAAGGAAGGAAGGAAGGAAGGAAGGAAGGAAGGAAGAAAGGAACAAAGTTGTCCAGAAGGAAAGATAGAAGGAGAGGGAAGGAAAGAAAGAAGGAAAGGAAGGAAAGAAGGAAGGAAAAAGAAAAAAAAGAAAGAAAGAAAGAAAGAAGGAAAGAAGGAAAGAAAGAGTCAAGGAATATAAATGTGATTGTAAATCAGCTTTAAATTTTATTTATTATCTTTAAGTATTTGCACAGACAAGTTTCAAAATTTTCCATTTCATCACAATTAAAGTGGGTTTTTCCCATTGTTTCTTAACTGCATTCACTTAAGGAAGGCAAAACTCAGGCACATATTCAAAAATTGGCAAATAATTCTGGAATTGGAGATCACAGAAGCTCTGTATTATAAAACCAAATGAAGACAGCTCCGCTGTGAAGATGGAGTCAGAGGGTTTGGGGGTGCATTTGGTATCAGACAAACAGATGCTCCTCCTCTATAGCTTTTAAGACAAGTGCTGAAATTTCACACGGAATCCTCTCTTCTCAGCATCATCCCCTTTGAGCATAAAAGAAATCCACAGTGTACACACATTTTTTCTGGGTTTTAAATAACATGATGTCTCTTTCTACGATGCTTACAGAGACAATATCCAACCTGATGCTTTTTCTGTTTTGTTTTGCTCTTCTTTGAGTCCGGTGTATGTGTGTGTGGGGGGAGGGGAACAATTCATAGAAATAGCCATACATCCCTAGGGGGCACAGATAATCTGTGACTTTATGTGTCTGTGTGTATACTTGTGTGTGCAGGACCTGGGGCTTGAAACTTAGGGCCTAGGTGCTGTCCCTGGGCTTCTGTGCTCAAAGCTAGTGCTCTACCACTTGAGCCATAGCTCCACTTCTGGCTTTTTTGGACCATTCATCTCACAGACTTTCCTGCCCAGGCTGGCTTTGAACCTTGATCCTCAAATCTCAGCCTCCTGAGTAGCTAGGAATACAGTTTTTGACAGTAGTAAGAAGGCACAAAGCCTAATGATGGTTTGCATGTCAAAAGGGACCAATATACTGCATATATATAGATATATATCCCAAGAAATCTTCTCTTTGTCTGAAGAAAAGTCTGAGAACAAATGGGATCTAAGCAATAACAGACCTTTTTCAATGTTTAAAAAGGGTCCTCACGTTAGTGTTGGTCTCTGAAGGTTTTTTTTTTGCTTCAACTACTCCAAGAAATCCTGTTAAAAAAGAAGCAGGCTAGAGAGCCCCAAACGCTTCCAGGATTGTTGATATTTTCTTATTACATAAACTGTCTCCATTTTTTAAAAAAGCCCTGCCTTGTGCTGGTGGCTGATGCCTGTCATCCTAGCTACTCAGGAGACTCAGATCTGAGGATCATGGTTTGAAGCCAGACCAGGCAGAAAAGTTCATGAGATTCTTATCTCCAACAAACTACCAAAAAGCCAGAAGTGGATCTGTGGCTTAAGTAGTAGAATGCTAGTCTTGAGTGAAAAAGATAAAGGACAGCCTCAGGCCCTGAGTTCAAGCCCCAATACAGGCACACCGGGGCATGCATGTGCGTACCCACACATACACGCGTGCATGCACACGAGCACACACACACACACACACACACACACACACACACACACACACACACGGGGAGATTTGGAAGGGGACTTTTAAAGAAAATGTATAGATAGGTGTCCATGTGGGGACAGAGTTTTCCCTTCTGCTCAGATCCATGCTGGCTTTGTGTACTCAGACAACCCTGTATCTATCTGCACCTGAATATCCCCTGGCATGCTTCTGGAAGCTTCCTAGAAGATAGCCAACCTCTAACCTCTGTCTTCCTTTCCCATTGTGCTGAAGGGGTCCATTTCCCCAGATCCATCCCAGATTCCAAGCTCTTCTCATCAGAGGACAGTTCAGCATCCTGCATCCTCAAAGTTGAAGCATGACCCGAGGCTGAAGTGAGTTCTCCACGACTCCAGTCACCACTTGGTGTGGCTTCTGTGGTTTGAGTACGGTATGTCCTGCCAAAACTCAAATTGCAGCTCGATCTCCAAGGTCCCAAGAAATTGGAAGCAGTCATGGCCAGGGTGGAGGAGTCCTTATAAAGGGATTAATGTTTGTCTGTCTTGTAGGAACCAATCAGGATTAGCCTCCTTGGGAATTCATCTTCCTTTTCCGTCTTTCATACCTGCCATTTGTCCTAGAACTGAGGCCGGTAGGCTGGGATTGTTCAGCCTCCAGAAGCATAAATCAAGCTAAACATTTTTTTTGCTTTATGAACTACTCAGTCTCAGGTATTTTGTCACAGCCATAGAAAATGGACTTCAGCTAGCTTCTTGAGAGCACCCAACCTTCTTTTCCTCCCTCCTTTCTTCTTTCTTATCTCTGTTTTTGTTTGTCTTTCTTCCTCCCTCTCTCCCTCTCCCTCTCCTTCTTCCTCTCTTATGTTTCTTGTGCTGGGAAATGGCATTTATAGACCACAATATGGCAGGCAGGAATCTCAGCGCTATAGAGCTGGGCTGTGTTCTAGACCCTTCCAATAAACGTGTTAAGAACATGTTAAGAATTTCAAATTGATGTTTTTCAATTCAAATGTAGGTTTTCCTTTACATTTTGTATTTGTATTTCTTCTTATATTAATACACCTATTTTTTTTCTGATTCTGGTGTTTTTTTCTTTAACTAAAAACTACCACTTGAGTCACAGCTTCACATCCAGCTTTCGGGAAGTTTCACTGGAGATAAGAGTCACACAGATCTTTCCTGCCCAGGCTGTCTTTGAACCATGATTCTCAGATCTCAGCCTCCTAAGTAACTAGGATTATAGGCATGAGCCACTGGCACCCAGCTATTACACTATTAAACTTCTAATGATATCAGCATATTTATATCATTGCTCCAATTATGCACATGTGAGAGAGACAATGTCGGAATAACAGCACTCATATTTTTGCTGATAATTTGGTACTGCCTACAGCTCCTTTTGGCCCTTAAAATAGGATGCATTGAGGAATCTATTTTAAATTCACCTAAAGTAAATTCTCTCTGTAGATTACATAACCAACAAAACACATTAAGCTTCATCTGTTCCCGTAAGTACAGCCTTGGTTTCAGGAATATATATATATATATATATATATATATATATATGTACATACATATGTATATACACACATTACTTTGAATTAATTGTGTTGGATAATTATGGAGAATATTTCCTCTGGCTTCAAAACCAATATTTCACACAAGGTACATTCTGGAAACTCTAGCTTCTATTTCTACCTCTACGATTCCTTCTTTGTCTCTCCTCTGCTTATAATTACACTTACAACTTTATATAACACACAAGATGTATAATGGCATACACAATTTTCTAAAATGATAGCCTACCTTATACATCTTTCAAATCTTTCTTTGTTTCACATTATAGTACACTGTAGAGGTCACCAACATGGTAGACAAGCAACACTATACTCTTTTATGTAGCTGGAATGATCTTTCCTGTACCTTTAATACAGCAAGGTAATACCTTTACAACCATGGGCCCCTTTATGAGGTCCATGCGTTAAAGATTTAATCTGAAGCTTGGTACTATTGGGAGAAAATGGGACTTTTAAGAGGTGGAGCCTATATGGAGGTATTTAAGTCACTGGGGAGAGGGGCATGGACTTAACATGAACTGGAGGAACCATGCGTTTTCATCCTTTTTCTTCTTTTTTACTGTTCATCATGATGTGAACAGTTTGACTCCATATGACATCCCTGTGGCCCCAGTAGGGCCAGTGGATCATAGACTAGAACTTGTGAAGCCACTCACCAAAAGAAACCTTTTTTCTTTATAAATTGGTCTATCTTGGGCATTTGTTATAGTGCTAGAAAGCTGACTAACACACCTCACTTATTCTTACATCCCAGCAGGGTAAGCTATTATAAATCCTGAGGCAGGGGGCTGGGAAGGTGGCTCAGTGGTAGAGCGCTTGCCTTGCATGCATGAGGCCCTGGGTTCGATTCCTCAGTACCACATAAGCAAAAAGAAAAAAGCAGGAAGTGGTGCTGTGGCGCAAGTGGTAGAGCACTAGCCTTGAGCTGAAGAGCTGAGGGACAGCGCCCAGGCCCAGAGTTCCAGCCCACAACCGGGCCCAAAAAAATAAAAAAATAAAAAATAAATCCTGATGCATTGCCTTCTAGGGTAGTGTGAAGCCACAGTGATTTTCAGATAAGAATATCCTCAGAACCATGGCAATGTGACACTGATCAAGATGCATTGTACTCATTAATTGATATGTTGAATGGAAACCTTTTTTCTGTTTGTACAACTACTTTAGGATAATTTTTTAAAAATTAATTTTTAAAGAAAAAGAAGTCTATATACTCATAGAAATGGTGCTAGTAATGAATAGAAATTATCTTTTCTATTACATATCAATCACTTGCTCAGTGCCCAGGAACTGAGATAAGCACCCTATAGCTACTATTGCAATCATTTGATTTCTGACAGTTTTACAGTGCATACATGGAACCACCAAAAAAAAAATCTATCTTCCTCCACTTGGGTTTTTCAGGCTTTGTACACTACTGTGGGAGTGGCAAGCTCAAAACCTTCTTTTCTTTCATCCAAATATCCCAAAGCATTTCTGTGTGTTTTATCTAAAGTGGATTCTAAGCCAGGATTTCATCGGAATTTAGAACCTTTAAATAATCCCTGTGAAGTCTCAAAAAAAAAAAAAAAGAAATAAAAAAATAATAATCCAGGGACCATCAACATTTCCAACCCAAGGTACTTTCATTTCAAAATGGCCCCAGCTGAGTGATGACTACAAGAAAGTATCATTGACAAACAGGTGCTGATAAGCTTGAGGAGTAAGGTCAAGTTTCTCAAAGACTTCACCTCAGCATGCACTGCCAGAAGTTTATGGCTTACAGCCGCTGATCCTGAGCTGCACTGTATGAGATGGGAAAAGTTTCTGCCTCACTGATATGGTCCTTATAAGAAAATTTGAGGTTGAATTGTTTAATAAGTGCTTACTGTATTATGTGATTTGTATGCTCCTACTTTAAGATAATTAGATTTCACCTCATACTGGTAGCTTATGCCTCCAATCCTAGCTACTCAAGAGGTTGAGATCTGAAGATTTAAGTTCAAAGCCAGCCTTGGCAGGAAAATCTGTAAGACTCTTATGTCTAACTAATTATCAAAAAGCTAGAAGTGGATCTGTGGCTCAAGTGTGGTAGCCGTGTGTACAAAAATTCAGGGAAAAAGTCCAGACCCTGAGTTCAAGCCCCAGGACTGGCACGCGCACGCACATACCCACACACAATTAGATTTCTAGTCAATGCAGCAAATAGAGCTCTATAGGCAATTTTCTACCATGGACATCATCATTGGTGTGAAGGGTGCTGTTGCTTGGGAGGAAGAACAATAGACGTTCCTAGTAGCTCCCCCAAAGCCAGTTTCCCCAGGAAAAACAAAACTAGAAGTGGCTTCTTGTACACAGGCCATTGACAATTCAACCTTCCCAGTTTGGCAATTGCCACCACCTTGAAAAATATACCAAGACCCTAAAAGTTTGACAAAAGACTCTTAGAGAAAATATCCTTCAGAGTCCATCCCTCCTGATTTACTGGATTCCAGACCAATCCACATTCTCCAGCTCTGACTAGCAGGATGGCTGGTATGGACGACTTCTGAAATACTGGCCCTGAGCTCTTGCATGGGAAAAAAAATCTCCCAAGAGGATGATCTTGGGAAGATGGTCACACACGTTCATTTGCTGAAAAGCCTATTTAGTTGTCAAGATGAATTCAAGGTGGCTTTTCAAAGCCTATTATTGATTTGGTTCTTTTTTGCCTTATCAACATCCCTTGTAACCAAAGCATATATTGGGAGTATATACCCATAAAGGCTTCCAATAGTGGGCTCCATTGTAAGTAATGAATGAAGTAACTCCATGGGCTTTTGGCTCGTTCCATTTACTATTAGCCTACCCCAAGACACTTTAGAGCTTCAGATCCAACAAGGACATTGTCATAGCAGATCTAGCTGACCCGAAATTTCACAGCAGCTTTACAAGTGGGGAAGGGCTGCAGGAGGATAATGTGCTCAGAGGTAGACTGAGACTCAGTCTTGCTTTCTCACTTCCTGGGTGAGTTGAGGTCATTGCCCAATTTCCCCACATCCTAGCTCTTTTCTGTTCCATTGGGAGTACTATGACAGTGTCTCTTGTAAGTAAGACTCTCATGTTGCTGCTCTGTGTATAATCTGAGTATAAAGGGGTTTGCTCCTGTGGTGTACATTGTTATATTTGCCCCAAGAGTTTCCAATGGGATAGCTCAGAGTACTTTTGATGGCTACAAGGAGTTCATGTGGAACTCAAACTCTTGACGTATCTTACTGCTTCGGCCAATTCCCTATTTGAAAGCTTTCTTTTCCATACAGATGAATGTTGGCTCTAGCTAAAGCTTGAAGTAAGCATAGTCTCATCTTCTGTCAAAATATATCAGATATTCTTTGTGGAGGGTGCCAGGAGGTAACTCTTATTGTTTGATCATTTTTTTCTTTAATTATATTTTTGTTATCTTAAAATAGTTGTACAAAGTAGCTGTACCATTCAACAAAGCAGTTTATATGTGCAATACATCTTGAGCAGTGTCACCTCTTATTTTATTTTATTTTTTTTGGGGGGTCCGGTCATGGGGCCTGAACTCTGGGCCTGGGCACTGTCCCTCAGCTCTTCAGCTCAAGGCTAGCGCTCTACCATTTGAGCCACAGTGCCACTTCCGGCTTTTTTCTTTTTGCTTATGTGGTGTTGAGGAATCGAACCCAGGGCCTCAGGCATGCAAGGCAAGCGCTCTACCACTGAGCCAACTTCCCAGCCCGCAGTGTCACCTCTTTTATCATTCTCCTCAACCTTACCCTTCCCCTCCAGTTTTTAAAAATTTGTAGGATCTACATTAAATTTTATAAGTGCATTCTCCCCATCCCCTGCTTTCTTCATTCATCTACCCCCTCCTTCTTGTCCCTACCTCCCCCACCTTTTTCTATAACAAAGTTATAAACGTATAAGCAAACACATTGGGGTGCTAAGCAAGTATATGCAAATAATTTAACCAATAGGTGGTATTTTCAAGGGAAAATCCAAATGGTGTAATTCCTTAGAAAGATCTACTCACCGGGCCAACAAAATGAATACCAAGAAACTGACACTTGAAAGGTCACTCTGTTGTTAGAGGGAGTTATACTAAAATCGGGGCCTGAAATTTAAGCCAACCATATCAAAGACACTCTCTTCCTCTAACTAATGAAACACCACTTTTATCCCAAGGAACTAGGTCCCCATGTTTCTATACATGACATTACAATGAACCAAGCCAGCAGAGGCCTGGAGTGGATTTCTGGGGTCACCACCCACCCCCGAAGAAAAGTATCACCTTACGTAAGTCTCCTTTATTTCTTGCTCAAAGACAAATGCTTATTCTCCAAATGTCTTGATGGATAAATAGGACCTGGCCTACGAAACCAAATACAGAAATGAGTAAGATTCACAAAAAAGGCAGAGACAAACCCTAAGGTTTCTTTTGAATCACAGACTTGGGAACAAATTATTTTATACACTCTCCAGCAAATGGCATTGGGGCACTTATTTTTTTAAGATATCATACTCAGATTGGACAGTTTTACCAAAACTGCACCTCAAGAAGACTAGAAGATCCAATCAGCTGATTGGGGTGAATTTTAATAAGACACCAACTTGCCATTTCTAGTTTTCTTTTCTTATTTTTTTTTTTACTTCTTTGTGTTGGTACTGGGGCTTGAACTCAGGACCTGGGCACTGTCCCTTAGCTTTTTCCTTTCTCTGTTTTTTTTTTTTTTGTTGTTGTTGTTGTTTTTGTTTTTGGCTAAAGGCTGATGCTCTACCACTTGAGCCACATCTTCACTTCCAGCTCTGTGTGTGTGTGTGTGTGTGTGTGTGTGTGTGTGTGTGTGTGTGTGTGTGTGTGTGTGTGGTTAATTAGATATAAGAGTCTCATAGAACCAGTTGACATCAAACTCTAATCCTTCGATCTCAGCCTCCTAAGTAGCCTGGTATCAGCCACCTATCTTCAGGTTACGTTTTAATACAACACCAAATATGATTCCTAGTTTTCTGATGGAATGGGAAGATGCACCTGTCTTGAGTTTAACTATATATGGAAGTTACCCATCTTTCAGAATCTCTCTCCCCATTCTTCCTTCTTGATTTTGCATGAACCTCCCACCACCTCCCCCGACCCCACTCACACACGTTTGTTCAGATTTTTGTCCATCCAGTGACTGGTTCCCATTGTCAAAGTGAATAGAAGGCGAAGAGTTAAACTGCGACCCCAGCTCCAGGTCTTCATCCTCCACCTGCGGCCGGACCCTGCTTCTCTCCTCTCCAAGACTGGCGTGCTGTGATTTATGAAAGGCTCCAACACTTGGAGGGGACTGACAATCATTCTCATTTTCTCCTGTCTCTCCCCACCCCACCCACCCCACCCCCTACCCCATCACGGCCAAGGTCATGAGCGAGGAGGCCCCTCCGAGTTCCTCCCCTCCTCTGTCCTCCTTCACCCTTACTCTGGGGCAGCCTCATGAATCATTCCATCTTCACATTGAACTCCTGATGCTTCCCCCAGAACCAAACTGCTCCACTTCCGCCATTTTTCTTCATTCTCACTAACAATTTGGTAATGAAATATTGATTTTTAGTTAGATTCAAATAGATGTTATTAAGTTTGCATTGATAAATCGTTCCCTTTCTCAGGCTGGAAGTACCTCAGTCAGATTCTAACTGCTCTTTCATACCTGGTGATGTATTAATCTGACATGTCTGTCAGCCCAGCTGCTGGGGCCCAAGCTAGGGGGTGCACGCCTAGTAATCATCATTACCTCACATCAAGGTGCAGATCCAGCTGGTGTGTGGGCAGGATTTTCGTCCCCAGATCCTCTGTGGCCATTTAAATGGCTCATGCCTGTCATCCTAGCTATTCAGGAGGCTGAGGTCTGAGGAGCATGGTTCAAAGCCAGCCTGGAGAAGGCAAGTCTGTGAGACTCTTGTCTCTAATGAAACAGCAAAAAAAAATAAGCTGGAAGTGGAGGTATGGCTCAAATGGTAGAGCACCAGCTTTGAGTAAAATAAATAAAAATAAATACATAAATGAAAAGAGCTCAGGGACAGTGTCCAAGTTCTGAATTCAAGTCCCAGAACTGGCACATACACACACACACACACACACACACACACACACACACAAACACACACACATTGGTACCATTATTTCTGGATATGGGATGAAGAGGTGTTATATTTTGATTTCTTCCCTTGCCCTTTGTGTAAAAAAAAAGTGTATATGATAGCCCGGCTGAATTATACAATATCAAACAGAACAAGAGCAGTGGGTCCATCTCTTTCCCAGAACCCAAGGAGCTATGTGAAAGCTGGGAGGTAAAGAGGCAGACTCTGGCATATACCAGCCTTTTGGGCGAGGGGCGATGAGCAGTTGCACTCAGGCCTGACTCTGAGCCCGGGGCTCTGGAGAGTCTTTGTGGAGGATGGGACCCATCTCCTCTTGTCTCTCCAACCTTCCTGCCACATGCTCATTCAGGATCCAACGGCAACCCCCAAGGCCATGCCCAGAACTATGAAACAGACACAAACTTCTGTGAGATTTCTGACGCATAAAAATCTAGTTGATAGCTGAGATGTCTGGTTCTAGGGAGAGGGAGATCTTTATTCTGGTCAGGATATCCCTCTTTATCTAAGGTCTCCGTGTCCTCTCTAAAGGCAGTCACTATCTGTAAGTAAGGTAGTGACCAATTCTGCATTTCCTTTGTACCAGTCCTAGGGCTTGAACTCAGGGCCTAGCCACTGTTCCTGAGCTTTTGTGTTTCAGGCTAGCACTCTACCAATGGAATCACAGCTCTACTTTTTGTGTTTTACTGGATATGTAAGAGTTAAGAGTCTAACAGACATTTCAGCTTGCTCCTCTGCTTTTTCACTCAAGACTGGTGCTCTACCACTTGAGCCATACCTGTACATCTGACTTTTTTTGGTATTTCATTGGAGATAAGAGTCTCCTAGACTTTGCTGGCTGGGCTCAGCCTCCTGAGTAAGTGGGATGATCGGTGTGGGGCCTGACTTTTATTCGTCTCTCTTCCAAGTTCTCTCCATTCTTCAGAACCAACGGTAAATATCTCGTTGGTAGGTTTCTTGTCAGAATTAATCTCTTGCCTCTCTGTGTTCCTACACCGTATTGCTTTCAAGTTCCAATTAGCATGTATTAATTAGCCACTATGTTGCGATGTGCTCTTTTAACAATATATCCCGAGTGTGCCCCTCCTCAGGAGGGAGGGAATGCCTTCCATGTCCACTTCCCACTCTTCACTCTAAGTGCCTTAAAGATCAGAATCTGATTTGTTTCCTTGGCTTCGGCACCAGGTTTGAAAGGAGCTGAATAAATGTTTGTTGAATTGGATGAACAGAATGGAATGAATCTCATTGAGATGTACGGATGGGTATTTGAAGCCCCACCTCTGAGCCTGAAGTATTTGTTACCAAATGACAAGAATACTTAACATCAAGCTGCCTCAAACAAACAAACAAACAAACAGAAGAAACAACAACAGCAACAATGTTTTTAAAAAGCATTACACTTACATCTTATGAGTTCAGGACTATACCTGGCCTTAGTCCCCTTGGAAACTCTGATCCTGAACAACAGCACACAACCACATCTCTCTCCACCTCCTCCACCTTCCTACGTTTCCATCTGTACTGGCTCCATTCTCCGGGAGGCCTTTTCCTCATGATACCAAAATGGCTGCCAGCAGCTCTAGGCTTGCATCCAGTCTTTCTAGCAATTAGAGAAGAGAAATCTCTCCCTCCTCATTCTCCACCCAAAAAGACTCCTAGGCTCTGATTGTCTTGGCTTAAATCATGTGACCACCAGGTGAGTCGGTCCAATGGCAGAATACCCTTACGGACACCGGTCACTCCTAATACAAGGCCATTAACCCCAGTCCTCTGTATTTCCTTGGATGATGACAAGAAGCATTCAGAAACAGAAAAGAAAACCGTGTGTGTGTGTGTGTGTGTGTGTGTGTGTGTGTGTGTGTGTGTGTGTGTGTGTGTGTGTGTGTGTGTGTGTGTGAAGAGAGAGAAATCCCTGCTACCTTTCCTCCTCCTAAGAAGCTTTGTAAACAGAATGAGATCAAGTTGGCTGGATCCTCTAGTTGGAAAAGGAAGCAACACAGCACCTGTTCTGTTTTACAGAATCCTTCGGCCTCTGTAGTCTGAGCCCTGCCCAGGGCATGGAGGCCCAGGGGGAAAAACAAGCCAAAAGTCATGCCCTGAGAGGAACACAAAGGTGCAATGTGTGTGTGCCTCTGATCATCTGAACTGATATTTATCGCAACGAACTCCAGGAAATGGAAACGAGAGTTGTGTTTTTTTTCCTTTGTTGCTGCTTTTGTTTTCTTTTCATTTTTTTTCTTGCTTGTTTGTTTATCTGTCTTTGGCAGGATAAGAGGAGTACAGAAATGGAAGGACACAGGGTGAACAAAGGCAGCAGCGCTACTCACTAGACACTGTGGAAAATGAGCTAGACAATTTGTGGGAAAGGATGGGAAGGGGAAAACTGGGAGAGAAAGAGAGAGGTGGGGGGAGAAAGGGGTGACCTCATCCCCAAAGAAATGTACTCTTTACCTGACTTGTGTAACCCCTCTGTCTATCACCCTTATAATAGCCATAAAAATTTCTTTTAAATAAAAAGGTCATGTCTCGGATGCTAATTACAGGGGTGGGTAACTCTGAGAACTGAGTCAGTGCCAATCCAGATGTGATTCCTGGGCTGCAGGACTGAGCTTAAGCACCCTGAAAAGGAACACTGTTCGCCCATGTGTAGACACGGAAAGATCTGAATGTTTATGCCCTCACCCACACTATGCACCAAACAAAAGCAATGCATTTGACATGACTAATGACCCGGCCTTTTCTTCCATTCCCCTAGCTAGGCCTGGCTCTTCCTGTCCCGGGCTTCCTCGAGGAGGATCAGGGCTGTGCCCATAGCTCTGGAATGAAGTCTAGTCATCTCTCTGCAGTTGTGCAAAAGATGAGGGCGACCAGGCTGTTCCCAGCCCAAAGGCCTGGTAGCAACTGCTGCTTACAAGCCAAAGGAGAGCCAGACGGGCAGGGAGGGAAAAGAAAGTCTCCCCTTTAACTCCTGCTGCTTGGAGTTCCCCCTCTCTCGGCCACAGTGAACACTTTAGGTCTGATTGATTTTATCTGTGAAATGAGCTGAAAATCCCTCCCAGCGAGATGCGCTCAGCAACCTTCTTCAGCTCAGACATTCCAGATAAATCAGATTGTCCATTGGCCAGAGCTGGCCATGAGCTCTGTGCTGCAGAAAGCCAGGGTGCATCTGTCGGCTGAGTGGGTGTCTGGGTGGCTGGGTGGCTGGCTGGGTGGTGGGTAGGTGGTTGCTGGCTTGGCTTCAGTCTCGTTCAGAACAGAAGTGACTCCGTTGCTCCCAAAGCTGAAACTCCAGCAAAGTGGCATCCTGGAGGGGGGAAAAAAATCCATTCAATACTTCTCTCATTTTCTCTTTGACCTTGATGACTGCCTTACTTTAGAAATAAATAGTGAGAGACACAAATGGTGGTAGGTGTTGGGAAGTCATTGCTTTGGGAAGAAAAGCTGCCAGGGAAGCACACCGTATATAAGAGAAGAGGGACTGAATCATGGAGAGAAGGAATCTGAAGATGGTTGAGTTCGAGGGCAAGTTAGCAAGGTGGGCAGCTGGAGTCCAGTCCCGCTGGGCGTCCTCTCAGAGGGCCATGATGGACAGGCTAGGGGACTGGAATGCTAGGAGAGGTGAGGTGAGCAACATTATCTACTAACTCCTGCTATTCCTCCTGGGCTGTTGAATAACCTTCTACTTCTGGTCACCCTACTTCCTTGATGAAATAACATCTTGCCAGAAAGATTCCACCAACCGCTGGCCAGGTAGAGATATCGGCTGGGGATCTCCCTAGTAGATCTAGGGACAGTCCAGTGTGCCCAGCTTCTTTTATGTCCATGTCTCTTACCCTCCATTCACAGGAGTCTGAGTACTTAGTGAAAAGACCTTTCCTGGAGTTACCTGCTCCCTACAAAAAGAATTTGTGGTAACCACCCCCTCCACAGTCTCTCCTAATTCTCTCCCAATTCATGAGTCAGCACCACAGTATTTCCCTTTCGGGAGGAATGAGGAAGGACAAATACGAGTGGCAGAGGGCATTGGGGTCAGGATGGAAATCAGAAAAAGAAGAGGAGGCTGGGGCCCTGTCTGAGCCAGCTTCCCTGTCTCCTTCCTTCCCTTCCTCTCCCATCCTCATCCTCAGCTTTCCATGTGTCTCAGAGTAGTCATGCCAATTCTGACCATTCTCCTTCTTCCCCCCACCCCAACTCTTCATCTGAAAGAGACTCTGGCATAGTTACCTCTGAGTCACTGATAAAGCTTCCATAATTGGTTGCCAATATCCAATTACTCCAAGGTAATATAGAAAGGATAAGGGGAAGAGCCAGAAGAGCATAGCCAAGAACAGCCAGAGAGGAGGAGGTTATGGGCTGGGCTCAGCCTGGACACCTGCCCTATACAGAGAGGGAGAAAGGGAGAAGGGGAGGGGGAGGGAGGGGGGAGAGAAGGAGGGAGAGTTGCGTCTGTGAGAGAGCAGGACATGGAGAAGCCCTAGCCCAGCCTCCACCCCAGACTCCTCCACCTGAGCCTCCAGAAGTGAATAGTTAACTGGTCATGAAAAAAAATGACAAAGTACGGATAAATTTGCAACCTGAAGTCCAGTGGTAAAATGAGCAGTGATGGATGGTAATTCCCCTTTTCCTCAAAGAATCCACAGAACACAGGCTCCTAGGAGAGGAAGCGAGAAGATGCACAGATGCTGCTACCTGATAATGCTCACTGAAGCCAGGCAGGGCAGCCCATACCTGTAATCCCAGCACTAGGAAGCTGAGGTAGGAAGACCATGACTTCCAGGCTAGATTTCTTGAACTACACGCAGACACCTTTACCTTGCCCCACCAAGCCCTGTCTGGCTCCCAAGCCCACCCTCAGGATGGTCCCCAGGAATTGGCTCTGGGCTGGGACACCCACCTTCAGGTCAGCTCCCGAGGTGGGGTCAGAGCTAGAGCGCAGCATGATGCGTTTCTCTGCGGCTCTGTACTGTATCATGTCTGCAAATAAATGATATAATTCAGTTTCCAGGACTCTTAACCTTTTCACTTCGCATAAATTGCGATCACCCAAATAAATACAGGCAAATCACATTAAAAACATATATATGCGAAGCTGGTTTATCCAAGATGTTTCTAACTCTGAAAAATACCTGCATCTTACTAAGAGGAGGGGAAAGGGGAAAAAAAGCCCAATAGGGAACTGCACACACACTCATCTATTCCTTCCTCTATTCACTGAGGACCCGTCTGCCCAGATTCTTAATGAGCCAGGTGGCCTAAGAGCCTAAGAATCCTTGCCACCTTAGTCAAAGGTCAAAGAAACTATTCTCCTTCTTTTTGTTATTGTTTTTACCTCCTTTCCAAATTGGCAAAAAGAGGGTGAGATGTATGAGCAGCTCATCAGACGATGCCAGAAATGTTTGAGCAATAATTAATTGCAAATTATGTCTTCTCAAATTACGTCTTCCCTAACCCTAACCCTAACCCCTAACCCCTAATGCTAACCCCTAGCCCCTAACCCTAACCCTATATATTTTTATTACATTGCTGTGATAATATATGTTATATTATATATTATATAATATATAGTATAAATTATACATATTATATAATATATACTATTATATTATATATTATATAACATGCATTATATTACACATAATATATAACATATAATATGCATAGTATATTATATAATATATATTATATGTAACATATATGTGTTTTTAATATATTATATATCTGTATGATTATATATTATATGCTATTTTATATATTACATATATTAGGAAGTGACCAAAAAGCTTTGCAGGGATTCTTGGGGATCCTAAAAATCTGCACCTCCTAGGTGGCCCTTGTAAACTTTTCTGTCATGTAAAAAGGGCCAAGATCCCAGCAAGGCTGAAGCCTAGGCCTGGAGCCTCAGTGAGATGTCCACTAGACAATCACAGGCTCCTCTTACCCCAAAGCCCCAGACAGGGGCCATTTTCCCTGGGGACTAATTCACCAGGACAGGGATCCCTGTGGGCTTGGGCCACTAGTGTCCTTTATGTACATACAGGGTATCTGTTGAGTCTGGCCTTCCATCTGTCACTGGCTGCTTGACAGAGTGTCTTGTGGAAGGCTGGCCTGGGCCTGAGCTGGAGAACAGGACCCTTGCATTCACCCCTTGACAGGAAGTACCGCCCTGCTGTGTCACTACCCCCTGTGATAGGCTGATTAGTCCTTCTTTCCTTCTTCCTACCTTCCTTCCTTCCTTCCTTCCTTCCTCCCTCCCTCCCTCCCTTCCTTCCTTCCTTGTTTGCTTCCTTTCTTCCTTCATCTCCCTCTCTTGTGTTCCTTTCTTCTTCTTTCCTCTCTCTCCTTTCTCCATCCCTCCCTCCTACATTATCCTCTTCCTTCCCTCCTTTCCTCCAACTGTTTCCTTCCTTTCTACTTTCCTTACTTCCTCCTCCTTCTCTTTTCCTTCCATCCCTTCAACCTTTCCATTGTCCCTCCATCCCTCCTTTCTTCCCTCTGTTCCTTTTGCCATTTGTCCCTCTATTTTCTTCCTTTCCTCTCTCTTTCCTTCCTTCCTTGTTTCCTTCCTTCTTCCTTCTGTCTTTCCCTTTTCATTCCTCCTTCCCTACTTTCTTCTCTCTCTCCCTTCTTTCCTCCCTTTCTTCATCCTTCGTTCTTCTTCTTTCCTCTCCTCTCTTTCCTCTTTCCTTTCTTTTCTTTCTTCCCTTCCTTCCATCTCTCTCTCTCTCTTTCTTTTTTCCTTCCCCTTCTTTTTCTTTCTGAATTTTTGAAACAGGATCTCCATATGATGTCACTCAGACTGCTGGGCTTGAACTTGTGATCCTCTTGCCCCTACCTTCTGAGGGCTGGCTTTCAGGCAGGTACACTATCTATGCCCAGACATTTCTGAGCACAGAGCAAAAATATTGCTGCTGAATCCCATTCATTGCCACAGAGCAGTTCTCTGGGTAGAGAAGTGGCATTTGAAATGGTGTGGAGATGGAAATGGCAGCTGAAACTCCTGCTATATGCTGTTGCCTGGCTTGTGGCTGCCTGGGATCACATGAACACAAAAGAGAATGCACTATTATATAGCTCATTATGTGCAGGCTCTTCCCACATGTAGTATGTTATAATTTACACAGAGCTTTAAGTTCTGCTCACCTTTGAGATTCATCACAATGCCCGGGAGCAGAAGCTGGAAGTCCTTTCTCCTCTGACAGGTAAGATGGTGGCAGGCCCTCTTGCAAAAAAGAAATTGCCTAGAGCCACAAAGTAATAGAGGTAGGTGAAAATCAGCCCGGGTACACCATATGGAGCCAGAAGCATCAGAGGATACAGAATGTTTTCCAGACACAATCAGAAGCCACCTGCGTGGAGATTGCTGAAGGACGGCCATCCCCCAGGCCTTTGCTCTGTACCATGCTTGCATGAGGGGGCTGCGTGGGCTGAGTTTATAGAGACCCAGGGCCCCTGCATGAAGTGGCTGTACGAATTCAACCAGATAACCACTGTGGTACTCAGCCCAGCTCATGGCAACTGATAGTTGGCCTTGAAATTATTTTGGGGTGGTCTCATTGTTTCTCAAATGGCTCAGCTACAAGGAAAAGGATGACTTGCTTCACTGGCAGGTGGGTATAGCAGGAAATCCTGGGGTCCCCTGGATTTGACGATTGCATCTGCTCCCTGCAAAAACAAGAGACTGGGTTCCTGCTAGAGCAGTGGAACGACATCCAGAAAATCAAATAGGAGGATGCTTTCCTCCATGTAGTCCCATGATAAGGACTCCATCCTCTTGACCCAGCCATAGCCATTAGTGGATTAAATAAGCCATTATGCACCAGTCTGATATGCTGAGATGACCATTATGGGAACAAGTATCATTCCCAGGCTGCTATTCTTTCGACACTGGTCTTGTCTCTGCTCAGGCCCATTGACTGGCGAGATCTGACCTTTAGGTTTGGGGGTTTTAATTACACTTGACTTCAACTTCTGTCAAATGATCATTCCTCTTTCGGTAAACCCCCAATGTTTTTTTTTTCTTTTATTCTCCCAGAGCATTTTCTTGATATTATTAGAAATGTCTATAAAATATGAATTCCCAATTCCATGATAGTCATAAAAGCTATAAAATTCTATGCCTGCCATGAAAATATTCCATGATTTATTTTTTGTGTGAAGTACATATTAAATCTCAGTACCGGAATCAGAGCTGGGCTCTTCAACATCACGAACTTTGAATCACACACACTTTGTCTTCAAATGGTATTATTGTAAGGTTTGTTTCTTCATTTTTACAATGGCTCTCATTTCAAAACAGGATCAGAAGAGTAAAAAAGAGGCCTCGTCTTACTTATACATTGAATTTCTTACATTTTTTTCTCCTTTTTATATATGGTTGTGCATTTTTGTTTTCCGTATGATGTGATGCATGCATTTGATTCACCAGAGAGTGAACCCAGGCTTTCCAACCATGAGTCTGGTTACTGCCATTGGAAGTAAAGTGGGGATGGGGTGCTGCATAAGTCAGCAAACATGTACCTGAAATGGAGAGGACTCCATGTGTGGAATGGATCCGCCAATCTTGAGCTCATCTCTTTTTGCCAATACCTAAAAACAATCCCTAGGACTTCTGAAATTCTCATGTATGGTCACGAGCTAGATGAAAATGTGGGCCAACCAAAGCAAGGGGCACCCTAGAGAAATGAGATTCACACATCTGACCTCATTGGAGAACTATGAATGGCAGAGTTAAGTGAGATGCTCCCCTTGTCTGTACTGGGGAAGGGGGCAGGAATGGTGCAGATCTGCTGCAGACCTGAGGATTTGGGTGGGATCTTGAAAGCCAAGGGAAATCTATAGAGGGAAAGGAGTGATGGAAACCATGTCAGGTCTTAGCAGAGCTTAGTTGGGAAGATGCTAGAGGTCCTGAATGGCAGGCGGGAAAAGTCCTCTCCAGGACACGTTAAACCTGCACCCAAACCCTCACTTGCCAGATTTTTCTGCCCAAGACCCATGCTACATTTCAAACAAATCAAGGATGGAGAGAAGAGAAGATTGATTTTTTTTCCAGCCTGGAGGGTATATGTGACATTTGGAATGAGTTGAAACTGATCTAAGAGATTTTCATTTCAAAAGATATTTGATATGATGTGTCGATGGGTTATTTCACACACCTCATCAGAGTTCAAAGGCTCCAGGCATGAGAATGGTGCCTCCAAGGTGGAGGACAGATGTGTACAGCTGTAGCAAGAGGGTGTGTTTGGGCAGTGGGGGGGGGGAGGGTTGTCCTGGCCCCATCAGACTCAGCCCACACACCATCTCACACATTGTGCAGACAAAAACACATGCCTGACCCAGGCAGCCTTTGGGTCTGTGGCATCTTGGTAGGACCAAAACCGTTTGTTCTGTCTTTTCTCCCAGAGTTCATGAAGTCATTCACCTGCAATTACCAGATGCTCTAACAATAACTGCATAGGTTCTCATTCTGCTCCCCCTATAATACCCATAGCTTAGCTGGAATTCTGTATAAAGCAGAACCTGGAGGAATGCTTACATGCTATGTCCTCATTTTAGGGAGTAAAAGCATGGAAACAAGGACTGGCAGCCAGGAAGGAGGCGAAGCAAATAGGAAGTCATTTCTGGTCCCCTCTGAGCCAGCCTGATTGCCATATCTCATAGACTTGTCATCTGAGAAGTGCCAGAAGAACCATGTCTCAGAATGGGCCATCAGTTGGGAGCCCATGGCTCCTGCCTGTCATCCTAGCTATTCACAAGGGTGAAGTCTGAGGATCATGGTTCAAAGCTAGCCTAGAGAAGACAAATCCAAAAGACTCTTGCTTCCAAATTCACCAGCAAAAAGAAAGACATGAAAACAAGAAACAAACAAAAAACAGAAGTAGAGCTGTGACTCAAGTGGTAGAACATCAGCTTTGAGGAAAAAAAAAGCTAAAAGAGAATGTGAGAGCTTGACTTCAAGTTCCAGTACCAACACCACACACACACACACACACACACACACACACACACACACACACACACACACACACACACACACACACACACACACACTAGCCATCAGAAGAAAGTTGAAAGACTGTGAAAGCAGAAGAGAAATTATTTGAAATAAGTAGTTCAAGATTTGTTTCACAGGAAAATAAATCTCCTTCTTGTCAGGTGAGGAAAATATAGAATGAGAGAATCTCAGGGTGTTCCAAAATTTGAAATCAGGAAGAAATCACTCAAAGAAGGTTAGAGACCCTGAAGATTTGAGCTGATATCAACTGGGTCTGTTTGATGTTGAGTATAATCGAGAAGAGCTGGCCACTGAGGCAGCATCTAGGTACATGGATCATGGGTCATGGGTCATGGGTCATGGGAGGTGTCTGAAATGACTTGTTGAGTCTGGGAAATTCTTCCTTGCTTGTACATGTTACTGAGCCCAGACAGAGATCTTTCTTTACCCACAGCCATCTGGTTTAAGTATCTAGTCCCCGACACCCTGAACTTCCAGGAAACAGGTCATCAACACAACATCTTCTTGATTTTTGCCTTTTATGCCAGTACCGGGCTTGAATTCAGGGCCTGAGCACTGTCCCTGTGCTTTTCTTGCTCAAGGCTAGTGCTCTGCCATTTGAGCCACAGTGCCACTTGTGGCTTTTGATTGGTTAATTTCCTAGCTGGGCTGGCTTCATGTTGTGAGGCTCAGATCTCAGCCTCCTGAGTACCTAGGATGACAGGTGCAAGCTACTGGAGCATGGCACTATTTTGTTGGTTCCAGAGAAAGAGTTTCCAGATGGTTTTCAGGGTGTTCCACAATTAAAAATCAGGAAGAAATTGCTCAGAGAAGGTTAGAGACCCTGAAGATTTGAGCGGGTCTCAGCTGAAATATAATCCTGATCTCATCCTGAAAACAGGATGGCAATCTCCTCTTTCAGTGGCAAGGTTTCCACCACTCAGCCCTGATCCATGGGTCTTCTTTCAATAGGAAAATGCCTACCAAATCCATCCCACGGATGAAAAGAAACAATCCTAGCATTCCTCAATGCCTCATATAACAAACTAAACCCTCATGTACCAAACAATCTTAAACAAAAGAAACCTCAATACCAAAACATCATTCTTTTTGTTGATTTATGTAGATAAGAATTGGAAAAAATTATATTAAGTGAAGTAAGCCAGACCCAAAGAAACATAGGTCCCATGGTTTCCCTTATTTGCAATAACTAATGTCTGAGACAAGCAGAAAAGGTCAGATAAGTTGATGTTAGGCAAAAGGAACCCCAAGATAAGGACTCAAATGTTTTTTCTTTCTTGCTAGTGTTTCTAACATTTATAAGGTGATGTTTTTGTTGCTTTGTATGTCCCTCCTCCACGGCATAACCCCTGTTTTCACTGTATTTGGTGTTGGTATAATTTGGGAAGGGGAAGGGAAAAAAACAAATTGTTTAAATAGGGATACAGGTGGACCCATTGCAACAATGAAATGTACAAGTCATTATGTCGAAAGACGAACTTTACAACTTTGGTGGGCTAGGGCCGGGGGGTGGGGGGGAAGGAAGGAGGCAGGCGGGGTGGAGATGGAAGGCCAGGGATGGGAAGGGGAAACAGAGGAGACAACAATGCTTGATAAAAAATGTACTCATTACCTTGCTCATGTAATTGTAACCCCTCTGAATGGTATTTTCACAATAAAAAAACTTAATAATAAAAAAAGAATCGAGTGGATTTGTTAAGTTTTTGGCTGTACTGATTAATACTACCATTTCAATTAAAAATTACTAATAAGAAAATCAAAGGGTGGCCAAGTGCAGACATAATAGTCAAGATATATAGATATATATCTATGTAACATTTACTCATAAACTCATAAAACTCCCTGTGTACAACTATTTGAAGATAATTTTTTTTAAAGTTAAAGAAAATAGAGAAAATGAACTAAGCTTGAGTTGTTGGGACACAGGGATTGGTATGGATATAGACAGGCCTATTGGGTACTATATTTTTTAAGTCTTGTTGGTAATCTGTCATCCTAGCTGCTCAGGAGGCTGAGCTCTGGAGATTACATTTTGAAGCCAGCCTGTGGAAGGAAGTCAGAGAGACTCTCATCTTCAATGAATCACCAAGAAGCCACAGATGCAGCTGTGGCTAAGTGATAAAGTGCCGGCTTTGAGCAAAAGTTGCTAAGGACAGCACCCAAACCCTAAGCTTAAGCCCCAGTACTAGCATTTCCCACCACTACCTGCAAAAAAGGAGTCTTTGTTGAATGGAAGAAAGACAGAGGTATCTGGAAAAAAAATATTAAGAGTTTTGTGAGAGAAAATGAACCAAGAAGGATGCATGGACTTGATGAATGAAAGAAAGAATAATACATGCTGCACTGTATAGAGGAGAGAGTGAAATGGTAGCTAGTTCCTCTATGATTAAAGACAATTAGCCCAAGATTAAGACTTCCTTCCCTTCCCATTCTGTGTCACCCATCTGGAAGTTTCTACTGCCCCCCCCCCCCGCCACCCCCAGCTTCAAGCTTCTACTCAATAATCTTGCCCCTCTAATAAATCCAGCAGTTTCCAGCTCTGAAAATTTAACGATCTCAGTGGAGAATGAATGAATCGTAGCTCCCAGCATGCAAGCCGACCTCATGCAGAGCCCAAGCTACACCTTGCGACTATGGGGGAGCTTTAAAAAAGATGCTGGTTTTCAATGGAAAGGCAGAGCAAGAAGAAAGATCACAGTTCTCTGAGGCCTCTTTACAAAAGAGGCCTTTTGGTCCAAGCATGGGGGGAAGAAATATCCAGGTCACAAGAGCCATGTGTGGCAGGTATTTGAGATAAAGATGGTGGACAGGAAATATGAAGAAATAAGATCTTAGTCCTATAGGATTAGGACGGCCAGGCACTGGCCTGTAATCTTAAAGTCCATGAGACTCTTATCACCAATTAACCATCAAAAAGCCCAAAATGGAGTTTTATCTGAAGTGGTAGAGCATCAGCCTTAAGTAACAAAGCTAAGGGACAGCACCTAAGCTATAAGTTCAAGCCCAGTATAGGCACACACATGCACATCCTCATGCACACGTGCATGCACGCATGTGCGTGTACACACGCACACACACACACACACACACACACACACACATACACACACTGAAGAAAAGATAATAAACAGATGTGAGACCTTGACAAAGCTGTTGACAAGGACTTCTGCCTTTGTTCATCTAAAAAAAATATGTTAACCAGAGCATCCTGTCCTCTTTCATTTCCATTTCATACTCACTCCGGTACAAACAGGAAGTCATCTGACTTCTAAATGGATATGTCTCTATTCTGTTATTGTCCTCTCCCAATGGAGACCTAGCCACTCACGAATGGTAGGAAATGGTTGTCATCTCCAGCAATGGTTTTCCTTGGCTAGTGTCACTCAAGTGTCAGAACAGACACAGTAATCAAGCCATTGTGTCTTCCAAATGCCCTATATTAAATGCATGTTAAATGATTCCTGTGTGTTGGGCTCTAGTGGCTCATGCCTATAATCCTTCCTACTCAGAAAGCTGAAATCTGAGGGTCATGGTTTGAAGTCAGCCTCGGCTGCCTTCACAGAAATGTCTGTGAGACTCTTATCTCCAGTTAATTACCAAAACGCCAGATGTAGAGGTATGGTTCAAGAGGTAGAGGGCCAGCCTTGAGCAGAAAAGCTGTGTGAGTTCAAGCCCCATACTGTTTTACACACACACACACACACACACACACACACACACACACACACACACACACACACACACACACACACAATTAGAAATGATTCCTTCACATTTATAACAAGATTTCACATTCCTGTCTTTCTCCCTCTTAAAACAAGAATAAAGATCTCATAGACATTTTCTAATTTATTATCCAGTATTTATCATAGGAAGAGAGTTTCCTGTAATCACAACTCATTAAAATCACATATTATTCACAATAACCTACCACGAAAGACTCATCATGTTAGCAAGGAAGAATAAAAAGTGATTTTCCAATGAAACTTCATTTTGAGCATTTCTCTTTGGAGACACTCCAAACATATTCAAGAAAAGAGAGAGAAACTCGTCTGTTAAAATCACCTTGGCAAGGGAAATTTGCTACCAAAAAATAAATAGATAAAAAGAAAAAGAGAGTCAGACACCAGTGGCTCACACCTATAGTCCTAGTAGCTCCTCAAGAAGCTTAGATCCCATGATCATGGTTCAAAACAAGCCATGGGCAGCAAAGTCCCTGAGACTCTCATCTTCAATGAACCACCAAAAAAAAGCCAGAAGTAGAGTTGTGGTTCAAGTGGTAGTGCACCAGCCTTGAACAAAATAGCTCAGGGACAGTGCCCAGGCCCTGAGTTCAAGTCCCAGGACCAGCAGAAAAAGAGAAAAACAAATAAATAAAAGAAAGATGGGGGAGAGCTAACATACTTAACAAAAGCAGGATCCCAGTCTCCAAACTAAGTAGGTTTTGTTTTCTAAAATACCCTTAATGGAGAGACACAAGAGAAAAAATATCAGGCTTCCTATTTACCTATTTTCTCTCTTATTTTTAATCATGATCCCTCTTCGTTCCTCTTGACACTGGATGATAACTCAGGTCTATCTTGTTAGCTGAATAAAGCAGTTTCTTTGCTTCTCTCGTGTTCCAGCCAGCAGTGCTGCTCAGATCATTATTATAGGCACAAAGAGACAATAGTATCACATTTGTAATTCTCATGGATGTCACCCCATTGCGATGAGGAGTGGGGGGGTGCGGTTATGAATACTCCATTTGTTAAGTGAGATGATTCTGGCATTAGCAAGGTGGCATTTCCCACATGTTTAGCCTGAAAGGAAACATTTGTTTGGACTGTATGTTTCTGTGTACTTTCTTAATGCAATCAAGTTGACAGATGACTCTTATTTCACAACAGGTTCGGAGACGAGGTTGTGATTTTTTCCCCCTCCCCCAGTCCTCCCTCTTATTTATTTATTTTCATTGGTTGGTTTATTTATTTATTTATTTGCTCTTTGAATGGTCGTGTCAGACAGCGGACTTATAAAAATCGCTAGTTACTGAAATCCATCCATGCCTGTTTCCTATCGTGTTGATTTGTATGAAATTCATGACGACAAGCAAACTAAACCAAACCAACAAAGAAAAAGCAACTTGAGGCACTTTGGGAAATGACCGCTCTTTAGCAAGCCTCGCCTTCCTCCAGGCTCACTGGGTCTCGGGCCCATAAAGCTGCCTGCTGTCTTATGTCAGGAAAAGGAACAGCTTTGCCCGGGAATGCCATTACTGTGTAATGAGGCATGCAGCAAAATATACCTTCAGCAGCCACTTGATGAAGCCTTGCTGACACACCAGCCCAGACAGAAATGTTTTCTTGTGTGTTCTTTTTTATTTTGTCCATCAATCACACCATTAGTCAAAGTAGACAAGCCTGTCAAGCCAAGCCCAGATGCAGAATGGCAGGTGATCAGTGGACAGGTGTTCCATCTCTTCTCCCCCACCACCACCACCCTGGGGAAAAAAAAAAAAGAAAACACAACAACCACCACCCACCACATTCTGAAATCCTGAAATGGAAGAAAGGAACCAAGACATTGTTTCAAGGGCTAGAATGTCCATGAAGAGAGAAAGGACACAGAGTGGAGAATTTTAGAAGATCTTGGTGAACTGATCAGTTGGTGGGAAAAAATGGGGGGTGGGAAATCTGAGCTGGGCATTGGTGGTGCATGCCACTCAGGAGGCTGTGATCTGAGGATCATGGTTCAAAACCAGCCCAGACAGGAAAGTCTGTGAGACTCTTATCGCCAGTAAACTACCCCCAAAAAGCCAGAAGTGGTGCTGTGGTTCTAATGGTAGAGAGCTTAAGAGCCAGGACTAGTGCAGGTTTGCACACATGTAGTTTGTAGTGTGCATGCACACACATGCACACACACACACACACACCTACCTGCTTCTTTGTGGTGGTCAGTGTGATCATCAAATGCAACATTCACAAAGAGCAAATTAAAGCAATTTTGTCATCCCGATGATCCCTGCTTTTTGTTACATTCCAAATGCATACAATTAAATTGGAAGATCAAGAATTCTGAAGCCACGCACATCTGAGCCATCTCCATCTGCTTTGGACTGAGAAGCCCAGGGCTCCAGCTTTCTGGTGTTGGCATCAATATTACTAATTTCTAAGGAAATGAGCCAGCCTTCCTGACCTCTTCCAGTACGTCCTATAATGTCTTCCTTTGGAGTGTTATCATTTGCCATGTGCTCTCATTCTGGAAGGGAACAGGTTAAAGAAAGTTAATCCCGTGGCATCATCTCAATGGTTAATGTTTGGCATTTCAAGCAAGGCCCTGAATGAGTTTGGATAATAACCTCATTGCTCTGATTACCAGGAAAGTTTAATCCATCAAACTCTCACTTCAGCTCTTGGCCATTTCAGCCCCAAAGTTTCAAGGTGTGATTTTTGTGATGTTCCAATTGGATAGAGATATTAGCTTTTATTTTATTTTATTGTTGTGCCAGGAGTGGGGCTTGAACTCAGGGCTTGCGTGCTGTCCCTGAGCTTTTTCACTCAAGGCTAGCGCTCTACCACTTGAGCCACAGCTCCACTTCTGGCTTTTCTTTGCTGCTTCCCTGGAGATAAGAGTCTCACGAACTTTTCTGCCCAGGCTGGCTTTAAACTGTGATCCTCAGATCTGAACCCTCGGCACTCGGCTACATGTGCCTCGTGTGTGTGTGTGTGTGTGTGTGTGTGTGTGTGTGTGTGTGTGTGTGTGTGTGTGTGTGCCCCACTGGCACCAAACTACATGTGCCATTTTTATAAGCCTTCTCCCCTTTAAATTTCGAATGTATGTGAGTATCTGTGAATACAAGATATTTTCTATTTCAGTCAAAGTAGTGGGGGAAGAAGGAAAGGGGGAGAAACTCATGGTGAGGTAAAGAAGAGAAAGAATTGGGACCATTGAAAGGTCAGAAGTCTTTACACAATACCAAGGAGAAGTCTGACACTACAATCTTCCCCACCGCTGACCTTTCTAAAGTAAGATATGCTGAGCAGGAACGGGTAACACCTGATACAAGATTCAAGCCCACACTTCCACCTTTAACTGAGAATTGAATCTGCACATATTTCCTCTGGGGTTTCCAGAAGGCAAACGAGTACATCATTAATCTAACCAGTTCTGCGATGCCACCGAGGCCTGGTTTCATTGATCTAGGGTAGGATTTGAGCGGAGTGGGGGCTACAGAGACAATGGATTCGGGTGACAGGAAGGGCTAGGGCTCTGTTTCCAAGACAGCTGAGGCTGGAACTTACCTGGAAACCCAGAAGGTCCAGGCCCCAAGGGAAGAGTGACTCTTGAGGATACCTCTTTGGGTCAGTCTGTCTATTACCTGTCTGTCTGTCTTTCTATCATCTATCTAGATAATCTATATCTATCAATTTATCAATCTGTCTGTCATCAATTTATCCATATCTTTCTGTCTTCTAGCTACTAACTAGCTATCTGTCATCAATTTATCTATCTGTCTGTCTGTCTGTTTGTCTCTCATCAATTTACTGTTACCTATCTGTCATCAATCCATATTTGTCTTGTGTGTCTATTATCTATTTAACCTATATCTATTTGTCATCAATTTACCCATATCTGTGTATCTATCGATGTATCTATCATCAATTTATCCATATCTATCTATATATCTACCTATCTATCTATCTGCCTGTCTCTGTCTGTTTGACTGTATATCATTTATCTAGATAATATTTATCTGTCTGTCTGCTTGTCTGTCATTAATTTGTCCATATCTTCCTATTGATCTGTCTGTCTGTAATTAATTCATCCATATCTCTCTATTTATCTAACTGCTATTTGTCATCAATTTATCTCTATCTGTCTGTCTCTCATCAATTTATCCACACCTGTCTGTCTGCCTATCATCAGTTTATCCCTATCAGTCATAAATTTATCCATTTTTGTCTTAAGTATCTATCATCTATCTAAACTACATCTATCTGTCATCAATTTTCCCATATCTATCTGTTTCTGTATGTATCTATTATCAATTTACCCATATCTGTCTGTCTATCTATCATATATTTATTATATATCTATCATCTCTCTTGATAATCTATACCTGTTTATCCATATTATGGATCATCCATTCATCTAGCTAGCAGTCTGTCTGTCTTTCCACCTGTCTCCTTTGTCTTTCCTTCTTTTCTGTCCTCATCATGCCGTTTCTATGAAGCTCAGAAGCGTCAGGGAGTGAGCAGTGGGTTGGGAAAGTCTAGACATGCTTAATGATTAAGAAATCTGTCCATTTCTTTCTCTGTCTCAAATTCTTATCTGAAGAGAAAATAGTGACTTTATGGGACACGTAATTACCCAGACATCCAAACATATAGCAGCTTGGTACCCATCCCTTACTACCAAGAGCCTGCATGTGATAGTTATGTTGTTAAATCTCAGTCTACCTTTCATCCTTGCAATGAACCCAGGCTTTCCAATTCATCCACATGTTTTATGAGTCTGCCTTTTTATCTGGAAGCTCTATTATAGGAAATAAAACAAATGAAGCCAACACAGGCACCAGTGGCTCATGCCTATAATCCTAGCTACTCAGGAGGCTGAGATCTGAGAATCGCGGTTCAAAGCCAGCCCAGGCAAGAAAGTCTGTGAGAGTCTTATCTCCAATAAACCACCAGAAAACCGGAACTGGCAATGTGGCTAAAGTGGTAGAGTGCTCACCTTGAGCTGAAGAGCTCAGGGATAGCACCCAGGCCCAGAGTTCAAGCCCCACAACTGACATGAAAAAAAAAAAAGCAATAATCACACTGTAGGAATGTTGAAGTCTAATGTATAGACTTTAATTAGATAGACAGACAGATAGATACTAATCACTCACCCATTTACACAGAGCATCTAGTTCGGTGACAGGCCAAGTAGAACTATCAAGGAACTTTAAATGATTGGAGAAGCAAGACTGGGTATATTCCTATGTCTCTTGCTTAGATAAATACATTAGTGAGTTTTCTGATTGACATAACATCAGTTTAGAGGAATTTAAGTATCACCAAAAGACAGAGTTCCCAAATACACACCTATAAACATCATCCCTCCCCTTAGGTATTAAAACAATCATGGGTATCTATTTAGTCATCACATCTGCCCATTTCTACATCTATGTATACAAAATGAGATTTCTACATAAATGATATTATGGTAGCTAGATCATCCAGAACCTTGATTGTTTCTAATAAATTCATTTTAAAGAGTTTTCAAACAACAATACACATTCTTTTTCATAGCTGCTTGGTGTTTCTACAGAATGGGCATAGTATCATTTATGTCTATTATTTTTTACAAGCAAGACTTTGGTGTGTGTATGTGTGTATATATACATATAATATATCCATCTATATCTAGCTAGCTAGCTACGTCTAACCAAAGTTCTTTGCATGTGAAAAGGTTCTTTGGATATGCTCTGAAGTGTTTGTGGGGCATATTTCTATAAAATAACTTGTTTGAGCACATAAATATTTTAAATTACATATGTCATGGCTTAATCATGATTTCCTGCCAAATAGTCCTTTTGAAGGGGTTAATTATTGCTTCAGCAAGAATAAATAGTATGTTCCCATGTGTCCTCATCTGAGCAAGACTTCTCAATCTTAAAATTTTTACCAAATTGAGTTGTAAGTTATAGATTTTAGAAAGAAAGGGGAAAAAAGTCACACAGTTTGCTAAGATCAACAGATATTTTGAGATAGACCATATTCATATATCTTTTATGGCAGAATGTTGAAACTGGTCTATTTCATTTTTAGTTATTGATATTAATTTCTTACGATGTCCAATTGATAAATTAAACTCTGTAACATGTATGTATAGAAAAATCATAATGAATGTACAGTCGGTTCTGGCAGCAGATTTAGGCAGACCCTAGGGTTCTAGAACATACCTCTCCCATTGGATAAGGAAAGAGCAATAGTATTTCTGATTTTACATTGCTAACGTAGATTTCTTTTCCTGTTTATTAAACCCAGACATTTTTTCCTTTTTTTCCTTTGTTATGCCTTTAGAAGTCATTAACAAGAAAATAATATTATTTAATTCCTCATAAATGATTAATAGTAGTTCTATTTTAATCTGTGAAAATTAAAAATTATCATAATAGATATGGGCAAGTTAACTATTTTTTTCTTTCCTAAGATAAATGCAATATGATCACCTTTTATTTAGTTCTTTTTTTCCTATCAGCAACCATACATGCAATTTCCACCTTGATGTTACTCCTGTCTTCTTTTACTGGAGGGCAAATTCTACCATGATAGAATGGGTTAGGCATGTCTCTGTGCACTGCTAGTGCCTGGAATAGAAAATTTCTCTCTTAAAGTTTAGCACAACTCACTTATAAATGGTCAAGATCTGATGCCCATTTTAAGGAAGATTTTTTTTTCATCTTTTCCCCCAATACTGGTCTTTTTAATCCATTCACTTGAATAAATTTGAGAGTTTTTTTTTAAAGGCTGTGTTATTAGATACAAAGCGATAGTTGTTACCAAAAAAATGAACAAAAACATCTTGTCCAACATGACTAATCTGGCCTGGGCTATTATAAACTGTTTAAGGCAGCCTTTGGAATGCATTGTGCTGGTGAGAAAAGGCAGTGAATAAAGTATGGGAGGTAGGTACTATGGTCTGGCTTTGGGCGTTTGTTCTCTAGTTAATGAAAATTAGCATATAGTTTAGTCCAGGTGAAGATGAGATGAGCTTTTCTTGTGGAATACTCATCCCAAATGCATTGTGGGAAAGGATGGTGTGAGAGACTGAAGTACTGGCATCCAAGTTAAGGCCCAGATAGGCCCAGAACAAGCCTGAATAGAATTTCTTCCTAACAGAGAGCCAGAGAGCACAGAGAAGGAAGCCTGTATTTAAAGACACTCTTAGGCAACCCTTCGCATCCACAGCATAACAGATTCCACAGCGTGGCAGATCCTATAGACCCGTGGGCCAGGAAGATCATGAGTGATACCACTAAAGAAAGACCTCAAGTGGCCAGTAGCTAGGATTGGAAATCATTTTCCTGGGGAAAAGAGGATGGGGAAGCCCCAAGCTGGTGAACCCACAGCAGAGGCTGAACAGGAAGAATCCCCAGAATAACTCAGCAGCTTCACAGACGAGCTTATACTTGGCTCTTAAGAGAGACAAAATGGCATCAGAGACACTGCTTCTAAATGGAACCACCAGGCGAGATCAATAGCATACTCACCACCTCTGACTGGTTGGCTGGGCTATGTGGGTAGCGAACTAGACCTCTCTGCCTCTTTTGACTCATAAAGAAGAGGCCACAGAAATGGAGGGACAGAGGGTGAACACAGCAGTGATATTCCCTAGACAATATGTGGAAAATAAGATGAACTATACAATTGTGGGTAGGGAAGGGAGGGAAAATCTGGGAGAGAGAGAGAGAGAGAGGGAAGGGGTGACGTTATCTAAAAAGAAATTTACTTATTACCTGACTTATGTAACTGTAACCCCTCTGTGCAACACCTTTATAATAACAATAAAAATGTTTTAAAGAGTAGAAGAGGCACAGTTAATCACAATCCTAGAGATGTTCTGATCCCCTATTTTCCTTCCAATTACCCAGATAAAAAAAAACTGCTCAGACAATTTGCCCATAGACATTGAATGGTTTCCTAGAGTCACAATTAGTGAATTTCCCCACCAGAAAAGGAAGATCCAAATAAAGTTATATTTCTCTGACAGGAAGTAAGCAAAATGTGGAATGATCTGGGACGAGAGAGAGAAGGAAGAAAAACAACAGAATAAATTTAACTCCGAGCTCAGTGTCGACCTTGCGTCTTCCGTCTGTTTTCCGAACTTAGGGGTCGAGCAACGTCTGCTTCCAATTAGTTTTATTCTTTATCATTTGCTTTAAAGGAAAACAGGGCTTTCAAATCAAAGATGTCTCTATATTTAAGTTTTTAAAAATAAATGAAGAGCCTGAGAAAAGTGCCAGCAAAATTCTGGAGGGTGGGGTATAAAGCATGCTTCATCCATGTTTACCACACAAGGTGTGACCTCATGCAAAACCATTTTCCAAAAGGGGGTGGGAATGGGTTCCAGAGAGAATGAGCAGCACCTACAGTTAATTGGTAGAGTTGTTTTCTTTCGCAGAAAACAATGATCAGATTTGGGAATGGCAACCAGGAAATGGTGTTCAGCAAACCAGTGAAGCACAAGCACATACGTATGATTTTACCTGAGCTCAACATATTTTTTAAATATTTTATTTTTTCTCCAATAAGGTTCAGTGTGGTACACCTGTAATCCCAGCTACTCAGAAGGTGGAGGTTAGAAAGGTCACAATTTGAGGCCAGCCTTGAGTTGGCCTCATCGCTAAGCACCATAGATCTATAGTCTCAGTTACTGGGAAGCATAAATAGGAAACTCATAGTGCAAGGCTGGCTCTGAGCAAAAACACAAGATTCTGTCTATTAAATAATGTGTAGAAAAATGATCCAGAGGCATGACTTACATGGTAGATCACCTGCCCAGCACAGTCAAGGTCTTATGATAAACCTCAGGTACAACAACAAAAATTATTACTTTTTAGTGCTGATTATTAAGATCAGATAATTTCCCAGGCATCAGTGGCTCACTCTGTAATCAAGAGGCTGATATTTGAGGATCAAGAGTTGAAGCTACTCTGGGAAGAGACTCTTCTGTCCAATTAATCATGAGACTCTTACCTTTAATCAACCACCAAAAAGCCAGAAGTGAAGCTGGGGCTCAAATGGCTCAACCTTGAGTAGAAAAAAAAAAAAAGCTAAGGGACAGCACCCAACCCCTGTGTTTAAGCTTAGTACCAGCAAGAAGGCTGATGTGGAACTGTAACTCACGTGGTAGAACACTAGCCTTGAGTGAACAAAGCTAAGAGATAGAGCCCAGGCCCTGAGTTTTCCAGCCCAGTGCTGTCACAAAAGAATAAACAAATAAAATAAATCAGACGGTGTCATAGATGGGGGGGAAGGGAGAGAAAGGGGAGGAGGGAGGGAGGGAAAGAAAGAGAGAGAGAGAGAGAGAGAGAGAGAGAGAGAGAGAGAGAGAGGGACACAGTAATTTATTTTTAATCCCCAAGTATTGAGTTGACAGGACCCCACTTTCCGAAAGCTGGCTCTTACCATCATGGCTGTGTAACACTTTCACTGGGAATAGAATTAAGGACAAAGTAGCACCAGTTGGTGCTACAAAGGGAGAAAAATAGAAGCTGTTATCACAAAGTCTCCATTGCTTGAGGCAATTGATATATTCCAGACATGGCCAGTATTTTTATTTCTTTTTTTTTTTTAGTTGTAGTTTTTTGCCAGGTCCTGGGACTTGAACTCTGGGCCTGGCTCTGTCCCTCACCTTTTGTGCTCAAGACTAGCAATCTACCACGCTGAGCCACAGCTCCACTTCTGGCTTTTTGATGGTTCCGTGAAGATAAGAGTCTCGCCTCTGGCCGACTTTCCTCCCTGGGCTGACTACTAACCATGATCCTCATGTCTCAGCTCCTTGCGTAGCTGGGATGACAGGCATTAGCCATTGGTTCCTGGCATCATTAGTTTTAACCCCTCTTCCTCAGCCTCTGTCAGTTTCTATGTACAAGGCAACAGTCCCTTGGCCTTGACCTTGGCCTTGGCCTTGGGTGGGCTCTGTCTGGCCCTCCTGGGTGCTGCCTTTTATCAGGGGAATGACAGTTCATATCCCCTCATGTTTCCAGTGCCTGGAAGGTCATGCCTTAAGCAGATGATGGGCTAAGATAGCAGGAAATGTCTGCTGTTACACATATGAACAGTTGATACATAAGCTGTAATCATCGACTGGGTGTGCCAGTGGCTCACGCCTGTCAACCTAGCTCCTCGGGAGGCTGAGGATCATGGTTCGAAGCCAGCCTGGACAAGAAAGTCCATGAGACTCTCATCTTGAGTAAACCAGCAAAAAGCTAGAAGTGGAACTGTCTCCCATGGTATGGTGCCAGCTTTGAGTATAAAAGCAAAGGAACAGTGTGCCCAGGTCCTGAGTTCAACCCCAGGACTGGCACCAAAAAGAAAAGGAAAAGAAAGACAAGAGGAGAAGAGAAAAGAAACAAAAGGAAAGATTATGACCTTTGTGTTTAATGGAGGTAACTGGAACCAAACACACATCACATGAATGTATTCTCTCTGTTTATATCCCCACAGCCCGGAGAAAGCAACCCTGGCTTTGATTTGTGGTGTTAGCCCGCCCATGGGAGGTCAGGAACAATGCCAGGACCACGTCCGCTTGAAGGCTTGCTCTACTCCTGTCCATCAGCATCCATGGTTAGCAGCAGTCCTGAGTATCAGAGGCAAGTGGACATCAGAACTGTGTCTGACCATTGAGCTATCCAGACCATGGCTTCTTTTTTTTTTTTTTAAAGCAATAGTGGGTAATGGGTTCTCTGCCATTCCGTTTGTCCTGATTTTACCTTTCACCATATCCTTTTTTTTTTTTTTTGGCAAGTTATAAAATACATCCTCTCTCCCCAGGAGATTATCTGCTTGTGCTATAGTCCACCTAAACAAATATGTATTTACAACGGGTTCTTTTTCTAAAACATGCATTATGCGCCTAATAGACGGAAATGACTCTTCAGGGGGAGTGTGGCGCAGATCCCAGCAGTGTTGGGTTGTCTGTGACATTCACCTCTTTTATATGGCTATTTATTTTTCTGTTAGTTTGGATGTTGAAGAGGAATAGGAGGAAAGAAAAAAAATCATGTACCCAAATACAAGCTGCAGAATACAAAGCTCTAATAATCTTTGATAATGACATGAATTTGAGCTCTGGGATGGAAAAAGAAAAAGCCTCCCCTCAAAAGAACTAAATTTTTGTGTGTGTGTGTGTGTGTGTGTGTGTGTGTGTGTGTGTGTGTGTGTGTGTGTGTGTGTGTGTGTGTGTGTACTGGTACTGAGGCTTGAACTCAGAGCTTGGGCACCGTCCCTTAGCTTTTTCCTCTCCTGGCTGGTGTTCTACCACTTGAGCCACACCACTACTTTCAGCTTTTGGCTGGTTCATTGGAAAGGAGAGACACAGACTTTTCTGCCCAGGCTGGCTTCAAATCATGATCTGTACATCTCATCCTCTCAAGGAACTCAAATAACAAGTATGCCTCGCTTGAAAACAATCATTTTCCACCGTGCTTTAGACCCACAGATGAAATTATTAGAATTATTTCGGGCTGTAATATAAAATGGAAAACAAGGTCTATGGCTCTTAGTGAGGGTTTAGAAGCAGAAAGGGGGTTCACAGAGCCAATGACTATGCATTATAAATACAACCCTGCAATTTGCTTGTATGATAGATATCTCCAGTGCATCTTTTTTTTTTTTGGGGGGGGTCCAGTCGTGGGGCCTGAACTCTGGGCCTGTGCGCTGTCCCTCAGCTCTTCAGCTCAAGGCTAGTGCTCTACCACTTGAACCACAGCGCCACTTCCAGCTTTTTTCTTTTTTGCTTATGTGGTGCTGAGGAATTGAACCCAGGGCCTCATGCATGCAAGGCAAGCGCTCTACCACTGAGCCACCTTCCCAGCCCCCTCCAGTGCATCTTAACTCAAGAAAACAAAACAAACAAACAAAAACCCCACCAAAACCCGAAGTATCCTAATGGAATAATGCACTGCTTTTAAATCTCCACAAACATCCTGCATTATTAGTAAAACTTTTTAAAATTCATAACCGATCAAGAAGTCATAAACTTTTTTGATGAATAAGAACTCTCACATACCGGATGTTGAAATACTACGAGAACTAGTAAAAGAATAAACTTGTTGAATAAATCTGCTATGCAAAAAAAAAAAAATTATCTCGGTGTTATATATAATGGAACTCTTCTTAAACAAAGACCTGATAAAACAATAAACCTGCTCAAAGACTAAATTTACTGCACTCTGGGGCCATATTTCTTACCTGTTTGGGGAACTGTTAGACAACTCAACCTGTTTAACCTCTGTCGTCTCGATTTTCACTGTTTGTATTAATCCTGGTTTTTACCTGCAGGATGCAAGGAATTTCGAAAGACAGAGCACAGAATGTCACTAAATCACCAACAAACACTGTCAATGTTAATGGGACAAAGTTTATCTCCTTTCCCGTTCGAGCTACCACCCAGCCGTATGCCCGCTGTCATCTGCTAATGCTCTGGATGCCTTAGCCAGACACAAGTGGTTCATGCCTATAATCTAGGCTTCTCGGGAGGATGAGAAGGGAAGGATCCCAAGTCTAAGCCAGTCCACACTGGGGAGTTTTTCCAAAGCCCTTTACCAAATCCATTATTAAGGGCAATGATGTACATGTGTCATTCCAAGCTACACCAAAGGCTGAGATTGGGAAGATGGTTGTTCCAGGCCAGTCAACATCGGAAAAAGTCCAGGATGATTGTTCTCCATGCAGGAAAGCTGAATATAGTGGCTAATGCCCATGATCTTCTGGATTTTTTTTTTTACTGGTTCATTGGAGATAAAAGAGTCTCATAGACTTTCCAGCCCAGGCCCCTTCAAACTCTAATCCTCAGATCACAGCCTCCTGAGTAGCTAGGATGACTGGCATGAGCCACCAGCACTCAGTTTGTTGTGTTGTTGTTTTATCTGTTTGCTGTTTTTGCTGTTTGGTGGTACTAGGCTTTGAACTCTGACCCTCATGCATACAAGGCAAATAGTATAATAACTAAGCCACCTCTCCAGCCCTCAGTTTTGCTGGTAATTTCTGAGGTCTGTTCTCACCTCCTACCAGACGTGTGCCTAGCCCATCCATCCCTAGGTGAGTAGCTTGGATGCAGGTGTGTGCCACCACATGCTGCTTTCCACTGAAAGCTCTTCTGCCCAGGCTGGCCTTGAACTGCAATCCCAACAACATTAGCCTGCCAAGGAGCTAGGATTACAGGTGTGAGATGCTACCCCCTTCACATGCTGTGTGGTGGTGGTGGTTGTTGTTGTTAGAGAAATCTCCATACTGATTTCCATAGTGGATGGGTGAATTTATAGGCCTACCAACTATGTCTGAGAGTTCCTTTTTCTCCACATTCTCCAGAATCCTAGATTTCTTTATACTCCTGGATACACTAATAATATCACTTCTGAATGTAACAACCAAAAAAAGAATCTTTCTGAAGCTGATGACAATATAAAAAGCGTATCAAGCCGGATACCAGTGGCTCATGCCTGTAATCCTAATACTCAAGAAGTTGGGATTTGAGGATCGAGGTTTCAAGCCAGCCTGAGAAGAAAAGACCAAGAAACTCTTATCGCTCAAGTACCAGCACAAAAAAAGAAGGAAAGAAAAGAAAAGAAATTCTGCCATTAATATTTGTCCAAATTTTTGTGTGGATCTTTCTCTACATATGTATATGCATATATATAGATAGGTAGATAGAGATATGTCAGAATCCTTACCACATAAAAGAATTGCTAAGTCTTATGCTAATTTTCCATTTAAATTTTTGAGGAACTCGAAAATGTTTATAATTCTATCAGCAGTGTATGATGATTTCAATGCCTCCCTGGCCTTGCAATTATCTGTCTCTTTAATTTTTAACCACCCTAGTGAGTGTGAAGTGCTACCTCCTTGTTTCTGCTTTGATTTGCATTTTCCTAGTGACTTGTAATAATGAACAGCTTTCTCCCGGGCTTATTAGGTACTAGGCTAACTCATTGGGAGAAATATCTATTTAAATGCTTTGCCTATTTTAATTGGATTATTTACCTTTATTCCTAAGTTTTAAGAGCTTTTATAGAGTCTTGATACACGATCTGTCCTTGTAAGACAGATGCTTGGAAAGGCCTTTCTCTTCCTGTGGGCCAGCTTTTCCAGTTTTTCATGGTGTCTTTTGAGGTCTGTAATTTAGATGATGCTGATTGACTCATGTACTCTTTTCCCTCTGTATCTGTTGTTTGGGTCTCACCAAGTGTTAAGTGTCTGACCCAAGATCATTCATAAGTCCTCTTGCATTTTCTCCCAATTGCTTTATAGCTTAATCCTCACAGTTATTAGGTTCCGTGTGTGGTGTGAGGTAGGGATATAGCTTTATTCTTTCACATATAAATATACAATCCCCTCAGTATTCTTTGCCAAAAAGATACTCATTCTTACATTGGCACTATTTGTTTTGAACAATTAGTTGACTAGAATGACAAATATAAGGGTTTATGTCTTGACTTTCAACTCTGTCACACTTACCTCGATATTTATTGCTATATTTTCTTGCTACCCCACTTTACTCATTACTGGGAGCTTTGTAGTGAATTATAAAACTAGAGAGCCTGAGGCTGAGATCTGAGAATCCAGGTTCAAAGCCAGCCCAGGGAGGAAAGTTCTGTGAGATTCTTATCTCCCATGAACCACCAGAAAACAGGAAGTGATGCTATAGCTCAGGGTGGAAGAGTGCTAGCTTCAAGTGAAAAAAAAAACCATAAAAACTCAGGGATCACACCCAGGCCCTAGATTCAAGCCCCAGCAAAAAATGAATGGGAACTAGTCAGGAAAAACAAAACAGAACACTTGCTCCCATTCATTCTCACCCTATCACTGACTCCTACAAACATAATATCAAATAGTTGCACCTGTCTCCAGCAACTGTGCCGAGAGGGAGAAATCTTTCCACTGAGGGTCCTTTGAGTCCAATACAGACAAATCCCAAGCATGGATTTCTTTTTTCTTTTTTTTTATTTTTCATTTTAGTGATTTTCCCCCCAATGAACCAAATAATAGTGGAAAAATGGCATTGTGAATAAACATCAAATTCACAGTGTCGCTCTAGTAACTGTACCAATGATGGCTTTTACCGTTATTTCCATTGACGTCCTTGTGCTTTGGAAGACAGACACCGAGCAAAGTGAGAGGGAGGGAGAGCAGGGTGAGTTCAAGTGTCTTCGTGTTGCTAAGTCTTGCTTACTGAGACTCAGCTGATCTTCTTTAATAAATGCTCTTAGGATGGCTTGAAGCTTGGGTTGACTTCGGGAATTCTCAAAAAGTCAATTTTGACAATTCAGGTCAACAGTCTCATTCTTGCCATGGGCCAAGTTTCCATTAGACCTCCTTCCACAGATCTAGAAACAGTCATCCTGTTTTCCCACTTACCTTTCTCTCTTTCTTTCTCCTTCTCTTCTTTCACATCTATCACCACATAGAACCACACACATGTGTGTATGTATGTGTTTGTGTGTATGTGTATGTGTGTGCGTGTGCACACACGCACGTGCGTGTGCACTGTCATGAACTATTTTTTTCCTCAAGGCTGGTGCTCTATTACTTGAGCCACACCTCCACTTTCGGCTTTTTGGTGGTTCACTGGTGATAAAGAGTCTCATAGACTTTGTTGCCCACGCTGGCGTTGAATCTAGATCCTCTTCAGATTTCAGCCTCTTGAATTGCTATGATTACAGGCGTAAGCCATCTGCCCCTGGCTAGAACACATACATTTTAATCTAATTTTCTCTGGGAGGGACTTAATCTACACAGCCTGCCCAAGGAAGAGATCTTGAGACCTTCTTGGAATAGCTTACAATGAAATCAAGTAAAAAAATTTTTTGACTTTAAAATAAAATGATGGTAATCAAATCAGGATAATTGACATTTCATTAAAAAATATAGCTTGGGTGAAATTACCTGGGTGAGAAAAGGCAGGGTTTGGGAGGATTTTTTTTGAAGATAGGGTACAATGGTATCAAATGATGTACTATCTAATAGACATTTTGATCTCTGACACGAACAAGGAGATTCATAAGAAATGAGTGTTGAAATGCAATGTTGAAATTATCAAGAGCAATTAACCATAATTGTATCTCTTAGTCTCTCAAGCAATTAAGAAATGAGTCAGAACCAACCTACAGCACACAGGCCATCTCTTCATCCTCTCCCTCCCTTTCCCCCTCCCTCACCTCCTCCCCCTTCCCTACTCCTCCTCCACTCCTCTTCCTCCTCTTCCTCCTTCCTACCTTCCTCCTCCCCCTCCCCCAACTCTTCCTCCTACTCCTCCCCCTTCCTCTCTTCCTTCTCCTTCTCCTCTTTCTCCCCTTCTTTTTCCTCCTTCCTCTCCTACTTTCTCCTTCCTCCTTCCTCCCTCTCCCTTCTCCTCTTCCTCCCTCTCCTTCTCTTCCTCTTCCTCCTCCTCTGCTTCTTCCTCTTCCTCCCCCCTCCTCTTCCTCCTCCTGTACATGCTACCCCCTCTCTTACAGCTGGCCTAGCTCCTCAGAGACCCCTCTTCCCTATGTTGTCTTCCGTTTGTTTTTATTTTCTTCCTGGTGACTGGTCTGGGCTGCCAGGTTTTCCTGTCTCACAGCCATTTTTCTGCACCTAAGCAGCCTGCATTTAAAAACTCTCCAGCTCATCTGTCTTCATTTGAGAACTGGGGTTAAAAAATAAAATTAATGATTGCTATCAGAGAGAAGACGAGCAGCATCTTTGGTGAAAAGTAGATCTGCCACGTTCGTCCAAGGCTGACATCTTTCACCGGCTGGAAATGGCTGGGTATACTTGTAAACATTATTAAAAATAATAACTTAATGTTTCCTTCCTGTGACTCCACTAGCATTAGCAAGGTAGTTCCAATTAGTATTTCCTCTGAGTGAGGGAGGCCTTTTACTTCGTTTCATTTAAAAGGGGATTTGTTTTTCTAATTTCCACTTCTGCTGCTGTCAATACAGCAGGGCCAATGATGGGTACCTTCCTGTCATGGCTTACGCTTTGCAAAAGCCACGGCAAAGGAATATGATTCTTTGGTTTTGTTTATGATGGGGGGGAGGAAGGAGGGAGAGAGAGAGGGAGGGAGGGAGAGAATGGCCACATTTACATCACTGTGATCTGGGGTGGGAGGGGGCCAGGTTGCAGAGTTTTGAAAAAAAAAACACAAGTAAATCACATCCTGGGACTAAATCATTTTGTAGGATTTTGACGGTGATGGCAAATAATTCGATAATTGATGAAGAAGAATAGCTTAGGATAGAAGGCCGCTCTTCAGAAGCAAGAAAGGAAAGGAGGGAAGCTGGAGAGGAAGGGAGAGGACTTGCTTGTGTCGCTACTGTCTAGATTCCTTCTGTGTAGTCAGCTGAACGTGCTGGTGATTCTTGCATTCAGAACAAGCAAGTAGCTCACTCACTCCTTTCTCCCTCCTTCCCTCCCTTCCTTCCCTCCCTTCCTTCTCTTCATTCCTTTTTTCCTTCCTTTCTCCTCCTCCTTCTCTTCTTATTTCTTCCTTTCTTTTTCTTTCCTTCCCTCCCTCTCTCCTTCCCTCCTTCCTTCCTCTCTTTCCCTCTCTCTCTCTCTTTCTCTCTTTCTCTCTCTTTCTTTCTTTCTTTCTTTCTTTCTTTCTTTCTTTCTTTCTTTCTTTCTTTCTTTCTCTTTCTTTCTTTCGTACTTTCTTTCTTTCTTGCTTGCTTGCTTGCTTGCTTGCTTTCTGTCTGTCTGTCTGTCTGTCTGTCTTTGCCAGTACAGGAGGCTTGAACTCAGGCCTGGGCATTTCTTACTCAAGGCTAGAGCTCCACCACTTGAGCCACACCTACACTTTTAATTTAATTTTATTGTCAAGGTGATGTACAGAGGGGTTATAGTTACATATATAAGGTAATAAATACACTTCTTGTTGTACATCGTTACCCACCTCCCTGTTTTTCTTCCCCACCTCCAACTCCCCCTCTAACACTTTTTTTTTGTTTTTGCTGGTTAATTAGAGATAAAAGTCTCATGAGTTTTCCTGCTGGCTTTGAACCTCGCTCCTCAGATCTTAGCCTCCTGAGTGGCTAGGATTCCACCTATGCCTGGGGTTTCAAGCAACAGCACTGTATTCTAGAATAATAATGTCCAGGCCCTGAGTTCAAGTTCAACCCCAGCATCCTTCTTCTCCCCCACCCTTCTGCACAAACAAATAAAAACAGTATGCACATTTCCCATTCAGATGTGGCCCGGATTCTGATTTTGAACATTCTGAGACCCCCGAGGGCCCTTCTTGCTGAGCTGGTGGGTGAAGAAGAAATCTGCAAGGGTGGCACAGTACTGACAGACTGGGGGGAGGAAGCCCACTGGCCAGTTCCACGCACAGAAAGAAGGAAGTTGAGAGGTTTAAGTGCTCCAAAGTCGAGGCCAAAGGAAGGTGATGGGAGAAGTCCTTGCTTCGGAGCACTTCCTGCTGGGCCTGCTGATTCGTTCGGTATCTGTGTTTATTCTGTGACAAGTTGGACTTCAGTACAAGGTCAGCTCTTGAATCTTGATTATGTTTTTTTTTTCCCCCTTGAGCCAAGAGACATTGATCTGTACATCTAGTTTACCTTGTTTTCTTGGCCATTTGTGACACACTACAACAGTTCCCATCGAAAAAAGTGTCATGTAAATAAATTACAACTTAGGACGTATACATTAAATAATTTTATAAATGAACTTTAAAAATGAAGGAATTAAAAAAAAGTGCCAAGCCTGGCTTGTAGAGCAATAGTGATTATTCCAATCATGTTGTCATGTGTAATGAAGCACAGACCCGTCATTAATCAAAAGAACCAATCAGATAACTAATTTAGGCAATATTCTATACCACAGGACATGTCGGTCAGTAAAAATGCATTAAAATAGCAAAAGATCAATAGTCACCACCAGGGACTGTGTTTACAAACCAGTCTTAAACTTTAGGGTATTAAATTCTCAGTCATATTGGGTATCTGTTTGATAAAGATAAAGGAAAACTTTAGAGAAATGAAAGGTTTTTTTTAAATAGTTAATAGTGCGGTCATAATGTATACTGTAATAAACGTACACAGTGTGGCATTATTCTATGATGGATGGAAAAAGTGTCCCCAGCTCCTTTCAGAAGCATTCTCGAGGCTCAAAATAAAAAGGAGCATGGAATGAGAGTAGGGGAATTGATGAATTGGTACAAAGATGGCAGCAGGAGTCAGGCAGGTCCTGGGTGTTTAAAGACGATTTATGTTTTAAAGAGCTGAAGTCTGGGAGTAGTGGTCAGACCTTGCCAGTGGTATTGTAGAGCTGTTTCTGTTGTGCCTGGATTACAACTGACCCTTGCTGTCTGCAAGATGTCTCCTTGCCAGGGGCTCAGCATGGTCTCTGTTTATACCGAGAGCTTCCAATCCCCCTACACAAAGTGCATCTCAGGAAAGTCTGATGCTCCCTTTCCCTTCCCTACAGAAGTCAATTCATACAAAAGGAAGGAAGGAAGGAAGGAAGGAAGGAAGGAAGGAAGGAAGGAAGGAAGGAAGGAAGGAAGGAAGGAAGGAAGGAAGGAAGGAAAAAGAAAGAAAGAAAGAAAAGAAAGAAAGAAAGAAAGAAAGAAAGAAAGAAAGAAAGAAAGAAAGAAAGAAAGAAAGAAAGAAAGAAAGAGAAAAGGGCAAAGGTCAGGCATCAGTGGCTTCCACTTGTCATCCTAGCTACTCAGGAGGCTGAGATCTGAGGATCAAGGTAAAAAGCCATCCCAAGCAGGGAAGTCTGTGAGACTTTTTTTTTGTCATGAGGCTTGAACTCTGGGCCTGGACACTGTCCCTCAGCTCTTCAGCTCAAGGCTAGTGCTCTACCACTTGAGCCACACAGTACCATTTCCAGTTTTCTGGTGGTTAATTGGAGACAAGACAGACTTTCCTGCCTGGGCTGGCTTTGAACCTCAATCCTCAGATCTCAGCCTCCTGAGTAGCTGACAGGTGTGAGCCCACAGCATCCTGCTCTGTGAGACTCTTATCTCCAATGAATCACCAGAATACCAGAAGTGGTAGCATGGCTCAATGTGGTAGAGCGCTAGCCTTCAGCAAAAGCTCAGAGACAGTACCTAGATTTTGAGTTCAAACCCTAGACCCCACAAAAAAAAAAATCTGATTGTGAGTTTCTCAGTGTTATCTAGCCTAACAACTGAAAATTCAAAATGAGACGGACTAATATCATAAGGAATGCTCATTCAACAAACATAGTTTGGGCTTCACTCACCCTAGGATACTTGAATAGTCATCTCCAGCCGCTACTGTGTCCTGATAATCACTCTTGCTGAGGTGAACAACTGAGCCTGTTGAATATAAATGACAATAATATGCCAGTCCCAACCCTCTGTCATCTCTCATAGAAGGAAACATTGCCCAATCTATTAACTAACAATCTGAGTGCTCTCCAATCTACCTCTGCAGGGTCCTTGAGTTGGTTTATCAGCATTTTCCTTTAGAGCAAAGTGTCACAAATTACATCAAGCCCGAAGGATGGCAGAGACCCGTAGTTAGTCCTGCTATTGATCTACATTGCCTCTGAGCTCTGTCTAGAGTGTCTGTGGCAGACATTTCATCTGTTCACCGATCCCTAGCTCTCTCCTCTCCTGGGATTATGGAGGGAAATAGATTCTTCTTTCTGCTTGAATTTATGGGTGGCTGGGTGACTAGTACTTAAACCATGGGCTGCTGGGTGTCAGTGGCTCACGCTTGTCATCCTTGCTACTCAGGAGACTGAGATCTAAGGATCATGGTTAGAAGCCCCCCCACCCCACCTCCGAGTCAGAAAAGTCCATGAGACTCTGATCTCCAATGAACCAGCCCAAAGCAGAGCTGTGGCTAAAGTGGTAGCATTCCAGCCTTGAACAGAAAAGGCTCAAGGACAAAACCCAGGCCCTGAGTTCAAGCCCCAGGACCAACATACATAGGCTCAAAAATAGACAGACAGACAGACAGACAGACAGACAGACAGACAGACAGACAGACAGACAGACAGACAGACAGACAGACAGATAGATAGATAGATAGATAGATAGATAGATAGATAGATAGATAGATAGATAGATAGATAGATCGATCGATAGATCGATAGATAGATAGATAGATAACCCATGGGCTATTGCTGAAACATTGTGAGTCTATCAGATCTACTGTCTGTGAACCAGTACAGCAAGGAAGACAATGAGAAAGATTATCTGTCATGCCTGGTCTTCAGTGAATATTAAGACAGATGGCTCCTATCCATTGAAGGATGAATAGGGAAAGTATTTTTGTTGGTTTTGCTTATTTGTTTTTACATAACTTAGTTTGTTACTATAACATAACAGCCTAAACTTACTAATTCAGAGCTGTAGGACCAGACTCCTAAGGAATATTGGGGGGGGGGGGGGGAGTTGGAGGCCTGGATCAGTTGGTAGAACACTAGCCAATGAGCAAAAGCAGCAGGTACTAAGTTCAAGTCCTGGACTTGGGCCTTCAAAAATATAAAAGGCCAGGTACCAGTGGCTCGTGCCTGTCATCCTAGCTAGTCAAGAGGCTGAGATCTAAGGATTGTGGTTCAAAGCCAGCCTGGGCAGGAAAGGCTGTGAGACACATCTCCAATTAACTACCTAAAACCAGGAATGGAGATGTGGTTAAAAGTGGTAGAGCACTAGCCTTGAACATAGAAGCTCAGGGACAGGGCCCAGGCTCTGCGTTCAAGCCCCACCACTGACCAAAAATGAAAGGAAGGGAGAAAGGAAAGAAAGGAAGGGAGAGAGGAAAGGAAGGAAGGAAGGAAGGAAGGAAGGAAGGAAGGAAGGAAGGAAGGAAGGAAGGAAGGAAGGAACCATGTAGGGTCATCTTCTGTCAATCTTGTGTCCCATTCTGCTTCCAAAGACTCCTGGTGTTCCCCATCTCTGAGTGAAGTCCCCTCTCTTACATATCTCTTCCATTCTGAGCTTTCTCCCAGTATACCCATCTTTAAAGGAAACCAGTGTATAATAGATGAGAGAAGAGATAGCAAAATGAGAGTGTAGATTCCCCACTAGCAATGATAGAGATGTCTGATTCAAGTAGGGACAGGGTAGATGATGGACAGCTATGATGTCTCTTTTGGGGCCAGTGCCAGGGCGGGGGAAGGGGGGGAGGGGCTGGCTGAACCTGGCACTGAGGAATTCACACCAGAGGGCAGGAAATACACAGAGGAGAAAAGGAACTGCAAAGGAATGCCATCCCAGCCAGAAGCCCTGCGTGTCTCCCCCCACCTCTGGTCATAGCTTCCCATGAAGTCCTTGAAAGCACTTCAGTGGCCTCCTTCAGTCTTGGCTTTTTATTTGCCCGTCCTCCAAAGGGAAGCTATTAGCCTAGGTAAATAACTCCCTTCTCCCAAGTGACTTGATCTCTGTACTCCACATGCAGTTCCTTTGCAAGGTAAATAACTATAAATATTAAAACATGTCAATAGCTTTATTAATAAATGACTTCTAGAAGGCTATCTAGGAGATTCTGTAATGTGGTTGGGTTGGGTCCCTGGCACAGAGTTTTCTTTCTTTTTTTTCCACATATTTTACACTGTTGGCTGAAGGATGTATGGAATCTGTCTAGCCTATCAGAAATGACAGCATTTGGATTCCCCAATATGGTTAGCGATCCAAAGGATGGAATTATGCATTTATGTTTTTCTTCATATGATTTCCCCCCCATCTCATTTGAGAAGCATATAACACACATTGCTCAGTCTTAATACCAACTTACCTCTAAATAAGGAATGCAAGGATTATCCTGTCTATGCCCCTCTTAGTGATAGAATTGTAAGCTTCCCACTATTAAATACCCCTCTCTTGAGTATCTGAAGTGTGTGTGTGTGTGTGTGTGTGTGTGTGTGTGTGTGTGTGTGTGTGTCCTGTGGCTTGAACTCGGGACCTGGGCACTGTCTTTAAGCTTTTCATATTTGTTCAAAGCTAGCACTCTATCACTTAAGCCAAACTTCCATTTTTTTTGGGGGGGGAAGGGTGGTATTTAATTGGAGACTATGGACTTTCCTGCCTGGTCTGGCTTTGAACTTTGATCCTCAGATCTCAGCCTTCTGAGTAACTAGGATGACAGGCGTGAGCCACCATTGCTCTGCTTCACAAACATTTTTTTTTAAGTCCTGTATTAGCGTACGTTTGTTTCCTATTTGCAGTCGTCTTGATATGTCTGTCACATTATTTCCCCACTAAACTTCATTCTAGTCTCTATTTTAGGAATTGTCTTATCACATTTTCTCCAAGAAAATGGAGAACTGTGATTCTTAAAAACCAAGTCAATTATCTAGATAGAGCACTCTGGAAAAAAAATCTAACTTGAATTTTGTATCTTTCGACCTAATTTTGAATCTCATTCAGAATAAGGGCTTCAAGAGATAAGAGCTTCAAAACTCCATGAAATGTGACTATTCCTTCCTTCCTCCCTCCCTCCCTCCCTCCCTCCTTCCCTCCCTCCCTCCCTCCTTCCTTCCTTCCTTCCTTCCTTCCTTCCTTCCTCCCTCCCTCCCTCCCTCCCTCCCTTCCTTCCTTCTTCCTTTCTTTTGCAAACTTTCTCCAGAGCAATCTACAGTCTTAGAATAACTAAGAGTTCCAAGGTATGTTTGATGTGGACAGATGGGCTCAATTCTACTAACCTGGCCACTCTTTGATCACAGCAGATTAAAACCCTACATGCACATGGTTCAGAGAGAGAGAGAGAGAGAGAGAGAGAGAGAGAGAGAGAGAGAGAGAGAGAGAGAGAGAGAGAGAGAGAGCCTGAGAGTAGAGAATGGCAGAAAGAGAGTTAGCTTAGTAGATTTAGCTGAGGTCCCGTCAAAATGAAGACATGGAAGGATGAAGCAAGCTATCAGGAAATCCAGCTGTAGGTGAAGGAGAGTATGTTTGCAAGTATTGTCAGTCAGGGTACAAGTGGAAGAAATGATTGTTGTGCCTCCAGTTGTTAAGGAGTTGTAAGATTTATACACTTGTCCAAGCAGCCATAACAGAAGGTCAGATTCATGCGGACTCTAAGAAATACCTGTGTGACTGTGAACCAGAAGCTGAGATCCACAATGACCGAGAGAGAAAGATCTAGAGACCATAGCAAGCAGAGAACCAGTGTAATAAAGTTGTTCAGTGACCACCATACAGTGGAATTTTATTTTATTTTAGAAACAACCGGAAAGGGCTGGAACTTTCGAGAAGTGGCAGTGATGGTCCATAAGTTCCCAGCACCCACCTCCACAAGGCAAGCTTTGTGGGGCATGAAAGATTCCAAAGACGGCATCACCAAAAGGCAACAAGGGAAGAACTGATTTCCAAACGGATCCCTGTCGACTCTCTGGGGGCAAAGCCCTAAGAAAGTGATTGATCTGTGCAGATGGAAGCTTAGAACGCTGCCAATCACTCCTTCAATCAGCGGATCATCTGGTAGATTGGCATATTGGAAAAATGAAGAGAAATGGTATAAAAAGTGGGCGTACACCACAATCCTCTGTCTGGATGCACATTTGCATTTTGCATTTTGGGTCACCCCTACTTTGGGACAGCCATTGAGATGAAAACAGAAGCAATGTAGAGACATATTACCTGCTTTTCCTGCTATTTATAAAAGCATGGACCTTTGTGTGTTGTTGTATGTGTGGAGGATGTGAAAAAGACAGGAAGAGACCGAAGGTAAAGAATACGTCTCCAAGCAGGGTGCTGGTGGCTCACACCTGTCATCCTAGCTATTCAGGAGGCTGAGAATTGAGGATTGTGGCTCAAAGCCAGCTCAGGTAGGAAAGCTCATGAGACTCTAGCCCCAATGAATCACCTAAAATCCAGAAGTGGAGCTGTGGCTCAAAGTGGTAGAGTGTCAGTCATGAGGGAAAAAAAAAATCTCAGGGACAGCACTCAGGCCCTGAGTTCAAACTCCACGATGGACAGAAAAAAAATTTCCACACAAGTCTAACAAATCTAAAGATAGTCCATTGCCTACACTTGCAGTAACATTGAAGTGATCCCCAAAACTAATATAGGGTGCAAAAGCTACAGAGCTATTAGATTTCAGGACCCCAGGAAACTCAGACAACCCATATGTGAACATAAACCAAGAAAGACAGGAGGCCAGTTTTCCTGTGGCAAATGATCCTTTTTCTCTGTACTTACATGAGTACTAGATATCTCCAACTGCTCTCTGCAAAGCATAAAACATGGTGTTTATGACTATGAGCATGATTCAAGTTTCACCTTCTGCACAAATCAAGAATCCAAAAGGTTCCATTCCCCTCCCTCCCTCCCTCCCTCCCCCCCTCTCTCTCTCTCCCCCCCCCATCCCCATCCCTCCCTCTCTCTTTTCTTTCTTCCTTTTTTTTGGTGCTGGTTCTGGGTCTTAAACACAGGGCCTGGGCACTGTCTCTGAGCTTTTTTTCACTCAAAGCTAGCACTCTACCACTTGAGCCACACCTCTACTTCCAACTATTTGGAAGTTAATTGAAGATCAGAGCATCACAGACTTTCCTGCCAGGCCTTTGACCCATGACCCTCAGGTCTCAGCCTTCTGAGTAGTTGAGGTTTTGAGGCATGAGCTAGGAGGACCTGGCCATTCTGCTCTCTTTTCTAATCTCAAATCATCAGAACATGTGTACTACTCTTCTCCAGGTGCTCAGATTCATGGATGCTAATAGCAATGAAAAAACTGACCGTGTGATACGACGGAGGAACAAAAACTCCTTCCTACTTCCATAGGGTTGTTTGATTGCCACTGAAGAATATTTCTCATCACCCAATGCCTTAGGGGTAAAAGGCAGCAGGCTTGGAGCATGGCTTGCCTTGTTCCTTTCTACCTACCTCACACCTGTCCTTCAAATCCCATCGACAGAAACACCTTTCCCAACTACACCCACTACACCCTCCTTTGAGCCCTGGCAAGTCCCAATCCCCCTGTCATCAGGTGAGCCCTCCTGTGGCAGACCTGACTAGGAGACATTGGATGCCATTTGTTCTTGGTAAAAGCAGAGAGTTTCTAGGTAGGCATGTCTGATGTCATCACATAGCCTAGAAATACCCTCACTCTTACTACTACCGTTTCCCATCCCCCACACCGTGTCAAGTTAAAGCTCTCAACAAGGCTGTGTTTATAGTGTTTGAGGTCCATCAGCTACAACATCAGGGCCTTGTGGAGAAGCAGGTGAAAGATGATGACAGAAGGATTCCTTCTTTCTTTTGAAGTGAGACACAGGACAGTCTTTCTATGAGTAGTAAACAAATGGCTATCTGTTGCTCTCCATGTGTTGTGTCCATAGTTAATTGAAGGAGGTAATGATTTAAAATGTGACGAGCAAAAATCCTGAGAGAGATACATATCTCACCTGCCATGCATGGCTTCAGAGAAATTCTTTTCAAGCCAGGGATTGGTGATTCATGCTTGTAAGCCTAGCTGCTCAGGAGGCTGAGATCTGAAGATCAAGATTTGAAGCCAGCTGGGGCAGAAAAGTCAGTGAGAGTTTAATGTCCAACTAACCATTCAAAAGTCAAAAATGGAGATGTGGTTCAAGCGGTAGAGCACCATCCTTGAGCAAAATGTAGCTCAGGCACAAATGCCCAGCCCTGAGTTCAAGGCTTAGAACCGGCACAGAAGTTAAAAGGGGGGGAAGGGGGAGAAAAAGAAAAAGCAGGATCCTGTTTCTTTTGGATATGATTCAATTCTTCTTTTTTTCTACCTCATTAAAAACATAGCTTGTGCCAACTGAATCAGGACCCCTTTTCCCATGTTGGCCCGCTGACAGCATCTTTTGTACCCAGCTAAGCAGTCTTTGCAGCCACTGGCGCTGTTCCTGCTCTGAAGGTAAGACTAATAACAGATGCTGCCTTCCCCAAGTCAGGAGTCTACGGCGTTCAGAGGCTGATTAGTAGGCTGCATAATTAGATGTGACAGCCCAGAGTTTTCTGGCCACAAACCATTTCTGGTGGGAGAAGCCGCTTCGCTCTCCTCGGAAGACCCCACCCCCTCCTCACAGAGATTCTGCACGCTAAAAACACTTGCACGAGCGGAAGCGTGAGCTCGTGCACCTGGCCACAGCTCTGGGTGGCTCTGGGAAGTCCAATATTGGTCAATTAAAGGGGTAGGTGCAGATTTTGTACCTTGAAATGTCTTTGGGAAGACCTGAGTTTGATGAAATAGAAGAGCTTGATTGATTGGTTGATTGATTGCACAGATTTGAGCAAGTAAGAAGTAATTTCCATTCTAACAGGCAAGGCTATACACAGGCCATGTACAGGTGCTGGCATCAGAATCCTGCTCTTCCTTCATCTACTCCATACACTGTGTGCCACACACACCCCACCCCAGGGCCCCCTGTGTCCCACGGGATAGCAAGGAAGCTGGCTGGAGGAGACTAGAGGATATCACCATCCACCTTTCGAAGATGCTGCCAATTGTGCCCATAGCTTTGGGCATCTGCTCTTCAAAGCATTCATTGGACCTTCTAACCCCACCTGAGTTGCTCTGGATCCAGTACAAGAGCATGCGTCAGGAAATCCAGATCAAGGATTTGCAGCCTTGCTGCAGCTAGCCAGCCTGGTAGTCAGTTTGGAGAGAGTAACCTCAACTGATCCCAACAGAAATAACTATCTAGAAGCAGTAAACTTTTTCTTTTTGTTGTTGCTGGTAGTGGTGGTGGTGGTAGTGGTGGTAGTAGGGCTTGAACTCAGGGCTTAGGTGCTGTCTCTTTTTGCTCTTTTGCTCAAGATTAGTGTTCTACCACTTTGAGTCATACCACCACCTCCGGTTTTCTGGTGGTTCTTTGGAGATGAGAATTTCATGGACTTTCCTGCCTGGGCTGGCTCCAAACTACAATCCTCACATCTCAGCCTCTTGAATAGCTAGGATTCCAGCACCTGGCCGGCAAACACATTTGATGGCATGCATCTCTGCTTGAAACATGGAAGATGGGTTCCTTTGGAGACAGAGGGCAGGTACAGCAAGTCACTGTTGATTTATGCAGCACTTTCAAGGAGCAAAATGTCTTGCTTATCAGAAGGGTGAATGGTTTGAATAGTAGACCAAATTTACTATCCCTGGATACAAGATTTCAAGGTAATTTTCACAATTCTCAACAGTGTGTTCATTAGGTGCACATTTTCCCCTCAACCCTTCCCATTCCCACAGCACAGGCTCCCAGTTTCTCTCCACCTTGACCCTCCAGATCTCCTGGTACCCCTTTCCTTTCCCAGAAACACCTCCAACACTCCAGCTTATGTTGCTTTGTTAGAAGCAAGCATACATCTTCTTTTTAAAAAAAAAATCAAAGAGTAATAAAATACCTCATTAGCAACGTGCAGCACCGTTATTTTATTCATCTATACGTTTCTAATTAAAATCGTGCCATTCCCAAACATTGCGGCATGATCCACGCAGGCTTTCGGCGTGATTTTCATATGCAAAACCATCCTAGAGTCAACAGCCCCTCTGAGGTGGTAATTTCCAAAAGAAATAGGAAACCAATGAAAGAACAAAATTAAATAAATAACATGATAAAAGCAAAGCTGGAAGAAGTTTCTTTTAAGAAAAACATGCATAGGCTACACTCATTTTTATCAGAAAGTGATTTTCCAACATAAAAGGAAATCCTGACAAACACAGCATTCATACACACACACCTTCCAAATGGTGGCATACCACGGGCCCAATAATGTTATAGATGTGATCCAAAAAATTGTCTTGGCAGCTGCATAAGCCAATAGGAATTGACTGTGCCCAAATGCAGCCTTCTACACCCTTGCTGAGTGTCCAGGAAGGGAGTGAGGAAATCATTAAGATTCAAACCCTGCCATCAACAGAGAGGTGACTACAAGCTAGGAACTATGAAGGAGCCTTAGGGTGGGCTTGCATATGGAATGGTGGTCTCCAAACTGGGTCAAGGAGGCCAAAGGAGCCTGAGCTCAGTGTTCAAGCTGCAAGGGGGCTCCAAGGGGCCTCGTTGCAACAGACTCTGCCAGTTGGTGTTTCCAACCCCTTGCCTGGTTTATACAGTATTCAAACTCACTGAATATTCAATATTCAAATTCTCCCTGAGGCTTTCACATCCTTTCCCTCTTTCTCTTTTAACAGTGGTAAGAAAATTGGCTAGATGAGATCTCAACGCTGTCCAGGCAATGGAGGTTTGTTTTCGTTGTTTGTTTGTTTATTTGTTGTTTTTGTTTGTCAGTCATAGGGCTTGAACCGAGGGCCTGGGCACCGTGCCTGAGCTCTTTTGCTCAAGGCTCTACCACTTTGATCCACAGCTCCACTTCTGGTTTTCTGGTGGGTCATTGGAGATAATGGACTTTCCTGCCCAGGCTGGCTTTGAACCATGATCCTCAGATCTCATCCTTCTTAATAGCTAGGATGACAGGCGTGTGAGCCATCTGCCAAAGGAGGCTTGTGAAGGTGTTTTTTTCCACCATTTGAAGGTGGCAAATCATGGCTCTGGCATCCTGTCTCAGGTTCCTTGGGACAGTTCACTCTCATGCTGCAAATGAGCCAAGAGATATAAGAGCTGGCTTGCAGAAGCCCTACTGTGGGGGTGGGGTAGGCCTGCCCCTGGCTGAGGCCATGTCTCCTAGATAGGACTTTGCAAGGAACTTCGTCAACTTGAGTTGTTCATTGAACTGTCTGAATGATGTTTGCCATCAGATGGCTTTCATCGTGTATCGCAATATGCTAATTTCTGAGCCAGGAATTGCTGTGTGTCAGAAACCAAGTTGGAAGCATTGGATGATGTTGGCATAGCTGGTAAAGCATCTGTCCAATTTTGATTGATATGACAGCTGCCACAATCCTGGGCTCAGGGCACGCAATCCAGAGCACCAGGAAGCCCTTTGGTACCAGAGACCAAGGAAAGAGAGAGAGAGAGAGAGAGAAACACTCAATGGAGTAGCCCTTTGTGTGACATGCTTAAAGTTCTGCTTCTAATACAGAAGAGGAGGAGAGTAGCCTTTCTCCACTCAGGCCGTACCTACATGCAGCATCATGTTGCCCGTATACAAGAGCCCATATGCAAGCACTGGTCCACATGTATGACCACACATGTGCCCGTGCACACCACGCACAAGGAATTTAACAACCCCCGCCGTAGCTACAAATTAATTCAAATCTTGTACTCGCATTTAAAAAAATGAACTCTATTTTATGTTGATCATTAACTAAGAATATTTCACACTGGAGATTTGTCATATTAAGGAGAATTGAAACCCACTTATATCAATTAAATGTACGGCATTATATTTAATCTCAGCAGAGATTACCAAAATACTCTAAGCATGATTTTTACAGAAATGTAAAATATAAATTAGACAGGGGATATTGGCTCACTCACACACACACACACACACACACACACACACACACACACACACACACACACACACACACGCCTGCCCCTTCTCTCCCACCCCATCTCCCTCCAGCTCCCTCTGCTAAATATGGCTGCCTGTAAGTAGACGGGGTTTAGGGTGGCAGGCAATATCTCAGTAAGAAATCTTGCCATCCTTTGGCACCATCAAAGCAAGGCCAGAGTAATTGCCAGTGCAGATGGAAGACAGGCAGTCCGTTTTAGGGGTTTTGGGGGGGGGAGGGGGAGATGGAGATCGGAGTGTTGCATGAGGCAAAGCACCACAAGGGAACAGAGCTTTTGAAAACATTTTGTAGAAGCATTGGAGAGCCAGACCTCTTGAGGATCGGCCAGGGGAAAAGGCTCAGGGGAAAGGGCTTTGCCCCAACTACTGTTGATGACTGTATCCTGCACAAGTCAGAAGCTGTGTGCCCTGAGAGCAAGATGCTCTTACACAGAGTCCCCCACCTTTCCCACTGAAGTGTGGTCACCCTCACATTTTACCAGCTTGCTGCCATCCAGCCTGACACTTCCCAAGGCCACATTCCATTATTATTGGCTCGACTCTTAATTCATCTAATTTTCATCCCAAGTCTCATTTAGGCTCAGGTGTTATCTTCCCCGATGCCCTAAGGTAACTACCAGCACCTCCTTATTGCTTTCAACACCTTTATTGTCCCTCTCCTCCCCAACCTGCAACCTCTCTGTTCCCTCTCATATGTGATGGGACTGTCTCCCTTGCTAAGCTGTGAGCCAATAGAAGGCAGAGGTGGAGCTACCTTCTTGGTTCAAAGGAACAATGACTAGGATGCAATCAAGAAACCAGCCTGGCCCTGAGATGGTTTGGGGGCTCACTTCCTCCCAGGATCATCCAAGGGTGAAGCAGAAATGAGTCCATGTTCCTAACAAGGTAATGTACCCATTAGAGGAGGCCCCCAGGAGAGGTGTTTGGAGTTCTGGAGATAAACTGGGTTCTATCTTGCAAAACAAGATGTCCTTAGCCCCTGAGGCAGTTATCCCCAAGTGTCTTCCAACAGCCAAGAACCCCACCCCCCAAGAGATGGCCACCAGTTCACCTGCAAGGTGTCCTAGTGTGCCAGAAACAGCGACACGAAACACAGGGTCCCTATGCCCTACCTGTCATTGTCTGCCTCCATCAAGGAGAGATGATACACAAAGGGAAAAGCTCGCAAGCGGCAGCATCTCAGAGAGGCGTCAGTTTTGTCAAGAAAAAGCAACTGAGGCAGTCAACACAGAGAGACAAAAAGCAAGGGTGAGATGTCCAGCGTGGGGTGGGTCCTGGCTGCCAAGAGGGTGCAGAAGGGAGGCTCCCCAGGGACAGGTCTCCACTGAGACCTCAGAGGGGCCGGGGAAGAGGGAGGAAAGATGACTCCACAGCGACTCCACGGGGGACCTGGGTGGACCCAGCTCAGGCCAGTAGAATCAGAAGCACAAAAGGATCCACTTGATCAGCTGTGGGAGCAGCACTGAGCAGAGAGGGGAAGGTCAGCATCTCGGGAAGCTGAGGCTGGTGCCAGTGGCATGGGTGACAAGGATGGAAATTGGTTTGTTTTGAGGACAGAGATCTAACATCCAGGGCAGTACCCCTCCCTGGGATCTGTCTATGGCACACACACACACACACACACACACACACACACACACACACACACACACACACACACACACACACACCATGCATGCATGACCACACACACACATACAGAGGAGTGTGGAGGAGAGGAATAGAGGGAAATGAAGTAAGAGAGAGGGCTAGCAGGAAAGTGGGAGAGAAGGAGAAGAAAAGACAGGAAGAAAGACAGAAAGACAGAATGAAAGGAAGGAAGGAAGGAAGGAAGGAAGGAAGAAAGGAAGGAAGGAAGGAAGGAAGGAAGGAAGGAAGGAAGGAAGGAGGGGAAGGGAGGGAAGGAGGGAGGGAAAATGGGAGACAGAGAGAGGGAGAGGGAAAGAGGAAGAGGGAGAAGGAGGGGAGGAGGGAGAGGGGACAAGAAGAGACATCGCAGTGGACAGAGACACAGAGAGAGGCATAGAAAGAGAGATTTGTCTCTTCTCTGTCTCCCTCAGTGTAGAAACAACATCAGTTATCATAGCATTACTGGGTATACAACCTTTTATAACCACAGCCATGTTGTTAACTTGAAGGCAAAGGCTGGGCACTGTCTGGAGGGTACAGACCGTGCCTCAGAGCCCACAGGCGCCCGGAGGCCTTGGGCTGCAGATACAATGTTAGAAGTCTCCTTCACGGATGGGTTTGGCCTGCGTCTGTCTCTGCAGAGATGTGAGTGAAGACAGATGTCCGGCTGCCACTCTGAGATGATCGCTGCCAGCTCCTGGGCACAGGTGTCCCCCTCACAAAGGGACATCAAGGCGGAAGCCTGGAGACTTTGACAGCTGCGTTATTGCATAGATTGGATGCTGTCATGCATAGTTTATTATGTGTGCTACCAAAGATATTGTGTGTATTACTACAGAAATCTCTATCACTTGGGAATTTTCCAGTTCAGATTTTATAGATAGATTATATATTAGAACATATCTAATATATACTCATTATAACATATATAAATATAATATATAACTTATAAAATATATAAATATATATACATTATAACATATATAATAAATGTGCTATATATAATGTACACATACACACATATATGTGTGTGTGTATATATATATATATATATATAGAGAGAGAGAGAGAGAGAGAGAGAGAGAGAGAGAGAGAGATTGTATCCGTACTGGGGCTTGAACTCAGGGCCCAAGGGGTTATTGTCCCCCTACCACTTGAGCTACACTGCCACTTCTGTTTTCTTGCTGATTTATTAGAGATAAGAGTCTCAGGGATTTTTCCCTCCAGGTTGGTTTCAAATTGTAATCCTCAGATCTCAGCCTCCTGAGTATCTGGGATTACAGCACCCGGCATTTTAAACATATTTTTAATGGAAAGAAAAAATTTTCTATCATCCAGTTACTGCTACTGATTGTCTCTGCAAAATACATTTGTGTGCTGTCCTTGCTCTGTATAAATGGTAAGGTGCTCTCATACAGAAGGAGAGCATAATTTTTGATGCGTCATATCAGCTTCCCTTTCAGGATCTGGACTCTTCTGAGTCCTTAGATCTAGTTCTAAATGACGTTTAAGAACAAAGCAGGTGATTGGATTAAGAGACTCGGACAGCCTCTGTGTGGAGGCAGTGGTTTCTGTAGAAACCTTTCCTCGCTTTGTCCTCTCCTATCTGCAGGGTATTGACAGCCCTGACAGGACTTTGATTATCTAGTCAGCATGAGCGTGAGACTTGTCACTTGTCAGGTTGGAGCTGACAGTCTCCCAGCCGATGAAACAATCGGAGGGGGGTGAGACGAGTTAGGGTCAGCCGCCACCCAAAGTTCCCTCTGCCTGGCCAGGAGGGAAGTCCCCAGCCTGGAGAAATCAGCTAAAGGGGGTGGGGGGAGCTCCCACCACTCCCCCTCTGCTGGGGGACAGAACCCTGCTGGTCCTTTCCTCCATTTCTCCTTCGGTCCTGGCAACAGACAGGGTAGGACAATGACATGGAAGGACCCTCCCTCTCCCTCCTCCCTCTCTCCCCACACAAGAACAACTGGATGATTTCCACCGCCAGCTACCAGCTCACATGAGGGTGGGGTTTCCCCTCTCATTAGAAAGAGCAAAGGAGGCACAGTATCAGCAGCTGGCTGCCATTGTTGGCTAGTCCCAAGTCAAACGTAGAGTGCCCCGTGTCCATGCAGCCCTTGGTGAGGACGGGCCACCCAACAACGCACAGGCCATTCCCGTCCAATAATTCCCCCATGATCCTATCGAGTTCATTTCCTCACTGTTGCCCACCAGGGAAAACAAGGCACCTGGACAAGGTGGATGATTAAATGCTTAGCTATGTCCCATTCGAACGATGCCAGATCCCACCCAGCCCCTGCCTTTCCTCTTCAACCAAGCGGTAACCTGTCAAAATAACTGGATTACAAAGACCGTGGGCTGCAGTGCTAACCCCACCCTTTTGTTTGGGGTCGTACGTATACGTCTGTGGTGCGTGGATGTCACGTCTGATACAGCCTCTGTCTCTCCTCCCGGGGCTTCTTACTGGTGTCAGATGTCTGTGTCCATCACCAAGTCAATAACAAGTCAGGATTCCAGAGGTCATGACCCCATTCCTGCCTGTGGCAACCCTACAGGGGGGTCAGTCTGAAAGCCCTTGCTCCAAGGAGCAGGGAATTATGGGGAATTGGGATGGCAGCCACGGGCATCTAGGGAAGGTAGAGATGCTGGCTGGTAGGCACAGTAATCATTTTAGCCCAAAGGAGGAAGGTGTCTACACTCCTGGCTGCTCTGGACCTCCAGTTCTGCATGCCAACCCGCACCAACAAAGACCAGCCTAAAGACCCAGGTACTTTTGTTTGTTGGTGGTGGTCGTGGGGCTTGAACTCAGGGCCCGGATGCTGTCCCTGAGCTTCTTTAGCACTCTACCACTTGAACCACAGTGTCATTTCTGGTCATGGCTCAATGGAGATGAGTCTCATGGCTTTTCCTTCCCCAGGCTGGCTTTGAACCACAATCCTTATGTCTCAATCTCCTGAGTAGCTGGGATTACAGGCGTAAGCCACCAGTACCCAGCTAAAACCCAGGTGCTTAACCTTGGGAACATCCCCAGACAATTCTGCTCTTACTGATGGCCTACTGTCCCAACCTCCGGAAACATCTTCTGGAGATCTTGGTTGGAGAGAGAGGGGCTCAGTGGGGTGAAGGGGGAATAGGTACAAAATGATAAAGGCAAGTTCAATCCTAGACATCTAGAGAGATCCTGGGAACCACATAGCTTTCCTGCCTTGAAACCAGACAGGAAGTCTCTGCTTATTGTTCCTTTTTCTTTTTCTGTTTTCTGTTTTCTGTCAGTTGTGGGGCTTGAAGCCAGGGCCTAGACGCTGTCCTTGACCTCTTTCTGCTCAGGATTAGTGTTCTACCACTTTGAGCCACAGCACCACTTCTGGTTTTGTGGTGGTTCATTGGAGATAATCTCATAGACTTTCCTGCCCAGGCTGGCTTCAACCCACCATCATCAGAGCTCAGCATCCTGAGTAGCTAGTCTGCCCACTGCTTCTAGGGTATACATTTTGGTTCCTTTACTGAGCTAGTAGGTCCAGGAGGGATGAAGCTCCATTTGACCCTTCCGTGTCCTTCACTGTATATACATTCAGAGCTGAGAAAAAACAAGCAGCCCCAACAGCTATGGCCCTCCCTGGAACAGGGCAAAGATTTGGCTTGAAGTGTGGTTAGAGTCTTCTAGTTCTTGTAGAATGTTGAATTTCCCATAGACACTTTGTGTCTATAAGTGGAGGTGTGGCTCAAGTAGTGGAGTACCACCCTTGTATGAAAAAGCTTAGAGACAGAGCCTAGGCCCTGAGTTCAAGCTCCAGTATACATACTCTGTCTCAGTGTCTCTCTCTGTCTCTGTCTCTGTCTCTGTCTCTGTCTCTGTCTCTGTCTCTGTCTCTGTCTCTGTCTCTGTCTCTGTCTCTGTCTCTCTCTCTCTCTCTCTCTCTCTCTCTCTCTCTCTCTCTCTCTCTCTCACACACACACACACACACACACACACACACACACACCCCTACGGGGAACTTATTTCCACCAGGACCTCATTTGTTACCAATCTCAATACTATCACTGAACAAAATCCTTCTAGAACATACCCAGCTCTCAACACAAAGGTGGGATTGGGAGCAGCAGTGGCAGGGGGGTGGTGGGGGGGGGATGGTAAGGAAGAGAGACCCACTGCTTTCAAGAAACCCTCTGTACTCCAAACTCCTAAAGCTGTTTGGCTCTTTGGGAAAATTGGTGATCAGAATTCCTGTAATCCGTTCTAATCCCAGGCATCTGACCAGCAAGTGTCCCAAAGATTAACTCTGTCTGACTACGCATATCGATGAGGGGAGAAAAAAAATAATGGCTCGTTAAGATCTGTAGCAAGGAAAATTCACAGCATCTAAACAGGGGAAATGGAGCCGACCAACTGCATTTTCTCCTCAGGACCATGGCCGATGTGATTTTGAGGAGGTTGACACACTTTATGGTTAATAGACAGTGTATTTGCTTGGCAGAAGTGATAGTAAGAAGGAAGTGATAGTGATGTGTAGACGTGCATGCTAATACATAACCATTCTCTCTCCTCTCCCTCTTTCTTTGTCACTGTCTCTGTCTGTCTTTCTCTTTCTCTGTCTCTCTCTCACACACACACACACAAAGTCATTTACCATATGATAATGTCTCAGTAAACTGTAGAATGGTGGCCCCACTAGATGACTTCATCTAGTGCCCTTGTAGCCACATTAAGCTTGGCTGACATCACAGCATGATCTGTGATGTTCTCACAGTGAAGAAATTATCCGGTGATGTATTCCTCAAAACATGGTCTCATCATTGCCTATATGAACCACAAGTATATAGATGAGAGAGAGCGAGAGAGAGATGATAGAGAAATAGACAGATAGATGATAGACAGATAGACAGATGATAGGTAGCTGGATAAACAGCTAGAAAGTCAGACAGATGATAGATAGATAGATAGATAGATAGATAGATAGATAGATAGATAGATAGATAGATAGATAGATAGATAGGGTAAACAGATGAAAAGTGGATGGCTAGACAAAGAGATAGATAGAAGTAGACAGGTGATAGATAGGCAGAAAGACAGAGATACAGATAGAGAGAAATAGAATTAGACAGATGACAGTTTGATAGACAGAAAGATGAGCTGGGAACACATGGGTCATGCCTAAGATCTTAGCTACTAAGGAGACTGAGATCTGAAGATGGTGGTTCAAAGATAGCCCAGATAGGAAAGTCTGTGAAACTCTTACCTCTAATTAACCACCAAAAATTCTGGAAGTGGAGCCATGGTTCAAGTGGTAAAGCACCAGCCTTGAGCACAAAAGTTCATGGACAATATCTAGGCCCTTTTCAAGCCCCACAACAGACTCACAAAAACTAAACAGAAGATCGATAATTCAACAGATAGATAGATAGATAGACAGACAGACAGATAGATAGATAGATAGATACATACATACATACATATATTAGATGCAAAGATAGGCGATAGATGGATAGAGAGCAAATAGATGACAGATGAATGGACAGATAGAAGCAGATAGAGACAGATAGATGGGTGGATGGATTTATAGAGATAGATGATAGACAGATAATACATATTTTATCATTGAATATGTACCTATACGTATCACAGGAGTTCTAAAAGCAAAGCAGATAGAACAGACATGTTCTGTTGTAGAGAGGTAGAAAGCAAGGACAGGATTCCTCACTTCCACTTCTAACATGGCACCCACTCAAGTCCTCTGAAGCAAGCAAGGTTCCAGGAACAGAGTACAGTGACCTTTGGCCTTGCCAGGGAGATTCATATTCTGACCTACCAAAATGACACTAGGCTGGCCAGCTTGTGGACCCTCTAGCCCCACAAAGTCTCAAGCCAAACAACCATCATTCTCTCAATCAGTGGCTCAAATCCTCCCATCCACTCTGAGCTGCACGAGGCCTACTGCCCAAAGACCTCGCTCTCCTCCAGTGTTACGAGAGAACTGAGGGCTTCGTGGCTCTAAAAGCAACAGACATAGAAAGGTTGTACTGGGGAACAATTCACAGAATTGGACTTGGTGACCTCCAGGCTGGGAGAGTAAGAAAAACAAGGTCAAAGTGACTAAGGTCAAGTTCAAATACTACTTATATTGCTTCTGATTATATCCCTCACTTCCCATGATACTTAACCAAGGTCCCAGACTAAGCACTGGGATTAAACTGGCTAATAATTGGGTCTAGCCAGGCACCTGTGGCTCAAACTTGCCATCCTAGCTGCTCAAGAGGTTGAGATCTGAGGATGATGGTTCAAAACCATTCAGGACAGGAAAGTTCCTGGGACTCTTCAATAAACTGTTCAAAAAAAGTCAGAGGTGGAACAGTGGCTCGAGTGGTAGAGTGCCAGTCTGGAGCGAAAAGTTCAGGGACAATGAGTTCAAGGCCCAGGACCAGCACATAAAATAAAATAAAGATTGCATGTATAATCCTAGCTATTATCTGAGGACTGTGGTTCCAAGCTAGCCCAGACTGGAAAGTCCATGAACCACCACAAAACCAGAAATAACACTGTGGGTTAAATTGGTAGAGTGTTAGCCTCCAGAGAAAAAGGTCAAAGGCAGTACCCAAGCCCTGAATTCAAGCTCTGTGACTGACAAAAAAGAAATAAAATAAAGTAAAATGGAATAAAACTGGGCCTATGTCTTCCAAAGAATGAAGACATTTCTGTTGCCCTAAGCAGGGCTATACTAGGGACCAGCTGTCCATAAGAGAATTGCTGGCTCTTTCCACACTATACTCACCCGATTTCCTCCAGCTCTCCTTACAGATGGTGGTACGCAGATAGGGGACCCCAAAGTGTCACCAGAAAGGGGCTGGCACCCCCATTCTCCAGAGTTAAGAATCTTCCCCAGACTGCACAATGATTGCAGAAAGAGCTGGCAAATTAAAGATGGTTGGTATTGATTCCAAAAATACTTTTGCTTTCAGCAAAATACATCTTTAATTACTTTCCTACGAGCTGTCATTTTTCATAAAGCAGTCTAGACGGCTCGTGCCAAATCATGCAAAGACGGTTTTCAATGAAATGCCTTTCCTTAATATCAAAGATCATAGAGGGTTGAAGAAAGAAAGAAAGGGAAAAAAACCTCTCTTCAGACAAAAACCTCTCTTCAGACGTGAAGTTTAGCAAATCTCTAACAAACTTGTCACATGTTCAAAATGGACCAATTCCTCTGCTCCCGTTATAACAGGTAGGGATTAAAGACAGTACCTCCAATGCCCATTTGTCATCTCTCTTTCTCTTGGGAGCTCTCCCATGTCCTACTGATATATATATTTTTTTTTCTATGCAAATAACAGGCATGTAACTTTTCTGTGCCAGTACTAGGGCTTGCACTTCCCACTTTCCCATAGCTTTTTCATTTCAGGCTGGCAACTTTATGATTTTACCTGCACCTCCACTTTCTATCATTTTTCTTTCTGGTTAATTAGAAATAAGAGTCTCCCAGACCCTTCTGCCCAAGTTGCCTTTGAACTACGATCCTCAGATCTCAACCTCCTGCACAGCTAGAATTACAGACGTGAACCATAGGCACCTCACATAAATTGTTCCCAATGTGCTCATTTCTTCTTTGTATATTCAACTTCCCTTTCCCCCTAATTCAGAGACCGAGATAACACCTCCATATAATACTGAACCATTTTTTCCTTATTCTTATTTATCCAAATTAAACTCGAAAGAAAGAAAGTAATTTGAACTCCCCTCCCCCTCCATGCACCCCTTACAAGTTTGATTAGAACCGACTGAGACAAGTTGAGAATTAGGGGAAGGAATGGTAGCAAAATTTGCAGGTTTAGCATTCAGCTTCGAAATCAGTGTCCAAGTCTAAAATTGATATAATTGACTGTTAATTAATTCCCTTGATATTTTCATTAACAGTTGGGAGCAACAAGTAGACCAGGGAGCATTCCTGAATTATTCAAGAGGCCCTCAGATTCCCTCATGAAGGCGATTTGTGATGGAAGCCCCTTGGAGAACAGGCTGAAACCTGAGGTCCTTTACTACTGGCTGCACCTTAGTAGGTGAAGGAAAGGAGATAGGAAGAAAGAGGGTATGGGAGACGCTACAGAGGTATCTTAAGTGAGACTCAGCTTTGAGCCATAGTTCCATTTCTCGCTTTTTGTTGATTCATTGGAGACCAGAGTTTCACAGTCTTTCCTGCAAGCTGGGTTCAAATAACCTTTGGATCTCAACCTCCTGAGTAGCCATAGCTAGTAGCACAGGCCTGAGGCACCAGCACCCAGTGTCTGCCATTGCATTTTGAGCCTCAGTGACTGGCAAGCAAACAACACTGAACTGTGAGAGCAAAGTACATCTAAATCACTTGGAAATGGGAAGAGTGTAGAAATGCACGCATTAGGTCAGGGAGAAGTAAGAGAACTTTGAGCATTCCCAGGGGGTGGAAGACACAACAGCCCAGGTGCCCAGGGCTCAGGTCAGAAGGGGCTCCAGGCTAGTCTATTCTGCTCCCCCAAATTACAGACTGTAAGGTGACTCCTCACCTTGAACAAACTGAGAGAGACTTGTGCATGGTGTATGCGTGTATGAGAGAGAGAGAGAGAGAGGTAAGAGAGAGGGGGAGGTGAGTATATGTGAAAGTATATGTGAAGGAGAGAGAAAGGAACGGAGAAAGAAAGAAAGAAAGAAAGAAAGAAAGAAAGAAAGAAAGAAAGAAAGAAAGAAAGAAAGAAAGAAAGAAAGAAAAAGAAAGAAAGAAAGAAAGAAAGAAAGAAAGAAAGAAAGAAAGAGGTGTGTGTATCTGTGTGTCAGTGTGTGTGTGTGTCAGTGTATGTGTGTGTATGTGTGTGTCAGTGTGTGTGTGTGTGTGTGTGTCAGTGTATGTGTGTGTATGTGTGTGTGTCAGTGTGTGTGTGTATGTGTGTGTGTCAGTGTATGTGTGTGTATGTGTGTGTGTCAGTGTATGTGTGTGTGTATGTGTGTGTGTCAGTGTGTGTGTATGTGTGTGTGTCAGTGTGTGTGTATGTGTGTGTGCAATATCCACCACATCTGGGCCCTACTCCTGGCTTCTGGAAGGGTGCAGAACTCAGATGGGGCCCTCTCCTCCTCCATGACACCTGCTGGGAAACAAAGGCAGAGACCCAGGAGTATTTTACTGGAGAAAGAAATTACATTCTCTGATCTCAATTGTTCGTTGAAACTTTAAGGAAAAAAAAAAAGGTTTAAAAAAAAAGACTCAACAAAATAAATTGAATAAAGGAAAATAAAATTCAGTTCCAGCTGAGAAACTGTTTGTGAGTTAACATCATAAACCTTCTTTTGACAAGAAGCTCTCCATCACCGAGCGGCTCCGTCGATGGCCTGGGGATGGTGGCCTGATCGTCAGCTGGCAGATGAGGGACGGATCTGCTTGTCAGGAAGCCGGCAGATTGCCCTGCAGTTGTTTGTAATGACAGGCGACAAAGAATGACTGTGGAAGAAATGATCTCTTGCTTTGCAAACTCAGTGGAGGGTCATCCAGAGAGACCCAGCCCTCTTATAGCTGTGGGCAAAGTGTTCCCACCTGGTCACGCCTTCTCCAGGCCACACCCCCACCTCCTCTGGCAATTAATGCGCAGGCTGGTTCATGCACTGTCCTCCTTGTTATGATAAATATTGGACTAAAATGATAATAAGTCTTTCTTCTTTCCTTCCTTCTTACTTCCTCCTTTCCTTCCTTTCTTCTTTCTTTCTTCCTTTCTTCCCTTTTTTTCTTTCTTTTTTTTCTTCCCTTCTTCCTTCCTTTCTTTCAGTTGTTGGCCATGGGGCTTGAACTCAGCCTGAGAGCTCTCCCTGAGCTCTTTTGCTCAAAGCTAGCACTCTACCACATTGAGCCATAGCACCACTCCCTGTTTTCTCATGGTAAGAGTCTCAGGGACTTTCCTGCCTGGGCTGGCTTTGAACTGCAAGCCGCAGAGCTTACAGTATAATCCTAAGTAGTTAGGATTATAGGTGTAAGCCACCAGCACGTATCTGATAAATCTTTCTTTCCTTAGGATTCACTATACTCCCTACGCTGTTCTTTATTTTTGTTGCCATGTTGAGAACTATTCCTCATCTTGTGTGTGTGTGTGTGTGTGTGTGTGTTTGCACGTGTGCACGCACGTGTGCGTGAATGTGTGTGTTGTGCATTTGATCGTGTCTTAAAAAATTAATTAGACACATGTTCACTATGTATTTTATCCAACTGCCTTCAGAACGTGTGTATGTGTGTGTGTGAGAGAGAGAGAGAGAGAGAGAGAGAGAGAGAGAGAGAGAGAGAGAGAGAGAAGAGGGATATTTAGAAAAAAAATGTTTTGCAAAATAGAAAAGGGAAATATTTGAGTAATTATGATCTTCCACACTGTAAAGCCAAGTGAAGGAAACAAATTCAATGGAAACATGTTTTACACATTTGTTTAATTATTTTCTAGTACAATGAAATTACACTAAGTGGAGGGAAAGATTTATAATCTTGACTTTCTTTGGTTCGTACCTCTTGAGTGACTATATGCCTCACCCAAGGGCTAACAGCTGGCCCCCAAGATTGGTTTTAGATTGTTAAATTACAGGACTCAGGACATCTACTCCGCTAGTTGAGCTTCTTCAATAAACATACAATCACAGTCAAAACCATATGGCTACTAGGCAAAACATCTTGAAGGCGTTCCTGAACCAGACTGCGGTCCCCAGGACCTCCCAAACACAAGTCCTGGAGCTGCCATTGCAATGAGAAGCTGTGTTTGCCATTTGCACATGGTCTTGCCCCTCCTCCTACCAAAAAAAATAAAGCCAGCCAGACTCAGAGCAGGCAGCCTGACCCCACATCCACGCCACCCTGCCTTGGGAAAGAGAATGGCAAGGCACTTTTGCCAGAACTGTGTTTTCCACCAGATTCCCCAGCCCAAAAGGGTTGGATATGTCTTTTTTTTTTTCCAAGTTGTGACTTGAGTGCTTCCTTATAAAGTGGGAGTGGCTCACATCTCTTATCCTAGCCACTCAGGAGGCTGAGATCTGAGAATCATGGTTCAAAGCCAGCCAAGGCAGGAAAGTCCATGAGACTCTTACCTCCAATGAACCACTAGAATACCGGAAGTGGCTCTGTGGCTCCAAGTGGTAAGTGCTAGTCTTGAACAACAACAACAATAAAAGCTCAGGTACAGCACCTAGGCCCTGAGTTCAAGCCCCATGACTGACAAAGAAACAAACAAAAACAACAATTAAAACACTGCTCTGGGGAGGCTGGCCAGAGCCAGGTGGTATCTCCCAGGTGGTATCTTCAAACCTCCCAAGTCTCCACAAGGCCTCAAAAACTCTTAGCACCTCCTTTCTCTTCTACTTTGCTCCCCCAGGGGGGTCCTCAGCCAGGCACATAACTCCCCAGGCTCTACACGGGGCAAAGGAAGACAGGGCCTCTTCCGCTTCTAGACCCAGGCTACTGTCCCTTAGGGCCTCCGACTTACTTTCCTACTCCCAGGGGCTAGCCCATTGCAGTATGACCTGCAGAGACTCTGTGAACTTGCTTGGGGAAAAATATACAGCCTGATATGTTCATAAATGTACTTCAGAGCCCTTTGGATTTTTTTCATGTTTTATTACTATTTTGTCACTTGGACAAAATAAGTCAGCTGTGGATAAGAAGAAGGAGGCAGTGGGCAGAATTTATTCACTGATAATAGCAAGAACAGAACTAACCAGCCACAGAGTTTGTATAGTGTATTAAAAGACAGAGGGGGGGAGAGAAAGAAAGAGAGAGGGAAAAAGAGAGAGAGAGAGGTTGTTACACACTTAGAGCAAAGGAGTATCTGTTTCAAAGGATTTTTCCTTTTGTTATGTGTTTTTCCTTTTGTCCCAACAGGGAACCTAAATCTGTTTTAATCGTACAGACACACGGACAAAAAGTCATTTTATATCTGCAAACTGTGTTACTTTCCTTTGTTATTAAACTGTTTGGAAAGAAGAAAAAAAACGAATCAGCCCCCTCCTTATACTCATTAGGGCTCCTAGTTTTTGTCAGTTGTGGGGCTTGAGCTCAGGGCCTGGGTGCTGTCCCTGAGCTTTTCCTGTTCAAGGCTCTACTACTTGAGCCTCAGTGCCATTTTCAGTTTTCTGATGGTTCATTGGAGATAAGAGTCTCATGGACTTTCCTATCCACGCTGGCTTTGAACTGTGATTCTTAGATCTCAGGCTCCTAAGTAGCTAGGACTACAGGTGTGAGCCACTAGTGACCAGCAGGGCTCCTATTTTTTGAGCTTCTGCTCAGTTGATGAGTAGGAATCGTGGTGCTAGGCTTCTATCTCTGCTGCCTAAGGTCATCCTTGTGACACGCCTCTCAGCTGAGATGCAGGCAGAATGAAGAGAGCCCATGTATGGAGGAGACACTAACTCTGTTGTGAGAACTCGTACTTTTAAAATCACGCCCATTTCTGGGCACGCAAGGCATCCTGTACCAAGGCCTCCCAAGAGTCCTTTTCTTCCCTGGGTGACAGCTGAGGCTGGTGGATTCCTGCTCCCATGTGTTATGCAAGCTCCCCACTCTCAGAGGAGCAAGGACTTGCTTGCAAAGGAGGAGGATGGCTTTCTAACTCAGGGATCTGGGGCAATGTCTCCAAGGTCTGTCTATAAGCAATGTAGAGTGGGTCCCTCCTAGCAAAAAAACATAAATTAACAAGCAAACCTAGCCACCATAAAGAACACAATGCATAGAGATCTGCATTGCCCAGCTGCTGAATTTATTGAACTGGGTCACAGCTGGCTCAGAGGAAAGGGGACATTTTCACATGTTTGTTTTCTGAGGTTCTACTGGGAGAGAATCAAGGCTTTGTAGGCCTTCCAGAATGATTCCAGGAATGCTAGGAATTGGGGGCAAGGAGGCTGGGGAGGAACCAAGGTAGTTCAATGAGCACAAAAGGAAATCCCACAATTGTCCTGTGGGAGAGAGAATCTTGAAGACTCTAATGGACAAATGGCCATCACGGGCCCAATGTCCCTTTCTGGTCTCTCCCTTGTCCCTCATGTTTATACTCTGCAAATGGTACCTAGAAGGGAGCTCCTGACCTCCATAAAGATCAAGGGCCTGGAGAAGAACATTCATTCAACCTCAAGTGAAAGGGGTTTCTCGGATAAAGACGGCAGTTAACACAAAGTAGAACTAATTTCAGCTGCTGTGTGTTAGTGGCTTATGCTGGTAATTTTCAAACTACTCAGGAAGCTGCAATCCACAGGACCACAGTCCAGAGCCAGCCAGAGAAGAGAAACTTACAAGACTCCATCTCTAAAAAACAACTGGCAAAAAAAGCTGAGTGCTGGGAAGGGGGAGGGGGCATGGCTCAAACAGTAGCCCACCAGCTGAGCAAGCAAAGCAAGGATCCGAATTCAAATTCTGATACTAACAAATAAAAATAAATAAATAAATAATGGTCTAGAGTCTATGCTTAAGAGACTGAAATCCTACAATTGCACAGCCCAAAGAACCTAAGTACATTGCATTGCATGCTGGGAAAGAAGTCCCTGGTACTGCCAAGTCAAGAGGAAGAGGCCATGAAATGAATTTGTCAAAAGAGACAGAAGCTGTTTAAAGAAGAAGGGTATGATTCTGACTGGACTGATATTTTCCTAACAGTGCTCTGGGCTGCTCTGTGTAAAATGGACTGCCCGGGGCAGGTGCAGAGAGGTAAACACTGGTTATAAATCACAGACAAAACGCAATGGGGTGCCAGACATGATAGGAGCAAGAAAACTGTGGAGAAATGGACAGGAACAAGACCTTCATTAAGGAAGAAGAATGAAGATGGATTAAGAGTTGGGACCTAGGGTGGAGAGAAAGCAAGAACTCATGTAAGTTTCTGGCTTAACCAAGATGGTAGACAATGGTGAAGGCAATTGAGATAGAAAAACGAAGCAAAGAATACATTAATTCTTCTGACAGGCTCCATTTCCGGCCCTTCTTTTAATGGTAGTTAATTGGAGATAAAAGTCTCACAGAATTTCCTTCCTAGGCTGGCTTTGCATCATGATCCTCAGATCTCAGCCTCCTGAGTAGCTAGGGTGACAGGCATGAGCCACCAACTCCCTGTCTTGCAGAAGCTACTGAACCAGTCTTCTGTCCATTTGACCAGAGTGGAAGGTCCATCAATGCCTTCTTCAACATTGTAGCTCCATGTTGGATGGAAAAGAACCACCAAGCATTGTTGAAGTAAAGATTTCTGTTTTCTCTTTCTATCTGATCAGCACCTTTCCAGAACAAGGGTTGTTTGTTGTTTTTTTTTTTTTGTTTCAACCACCACAGAAAAGTACATCTGACTGACGACAGGATTTGTTTCTTGAACTAAATTGAAGAAGACTCGTGGGAAAGTAGGCCTCGACAACATGAATGAATCCTGAGGTTGCTGATAACAAATGTCACTCTGTCATGGCTTTCCTTGCCAAATCAGAGTGACATGGTGGGGGGAAAGGGGACATTGTTCCTTCAAAGGGAGCCTGGTGATGGGCTGGCATCTTTATTTTACAAATTCTGCATATTCTCTGTGTAGATCCATGGTTCTATACTTCAACCCAAATGAGCAGAAACACCCAGCAGGGAGAAAGAGGGAAGAGATATCTAAAACATGAGCTTGTTATTAAAAATAAATAAACCCACACAAACCCTCTACCAAGCGGCTGTCTCTTCAAGTTAGCAGGAAACAGCTGAATCTGTTCCTTAGAACTGGGCGGTGGATGACGTCTGTCAGCTTCTGATGCTGAAATGCCATCTAGGGGCCACACTACCGAGGACCCCTTCCCACCAACCCGGCCTCGAGAGCTGTTTCTGTGATTTCTTGTTTCCTTTGGGGATGTTTCTCTCCGCTTCTCACACCTAGCCAAAGAGTAGCGGCCCTATACAATATTAAATGCAAGACACACATTTATCCTGGGCAGAAGATAGAGAAGGTGAAATAGGGTTGTGTGGAATAGACAAAAAGGCTCAGAGCCAGACCATAAAGAACTGAGCAACAAGGAGAGAGCGCAGAAGATCTGAGTTCTCACTTTGGCTCCATGCTTCCCATGGATGGTGAAGAAGTCATTACGTCACTTCCTCTCCGTCTTTTAGCTGACCCAAATGGATAGTCTTTCCTGGACCCCCCACAACCACTAGGTAGAGAGGCAGACAGATGATGAAGGAGAGGCGTGGTGCTGATGGCTCACACTTGTCATCCTAGCTACCCAGGAGACTGAGATCAAAGAATTGAGGTTCGAAGTCAGCCTGGACAGGAAAAGCTTGTGAAACTCTTTCTTCCAGTTTCTCCATTTAAGAAGCCATAAATGGAGCTGTGGCTCAAGTGGTAGCTGGCTTTGAGCAACAAAGCTCAGAGACAGCACCTAGGCTCTGAGTTCAAGTCCTGGGACCAGCATGAAGAAGAAAAAAAAGATGAAGGAGAAGGAGGAGGAAGAACAGGAAGAGGAGCAAAGGAGAAAGGGAGGAGAGGAGGACAAGGAAAAGAGGAGGAGGACAAGGAAGGGATAAGGGGTACAATGAAAAGAGTGATCCTTGATGCAACTTCCCAAGGTCTGCAAATGCCAAAAGCAGATGGTCCCTTACTTCGATCTAGTCAGAGTAACTCAAACATTAAGTAAGAAAGCACCCATGCCAGGCACTGGTGGCTCACGCTTGTCATCCCAGCTACTCAGAAGGCTGGGATCTGAGGATCATGGTTCAAATCCCAGGAGAAAAGACCAGAAAGACTCTCATCTCTAAGTAACTAAGAAAAAGCCAGAAGTGGAGGCATGACTGAAGTGGTAGAGACCAGCCTTGAGTGCCAAAGCCAAGTAAGAGCTCAAGGCCTTGTATTCAAGTCCCAGTGCTGGGGGAAAACATTAAAATTTGTTTAACAAAGTAATCATGAGGCTGGGTGCTGGTGACTCATGCCTATAATCCTAACTACTCAGAAGGCTGAGATCTGAGGTTCATGGTTCAAAAGTCCATGAGGCTCTACTCTCCAATAAACCACCAGAAAAACCAGAAGTAGCACTGTGGCTCAAGTGGCAGAGTGCTAACCTTGAGCTGAAGAGCTGAGGGACAGCACCCAGGCCCAGAGTTCAAGCCCCACGACTGACAAAAAAAAAAAAAAAAAAAGCAATCATGAGGAATGCAAAGGAAACAATCCAGCCACATCTGTAGAATGGGACTCCACTTGCTCCAAATATTTAACACCTCCTAGATGCTGGGGTATTTGGCCCAATTTTGCACCCATTTCTCACCTCTCAAGTTGAGAAACCCATTAATGTTGGCCTTTTTCATAAGGGACGAGCCAGGGGCTGGGAAGGTGGCTCAGTGGTAGAGCGCTTGCCTTGCATGCATGAGACCCTGGGTTTGATTCCCCAGCACCACATAAGCAAAAAGAAAAACGCCGGAAGTGGTGCTGTGGTTCAAGTGGTAGAGTGCTAGTCTTGAGCTGAAGAGCTGAGGGACAACGGCCAGGCCCAGAGTTCAGGCCCCACGACCGTACCCCCACCCCCAAAAAAAAGGGACAAGCCAGAGGAGGACCTAAACTATGTCTGGGGCAGAGTTCACCTACCAGCCTCCATACTTCCTGAAATTCTCCCATGAGAATTCCCTGGGGGTGGGAGGGATAAAAATAACAGAATTGCCTTTAGTAGGTGGAGGGGGGAGGGTCGACTTGATCACATGTAAAAATACCTCCACAGTGGGGTTCTGTGTGCTGTATTCTAATGTGTACCCCACTACATAAAGCTAGATTGCCTTCACCCCCACCCCAGTCTACCCCCATGGCTCATGGAGGATAGAGACACACGTGGGCTGCAATGGTGGGCCAGAGGCTCTCCAGAGAGGCAGGCCCATCCTCCCCTCACTCCCCTTTGGGTCTGTGCTCGGGCCACAGCTGGACTTGTGGGCCGGAGATCAAGTCTGGCACAGTGGCAGTGTGCAATGGGGGCTGGGTGTGGATGGGAAGAGCCCCAAAGTGTGCTTCGTAAGCACATCTGGGCAGCTCTGGGCGGAGAACTTGCTGACAGACTGTTTGCCAATAAAGAAAGTCGCACAGCCTAATAACAATCAGATGGCCTCTCTCTGTCTTGGCTGAGCTTTGGCAGGATGTACCTAGGCGGGTCCAGGCTGTACTTCTCCCTTGGGAGCCTCAACGTGGTGTCATTTTGTGGCTGCAAGAAGGCTGCGTCCCCTCCCAGAGAGCCAGGAGCTTGTGCTTTGGCTCAAGTCAGTCGGAAGCACTGTCTCAAAGCTCTGACCCATCAGGCTGCTTCCTAGTGGACCACTCCTCGATTAGCATATTCATGTGGTTGAGCCAAAATCCTCTGCTACCCAGAATTCATTGCCAGCCCATTATCCCAAATGGTCTTCTTCCCAAGGTGACTTCTAGAAACCAGTTTGTTTTATTAACCTATTCCAAGCTTCTTAGAGGTAGAGATTCTCACCTGGTCACAGGACTGAGCACTAAGCACTGAGGATGTGCTTCAAAGAACTAAGTCTGTTCATCTACAGCATCCTGGAGGGCCCTCCACACAGAGGAAGCCAAATGAAAGGGGAGGGGGAGGAAGAGGGGTGAGTGGCAGACTAATGCATGGAATAATGCAGACAGTTGCAAAACTGATACAGACATGGGGAAGCCACCAAAATCATCAATGGCACCCCCGACGTTCACACTTTAACTACAAAGTCATCTATAGCCAAAATCTTACCTATGGTTTCTAGTAAATCAAAGAGAAGGGCGGTCAGCTCTGGAGGAAAGGCAGGGGCCTACTTCTTCTAAAACTCTCCAGAGAGAGGGGTGACAACTGGAAACCTGTAGAACGTTTTGGGTCCAATGTAAACAACGTTGTCTCTGTCCTGCTTTAACCTCCCTGGAGACTTGTCTTCTAGCAATTCAGGGGAGCAGGTGCCACCCCCAATCTTGTTGAGGTGAGGATTTTTTTTCCTACGGATGAAATATTCCCAGACTGCAATTAGGACATGCAGGCTGGCTTCCCATTCTAGTCCTGGCATTGACTGCTTAGACAACCTTGGACTTCAAATACTTATATTTGTATTTTGGGCACACACCTTGGCTGAACTTCAACTCGCATATATATATATATATATATATATATATATATATATATTTACTTAAAGATTTTTATTAGCATATAAAGTTTGTACAAGGGGTTCTTTGTGATCCTTCTACAGATGTATACAGTGAGCCCCAATCAAACTCACCCATTTCAACATTTCCCCTCATCTCCTCCCCCTTCTTGAAACAATGTCAACAGGTTTCAATGTTCTATTTTCAGGCATGCATAAAAAAAATATCTCATGCCAGGCACTGGTGGCTCATGCATATAATCCTAGCTACTCAGAAGGCTGAGATCTGAGGATCAAAGCCAACCCAGGCAGGAAAGTCCATGAGACTCTTATCTCCAGAAAACCAGAAGTGGCTCTGTGGCTCAAGTGATAGAGTGCTAGCCTTGAGCTGAAGAGCTCAGGGACAGTGCCCAGGCCCAGAGTTGAAACCCAATGACCAACAAAAACAAAACAAACAAACAAAAAAAAACACCACATGCATCCTTGTTCTCCTTCTCCATTAATCCTACCCTCTTTCACTGGGGCCTACCCTCCACCCGCCATTAATTTTATCATTTTTATAGTGGATGTTACTATGCAAAGGGGTTCCCACATGCATGTATGTATGTCTGCATGCATGTGTTAGACTTTAATCCAATGAACTATTGCTCTCTCTTTCTGTGTTTCCCCAGCCCTCTACTGTTCAATAGCTTTAGTGAGTTCTCTTACGCTATGGACACACATAGACAGTATAACTTTATATTCTATTTATCCTCTCCTCCCTCATCATCTCCCCAAATAGTCACACCATTCCATTACACACACACACACACACACACACACACATACACACACACACACACACACACACACACACACACACACACAAATGCCTTTTAGGTTTAGATTCCATAAATGAGCAAAAATAAGTGATATGTGGTTTTTTTGAGCTATTATTGTACTGAATACATAATCTGTAGCTACTCACATGTATCCACAAATGACATAATTTCATTATTCTTTATGGCTGAGTTATATTCCACAGTACCTATGCGCCATATTTTCTTCCACCCATTCATTGATTGTTAGGGACCATGGCTAATTCCATAGTTTGGCTATTGTGAACAGAGCTGCAATAGATATGAAATCTCTCTCTTGTAAACTAATGCAGATTCTCTTAGACCTATGCCCTAAAGTGGTATGGTGAGATCATAATGTAGTTCTAACTTTAGTTTGGATTTTTAAGATTTTGTTTTGTTTCTGCTAATCCTGGGACTTGAACTTAAGGTCTGGGCACTGTCCCAGAGCTCTGTTTTCCTCAAGGCTGATGCTCTACCACTGGAGCCAGAGCTCCACTTCTGGTTTTTTGGTCATTAATTGGAGATAAGCAGACGTTCCTGCTTGGGTTGGTTTTGAACCACGAATCTCAGATCCCAGCCTCCTGATTCACTAAGATGACAGGTGTGAGCCACTAGGCTCTGGCTAATTGTAGATTTTTGTGAAGAATCTTCATATTGACTTCTCACAGTGGTTGCACTAGTTGACATTCCCACCAGCAGTGAATGATGGTTTCTTTTTCTCCCACATCTGCACCAGCATTTGTTATTGTTGTTTGTTTTCTTGATAATTACCATGATTTGGGATCCTGGTGTAGTTTTTGACTTGCATGAACTTCATGATCAATGAGGCTGAACATTTTTTCATGTATCTATGAGTCATTTGCATTTCTTCTTCTGAGATCTGTCTGTTCAACTTGTTTGTCTATTTATAGGTTGGGCTACTTGTTCTTTCACTGTTTAACTTTCTTGTTTGTTTGCTTGTGTGTTTGTGTGTGTGTGTGTGTGTGTGTGTGTGTGTGTGTGTGAGAGAGAGAGAGAGAGAGAGAGAGAGAGAGAGAGAGAGAGAGAGAGAGAGAGAGAGAGAGAGAGAGAGAATGTGTGTGTGTGTGTGTGTGTGCCAATACTGGGCCTTGAACTCAGGGTCTCTCCCTTTGATTTTATGCTCAAGGCTGGTGGTCTACCAATTGAGCCACATCTTTACTTCTGGCTTTTTGCTGGTTATTTGGAGATAAGAGTCTCATGGACTTTTCCTGCCTTACCTGGCTTCAATTTGCAATTCTAAGATCTCAGCCTCCTGAGTAGCTAGGATTCAAACCATGAGTAACCTATGCCCAGGATCTGTTTAACCTTTTGAGCTCCTTATATATTCTGGATATTAATCCTTTTTCCATTGAATAGCAGCTCTCTTATTTTATTTTATTTATTTGTTTTTGGTGGTGGTGGTGGTGGTGGACATGGGACTTTAGGGACCTGAGCTGTACCTGAGCCTTTTTGCTCTAGGCTAGAACTCTACCACTTTGAGACTCTGAGCCACAGCTCCACTTCAGGTTTCCTGGTGGTTCATTGCAGATAAGAGTCTCATGGACTTTGCTGCCCCAGCTGGCTTCAAGCCATGATCCTCAGATCACAGCCTCTTGAGTAGCTAGGATGACAGTTGTGACCAGCAGGTTGTACCAGCAACCTAATAACTCACTTATTTTAAAGCAGGCTTGATTCTGATGACATTGCAAAGAAATAGCACCATCCAATAATCCCTAGTGTGAAAATGGCATTGAATGGTCACTGAGAATGCCCTTGACCCTTAACCTCTGCAAAAGCAGGAAGAAGAAGGTGTTTGTGGAATCAGACCTACGTATGGCAGGAAAATCTGGAAGCTGTTGCAGACAGGAGCAGGACAGATAGGACCAGGCAACAGAGATGAGGGAAGAGTAGCATGAGTCTTCCCTTGGACACATTTTGCGAGAGACATCCTGTCCATTCTATTATTAGGAAAGGAGCCTAACCCAGGAGACAATCATCACAAACCTCAAACTGCTGTTTACAAATGCAAGGAGTTCAGTGGGATTGAAAATGCTCTTCCCCCAAAAAGCATTCTTCCCCGGCCTCTGGGTTTTTGAAACCCATGTGGATTCCAAAGGAAATTGAATCCATATGTTTCTGGTTCATTTACACTGAACTCATCAAAATGTAATTTTGCAACATCTAGTTGACGTCCAGCATGTCTTTTAGAAGCCTAATTTTTTATGCCTTCTCTCTCTCTCTCTTTTTAAATAAAGCCCCTTTCCCTTGGAGACAGGAAGCTGGACCTTGCCAAAAGTGGATGGAATTCCAGCCAAGCAGGAGTTCTGCCTGGAAGACCCAAGGGAATCAAAGGTCATCTTATCTCAGCCATGGGACCTTGGCCCTGTCTCCATCTTCAACATAAGAGCAAGGAGCTGTAAGAAGAAGGAGAGGAGCCAATTTCCCCAACCCAAGAACTAAGTAAAGCTCAGCTCTCTTGGTGTGTGTGTGTGTGTGTGTGTGTGTGTGTGTGTGTGTGTGTGTGTGTGTGTGTGTTGGTACTCAGGCTTGAATTTCAGCCTGGGCTTTGTTCCTTAGCTTTTTTGCTCAAGTCTGGTGCTCTAGCATTGGAGTTCTATTTCTGGCTTTTTGGAGGCTCATTGGAGATGAGTTGTATCACCAGTGGCTGACACCTGGAATTTTACCTACTGAGGAGGCTGACATCTGAGGGTTGTGGTTCAAAGCCAGGCCAGGCAGGACTGTCTGTGGTACAGCACTAACCTTGGGTTAGTGTTCAGCACTAATCTGAGTTCAAGCCCCAGAACTAGCACAACACACACACACATACCACCACCACCACCACCATCACCACCACCAAAAAATGTCTCACAGACATTCCTGCCTGAGCTGTTTTTGAACCGTGATCCTCAGATCTCAGCTTTCTGAATAGCTAGGATTGCAGCCGGTGCCCAGAAACACACACGGCACGGCTGGGTAAACAGGCTGCATGGAAGAGATCTGTGCCGTCCGAGGTGCCCGCACCACATGCAGGGTGAGCGTACACCTGCAACATCCATGGGGTAATGGAGAGAAACAGATATCGTCGCTGACCTGTTTCACTCTGCAGCCCGGCAGGATTCTGGGGTGCTACATTATCGGTGCTCTCTGAGCTCGGAGTAGGTTAATGGTCCATTTAAAAGTAAAATTTTGACCCGCTAATAAGGCTCTGGTCACAGGCTACCGTTTACACACACATCCGAATGCTGGAGAGGAGCCGGCACCTTGGGGTCGTCCTGGTAGAGGCAGATAAGTGGGAAATTTGAATTCCGGTCCCGCATCTGGTTTGCAGTGGCATCCTCAAACACCTGCTCTAATTAATTAGAACACCTTCTCTGCCTCCCCTCTCCGCAATTACACGGGCAGAGAAAAATAGCATGTCTCCTGGAGGGCTCGCAAAGGTCCTGGTGTCTTCTGCATTGGTCATTTGGAAGGGAGTGACGGCCAGCTAGCTGACTGTGGAACAAGCGCAGCATGCAAGATCTGAGCCAGGCCAGCAGCCTGGATTTAGAGAGAACAACTTGTTGGTTGTGGGGAGAGGATGGTACAAGGCAGGTGGGTGCCCAGACTAGGCAGATTTGAGGTAACCACGGCCAACGTGGAGACCCACATCAGAGGGCTACGTAGTATTCTGATCCAGAGCTTCTCCCCCGCTACCATGAATAAACAAAAACAATTGGCTCACCATTACTGTAGGCTACTCCCTGCCCCACCCCACCCAACCAAGAGTGGTCTGGCTCTGGGTGGCTTGGTGGTACAAAATGTCCCAAACAAGCCAGGACTAGAATGGTTGTATAAACATTCACCCACCATGTGGGTGGCCCTCTGTAGTCACAGCCAGTGGAGAGAAGTCTGCCTGCCAAGGAAATCTCTGTTTTTCCCAGATGGATGAGACAGTTGTGACAACTCCACCCCCTCTTCCTTCCTCCTCCTCTCAGTGTTGATAGGATGGGAGAAGGATCGGCAACCATCTTATCACCATGAGGTACCAGCAGGAAGAGAAAACTCCACACGGGGGAGAAGATAGCATGGAAGACAATGCAGGTGGCAGGTGGATACAGTGAAGTGTCTATAATCAACATGAATGTTACTGGAACAAAACGGGCCCCCTGTGTCTCTGAAATCCATGTTGGGTTTTCTATTCCTGGTGGCTGAAAGCATTCCTAAATACTGGAATTCACAGTTTTTAAGGACCCAAGCCAGGCACCAGTGGTTCACACCTGTCATGCTAACTACTCGGGAGGCTGAGATCTGAAGACTGAGGTTCACAGCCAGCCCAGAAACAATTCTGAGAGACTCTTACCTCCAATCCAGAAAAAAAAAAGTGGAGGTATGGATTAAGGGGTAGAGTGTCAGCCATGTCTAAAAAAAGTCCATCAAGAGCATGAAGCCCTGGGTTCAAGCCCCAGTACCAGCCCCAAAATAAACAAAATAAAACAAAACATGAAAATTAAAAAGAGAATCTAAATACCGTGGGAAGCTAAGACATATTTTCTTGTTCTTGTGTTTCCTGTGGTTTGATTTTTGTTTGTTTGGTTTGCTTTTGTGGGCTGTGTGTGTGTGTGTGTGTGTGTGTGTGTGTGTGTGTGTGTGTGTGTGTGTGTGTGTGTGTGTGTTGGATTGTTTATGTGTTGTCTGTTTTGAGATTGGGTCTCTGTAGTTCAAGAGGACTCAAATTTGAGACAGAAGTTATTGGAAGAGAGACGCAAGTAAAATTCTCAAGGTAAATCTACAGGTCCTGGGAAATTGTTTGGCAAAGAGAATGAGAACTAGCACGCGGGAAGATATAGATGTATTCATTCTCGTGGCCCTGGCTCTGGGTGTGGGGAGAAGGGATTACAAAAGCACTGTGATCCTAAGATATTGCCGTAACATTATCTGTGAATCCCATAGAAAAGAATTGGCCACACCCAGGTGATGGAAATGCCCGGTGACTCTCCTGCAGTGTCAGGAGCTACCGACAGCAACCCCCTGGAGAATGGGGCATCTCCACAGGACACTCTGAGGTAAGGACTCCAGATCCTTATCATCTAAGCCACGCCTCAGTCACTAACTACATCCCAGGGTTCAATACCCAGGCTTCCCCAGATCCCATCCAGGTCAGATGTGGTAAACTGGTAAGAGTTGGCTGTGCCCAACATAGAGGGAGAGAGATAGCGCTGTGGATCAAGTGGTAGGACACAAGCCTTGAACAAAAACAAGTTAAGGCAGGCCACAAGGCCCTGAGTTCAAGTCCCAGTACTGGCACAAAAGCAAACAACACCAACCAAGAAAAAAAATAACAAACCAACATACAATCTAACTACATGCTACCAACAAAAACATACTCTAAGTACAGATAAATATAAATACGATACAGATACAGATGAGAGATGGATATGTGATTTGAATGAAACAAACAGCAATAATATATTATGGGAAAACAAATGATAAGAAATCTGAAATGTTTATGTTAATATAAAAGTAGAAATCAGAGCAGAAATAAATTTTACCAGGAATAAAATAGATAAATGACAAAAAATATTTTCACGAAGAAGTCATTACAAACACAAACAGCTATACAACTAACACGATCGCTTCAAAATATGGAAAGCAAGCATTGACAGGATTGAAAGGGTAAACACATAATTAAAACTTATCTTTGGGTAGGTCATTATATCTCACAGTTACAGAGAGAGTCACCAAAAAAAATCATCAAGGAGACCAAAACTGAATGCCTCCCACCAACTGGTGACTTGAGTTATTATCAAAAATATGACAGGCCAGTTGTGGTGACTCATACCTGTAATCTCAGCTACTGGAAGACAGAGATAGGAAGATGGTGCACTCAAGCCAACTCTACAAAAATTCTGCATATAGTAGCATGTGCCTGTTATTGCTGCTACCATGGACATACATAGGAAGATCATAGTCTAGAACAACTTGGAACAAAAGTAATATTCCAGACAGGAACATGAAACGCTGCAGATCTATTTCACAGCATATTAAAGTTAATAATAATGCATCACATAGTTGAAAATTGCTAAAGTAGAAGGCTTTAAACGCTCTCATCCCCCAAAAGGGACACATATTTTAGATCACATGAATGTAAATAGTCTGATTTTATAATTTCTCAATGCATGCATTTATTAAAACATCATATGGTACCCTTTAAACATACACAATATTATATATTAATTTTTTAAAATCTTTAAAAAAAGATCTTATTTTTAAAAAGACAGCAGAATATGTAAGTACTGTAGAGGAGGGAGGAAAATGAAGGGGGAGGAGGAGGAGGAAGAGAAAAAGGAGGAGGAGGAAGAGGAGGAAAAGAGATGAGGCAAAGAAGGAGGGGAGAAAGAAGAGGCATGAGGGAAGAAGAGGAGGGGAAGGAGGAGGAAGAAGAAGATAAGGAAGAGGGGGAAAAGGAAGTTGACAAGAAGTAAAAGAAGGGGCTGGGAAGGTGGCTCAGTGGAGCTCTTGCCTTGCATGCATGAGGCCCTGGGTTCCATTCCTCAGCACCACATAAGCATAAAGAAAAAAGCCGGAAGTGGCACTGTGGTTCAAGTGGTAGAGCGCTAGCCTTGAGCTGAAGAGCTGAGGGACAGCACCCAGGACCCACGACCGGAGCCAAAAAAAAAGAAAAAAGAAAACTTGGTGGGGGAAGATCTTCTATGCATGGGCTATTAAAGAGTCATTCTTTGAGGAGCAAGAAAATAATACAGATCAGAAACTCAGAACTACATAGAGTGAAGGAAAAAAAAAGATTTGGAGAAATATAAAGATAAAATAAAACTATTTATTTATTTTTTTTTTTTTTTTTTTTTTGCCAGTCCTGGAGCTTGACTTCTGGGCCCGGGCGCTGTCCCTGAGCCTCATTGTGCTCAAGACTAGTGCTCTACCACTTGAGCCACAATACCACTTCTGGCTTTTTCTGAGTAATTTATTGGAGATAAGAGTCTCATGGGCTTTTCTGCCCAGACTAGCTTTGACTTGTGATCCTCAAATCTCAGCTTCTTGAGTAGCTAAGATTACAGGCATGAGCCACCAGTGCCCCGCTTTTGTTATCCTTTACTAACAAACAACTTTGCTTCAAATAATAATGGCAGCAATATGATTGGTGAGCATAGGTGAGAACTGATAGAATAAATAGCAACAACATTACAAGGCACAGGAGGGACGAATAGGATATTCTAAGGTGTTCCACCCATGAAGCAACATAGCATTATTTGAAATCAAGACACCAGTATCCCACACCCATAATCTAAGATACTGATTCAAAGCCAGCCTAGGCAGAAGTCAGCATGATTCAATCTCCAAATAACTTATCAAAAAGTTAGGCTGGAGAAATGGATCAAGTAGTAGAGTGCCCACTGAGCAAGCAAGCCAAGAAATGCAAGGCTCTGAGTTCAAACCCTGGTGCTAAAATAGTATATTGGTTTATTAGAAACTATACTTAAAATTTTTTCAAGTATAATTGATATGCTCAGAGAAAGAAGTCGTAGAAAATACTCAACGACAGGCAGAGAAAGCAGGAAAAAGATTTGAAGACAAAAAAGTGAACAAAGACAAAAAAATTAATTTCAAATAGGAATGATGAATGGAACTGTAACAATATGATTCGTACCAATGCAAGTTTGTACCAATACAAAATCTATCACTATAAATGTGAATGATCTAAATCTACCAGTTAAAAGACAGAGACTGCACAAGTAGAGTAAAAGAACAAGATCCAACTATATGCTGTCTACAAGAAATCTGTTATTAAATCCATGGCTAAATTGTGAGTTAAGGGGTATAGAAAGGTACACATTGTTAACAGTAACCAAAAGCAATTGGAGTAGTTGAATTGATTAGAGGAAAAGCTGATTTCAGAGCAAAGGAGATGAGCAGCGATGGGTTTTTATGAAAATAAAGGGGTCAGTTTTTCAAGAAGCTATGAATACCCTAAATATAAATGTATTATAAAGCTAATCACCAAACCCCCCAGTTTTGCTGTGCCCCCATGCAAAATAACTAAGTCATGGACTCTGCCTAGGTACCCACAGTCTAGAAATGCATGGATGAAGGGAGGAATAGCTGGATAAAGGAATATGGCATCACTACTAAACAGAGTATTATTCAGCTGCTGAGAAAAAAGTGAAATCATGACATATGCAGGAAAGTGGAAGGAACTAGAGATAATTCTGCTCAGTGACAGAAGGCTGACTCAGAGAGTCAAACATTTCATGTTTTCCATCATATATGGAATCTAGAAGAAGAAAGTGGGAGCGGGAGAGATGACATGAAAATGAAAGGGACATGATTAGGGAAGAGGAAGGAAAGTCACAGAAGGGAGAGGGCACAAGTGACAATCATGAGCATAAAGAAACATGATATCAAAACATCTTCTAACTCATCTAGAATATGACAAAGGAACCCACTGTTTTGCACATTTCATATACTCCAAGAGAAATATGTAAGGCAAAAATGAATAAAACCATGAGGAGAAACAGACAAATCCAGTATTATAATTGAAGATGTCAACACACTTTACCAGTAATTGACAGATTCAGCAGGCAGAAAATCCGTAAAGACACAGCCGATCCAACAGTATCATCTATCAACTACATCTAATTGACTTTCGTAGATGGCTTCATGCCACAATGACAGAATACACTCGCAGAGAACATCTATCACACAACAGAATACGTTCTGAGCCATAAAGACAGCTTAGCACACTCAGAAGAACAGCAATGATGCACAAGGTGTTGCCAGGCCTCTATGGAACCAGATAGACATCATCAACAGAAAACCCCAACATACTGAGGACTGAAGTACACTCCAAAAATAGATTAAAAATAACAAAAAGTCTCAAAGACAGGTGCCAGTGGTTCATACCTATAATTCTAAACTAATCGGGAAACTGAGAAATGAAAATCATGATTCAAAGCCAGCCCAGACAGGAAAGACTATGAGACTTTAATCACCAAGAAACCACCGAAAAGGCCAAAGTGGAGCTGTGGCTCAAGTGGTAGAACACCAGTCTTGAGCACAAAGCTCAGGGACAGCATCGGGGCCCTGAGTCCAAGCCCCAGAACCAGCACACGCACAATAAAATGTATCCAAGGAAATTAAAAATATTTTAACCAACAAAAGATGAAATCCCACCAATAAAAATGTATCCAATTCGGTGATAGCAGCAACTAGAGGAAAATTTGCAGCATTGGATACATATATTTGAACAAAGAAAAAATGATTAGAGTCAACAATCTCAGCTCCCATCATAGGAATTTTTTTTTTACAAAAAGAGCACATTAAATATAAGCAGAAAAAATACAAAAACAAAAAAAGACATCATTGAAAATAAATTTATGCAAACTATAGAGAAAAAATTAAAGCCACAGCAAGTTCAAAGCCAGCTCAGGAAGACAAGTCCATGAGATTTCAGGGAAAAAAGCTAAGGAACAGGGCCCTGGTCCTGAATTCAAGCCCCAGTACTGACCCCCCTCTCTCCCCCCCACAAAAAGTAAATCAAAGAAGAAATCTCTAGGAATAATTTTTGTGTGTGGGGTTGAATTCAGGACCTGGGTACTGTCCCTGACCTCTTTTGCTCCAGCCACAGTTCCATTATCAGCTTTCTGTGCTTAATTGGAGATAAGAGAGCCTCTTTGAACTGCCATCCTCAAATCTCAGCCTCCTGAGTAGCAAGGATTACAGGCCTGAGCCACCAGAGCCCAGCTAGGAAATATTTTCAATTGAGTGAAAATGAAAAGGCAGCCTAGCAAAATTTATGAGATGCACTTAACTTGGTGCTTGGAAGGAATCTGATGGGATTTAATTATACATTAGAAAAGAAGAAAGACCTCAAATCAACAGGCTAAGCTTCCCCAGAAAGAAAGTAGTAGCAGCTCATGCCTGAAACCCTGGCTACTAGGAAGACAGGAAGATTTGGGGCAAGACCAAGACCAAGCAATTAATTAAATTGCTTTAATTAATTAATTAATTAAATTAGACTCCACCTCTACCAATAAGCTAGATATAAAGGTCCACACATCAGCTATGCAGGAGGTGTAGATAGGAGAATGCCACTCATAGGTCCACCCCAGGCAAAAACTGTGAGACTCTACCTGAAAGAAAAACAAAGCAAAAATAAAAAAATAAGGATGAGGGACGTGGATTAAGTGGTGGAGCACCTGCCTAGCTGAGGCTCTGAAAGCAAACCCCAGTTAACACCAAAAAGATCAAAGAAAAGAAGCCAGCTAATGGATGTATGCGTTGGGAAAGAGCTTCCTCATCTGCCTGAAGGCTTTCTTGCCCAATCTTTTGCAATTCTGGGAGTCGGGGGGGGGAGCTCCTGGAACCCCAAAAGATCATCTTGAGGTGCCTTTCTTCTTCATGAACCTCCCAGGAGTACGGGTCACAGGAAGGAGCAAGCTGAGCAACAGGCCAGCCGAGGGGGGGGCCCAGCTACAGAGAACCTTCTGGAAGAGGAGGCAGGAACAGCTCTTCTCAGGGATCTGCACCTTGCTCTGGAACACTCTTTCTGCATCTTTCCGCATCTGTTCGCAAGGGGCCGACCATCCATCAGGATCCATCCTCACTGTGCACTTTCTATCCGTAAGGCAAGAAGAGCTCTGAGCCGCAGACTCCGGCTAATTTAGGCCGGGGTTCTCTTCAATAAACTCTTTGAACTCTCTGATGCCCTGATTTTCAATAAAAGGAAACAATAATCAGGGTAGGTAGAGGATGAATGAGTGAGAAAGTTTAAAGGGTGACATTATTCAGGGTACATTGTATTTGTGAACCACTTTGTGAAGTGGCGGCTCCTTTATTCAACCACTAAAAGATAATGAAAAAAGGCTGGTTTTTTTAAAAATCAAACTCAAAAAAACCCCACAAAATTTCCTTTCAAGGTAGTTGAGAAAAATAATTAAAAGGATTTTTTTTTGATTTGGGGAAAGGGAGCAGTACTGGCGTTTGTATTTAGCACCTTGGACTTGCTTGGCTGGCACCCTACCACTCTACCATGCCTCCAGTTCATTTTTTGTTCTGATCTTTGGGCTTGAACTCAGGGCCTGGGCACTGTCCCTGAGCTTTTTTGCTCAAGGGTGGCATTGTACCACTTGAGCCACAGCTCCACTTCTAGCTTCTTGGTGGTTCATTGGAGATAAGAGCCTCACTTTCCTGCCTGAGCTGACTTTGAACAGCAATCCTCGGTTCTCAGCCTCTAAAATACTGGGATTCGACCAACTCTCAGCTCCATCCCAGCATTTTGCTGGTTATTTTGGAGAAGTCTCAAAGACTTTTATGCCTAGACTGCCTTTGAACCACGATCCTCCAGATCTCAGCCTCATAAATAGATAGGAGTATAGGAATAACCCACTGGTATGTCCCAAGAGGAGACAAAGAGATGAATTAACTTCCTCTTCTACCAAGTCAGGATAACACCAATGCAAGGGACTAACTAGAATAGTCACTCCAAGGGGTTTGATTTCAAAAGTAAAAACCAAAGCAAAAGCAAAGCATTGATGTGAAGTGAATACAAAGAGCATTAGGAAGTCAGGATCAGAACAGAATGAGGAGGCCTCAGACTCACCCCTACAGGGTATCTAGACTAGAATGAGGTCCTAAGAGACTCTGAGACCCAGCATTCAAATCCCAGGGGCCACAGACAGCTGGGAATTCCAGCGGAGTCTCCACAGCATCCCTTCCGAGCCCTCCTCCCCCACCCCTTCCCAACGCCTTCTTCCTGTTTCTTCTCTCTTCCTCATTTACAAGATAAATAATTTTAAGATGTAACGAAAATTATTTTACAATCTTTTTAATCACTCAAAATTGTGTATAATTATTTTACCTCCACTCTACTGCCAAGAACTGCTGTGAATTATTTGGCTTCTCAAAGTGTAGAAAGAAAATGCTTCACTTCTGCATTAATTAAGGTTTTTTTTTTTTAAACCACCCCCCATTCCTGTCCATTAGCCGCCACCACACTTTGGCTATGAATGGTCATTACAATAGACAGAAATAGGAACATAAATCTCTTGCTAATGAAAATGTCACTGGGAGATGCACCGTCTATCACAGAAGGTCCTGATATGCAAAGGGATGGGTGTTTTGTGGGTCTGGATGTTTTTCAGTTCTGTCTTGTTCCTTTTCCCTATTTCTGGAAGGACAAGTATATTTTAGGTATAGGTCACCTAGAAAGCAGCTTTACAATAGATTGAAGCCTGTATTCTGGTCTCCAGCACATGTTCCACTGGTTTTTTAAATTGCTCTTTTTCTTATTAGGTCTCAGCCTGGGAAACCTTCCTGACCTCCTTCATCCCCTCCTCCTCCCCCCTGTACAAGGCCAGGGTCTGGGAGATTAGAGGCTATGTGTATATGTCACATGCTAGCTACCCTTCATCATTTTATGAATGGACATGAGCCATCACTTGGTAATGTGCAGGGACTTCAGTCATTCGCAGTTGTATGTTGATGCTTGTTTTATTGTGCCAGTAACTGGGGCTTGAACTCAGTACCTAACTATTGTGTCCCTGAGCTTCTTTTGCTCAAGGCTAGCACTCTACCATTAGAGTCGCAGCTCCACTTCTGTTTTTTGTTTTATTTTGTTTTGTTTTTAAAGTTTATTGGAGATAAGAGTCTCATGGGTTTCCTTGCCGGGTTGGCTTCGAACTGCGATCCTCAGCTCTCAGCCTCTTACATATTTGGGATGACAGCCATGAGCCACTTGTACCTGGCAATTGTAAACTTTCTCAATCACACAGTGGCTGGGTCTGTAGGAGAAGCGCAGATTATGCTGGGTGCCTTTAATCCAGGGTTATCTGTTGTCTAACTTTGCCGGAACCCACCCAGGGCAAGGCCTGAGAACTAATTATTTGTCCCCACACTGGTTCAAGGGCAGAGTTTTGTCCTCTTTGGAAGAAAGTCCTTTCTTAATCTCCCAGGTTTCTAAGCCCAAGGGAAGCTGCTAATGGCCATGATGCTCCTCGTTACCCAACCAAAAGCCGTGAGGGAACTCACTTTGGAAAACACCAATTTACTTATGAGGGGCAAATACAGAATCTAAGGATGTACTTGAAATATAAATCCATAACCAGCAGCTGGTGGCTTACATCTGTCAGCTACTTAGGAGGGGGCTGAGATCCGAGAATCATAGTTTAAAGCCATGGAAGTTCCATGAGATTCATAGTTCTAATTAATCAGCAAAATCTGGAAGTGGAGGTGTGGCTCAAGTAGAGTGCCAGCCTTGAGAAAAAAAAAGAAGCCAAGCAAGAACACAAGGCCCTAAGTTCAAACCCCAGAACTGACACAAAATAGTAATAAGGAAAACATTTTGGAAACCCCTTGTACACCCATGTCTCTTCCTGGATACTTTCTAGAGTACAAATTCTGTGTGTGTGTGTGTGTGTGTGTGTGTGTGTGTGTGTGTGTGTGTGCCAATCCTTGGGCTTGAAATCAGGGCCTGGGCACTGTCTCTGAGCTCTTTATCACTCAAGTCTAGTACTCTACCACTTTGAGCCACAGCACCACTTCTGGTTTTCTGGTGGTTCATTGGAGCTACGAGTCTCATGGAGTTTCCTGCCCAAGCAGGTTTTGAACTGTGATCCTCAGATGTCAGCCTCCTGAGTAGCTGAGATTATAGGCATGAGCCATCAGTGCTCAGCTCCAAATATGAGAAGCCTCTTCTCATAAGATGCCCTCTGACATCCACATTCTCTCCTACAAGTCTGGAGCCAACAGGGCTAAGTGTTGTGCAGATTCCTGGCTAGCATTCAGAACCCACTCCATTAAGCCACCAGGAGCAATGGGGTGGCTACAAGACACTCATTAGTCATTCTCTGCCACAATTGCGCTGGCCTGGCTGTCAAAAGGATTCCAAAAATATCTGTTTCTCCAGAAAACTTCCAGACAGGTTGTGTGGAATGACTATTTTAGAAATAATCTTTCAACATGTTCAAATGACTATTAACGAGCCACTACTAGTTGGATCCCGTTCAACAGAAGACAAATGGAGGAAATCAATTTCCTATATCAGAAGCAGTTTCAAGTGGCTCAACTCCGTTTCTTTCCTATAAAGTAGAGATGATCTAAAGTTGAGCCCCACAACATTACAACGATGCCTTCCCCTCATTCAACCGACGTCAAATGACGGTTGTTATAGTCAATGAAGACCTCCCTTGCATCTATAAGACTGGGAACCCCATCCTCCAGATGCAATCAATCCCTAAGACTTTTCCTCTATGTACAGGCACCCCAGGACCCTCCCTCTATCTGGAAGGTAAGAAGCAAGGTGAAGGTACTGAAAAGATTCACCAAAAATCAGTAGAATAAGGCTGGGTGCCAGTGGCTTATACCTATCCCTCTTAAGGGGCTGAGATCTGAGGACTGTGGTTCGAAGCCAGCCCAGGTAGGAAAGTCCATGAGACTCTTATCTCCAATGAACCACCAGAAAACTGGAAGTGGAGATGTGGCTCAAGTGGTAGAGCCTTAGCCTTGAGCAAAAAGGCTCTGGGATGGTGCCCAGGCCATGAGTTCAAGCCTCAACACTCACCAAAAAAATAAAAGAAAAAAAATCAGTAGAATGAGAAAATCCAGAGCTAAACATCAACAGGGACCCAAGACCAGCCAGAGCAAAGAAGCTCAAAACAAGGACGTTAGGGGCAAAAGACAGGCCAGGAGTGAGCCAGCCCTGGGTAGTTGTCTTTAACTAGGGTACTCCTGAAGGTTCTCTTATTATCTTAGGGCCTTGGTCATGCTTGCCTTTTCTATATACAAAGGACAACTTAAGGTACGTCCATTGCCATAGGCACCAAATAACAACAGTCAACAACAATAAAAAGTCTGTACAAAGTAGCCGCTTTGGCTACTAAATAATAAGCAGGATACAACTAACAGCAGCCAAAACCAAGAGTCTCTTACAGAACAGAAATCTCCTGGGCAATTTGTCTACACTCAGCAAAACACCCATAGTCATGTTTGCTTCTCTTCAAGGTGTAGATGCCTTCTAAAGAGCCCTTCCTGCTGGGCACCCATGACTCATACTGGTCATCCTAGCTACTCAGGAGGCTAAGATCGGAGGATCAGACTCTTATCTCCATAGATTACCAACAAAATGTCAGCAGTGGAGGTAGAGTGCTAGCCTTGAGGAAAAAACTTGGGAAAAGTGCCCAGGCCCTGAGTTCAAGCCCCACAACCTTCAAAAAAAAGTCTTTCCCAATACTGCCTTACCTAAAACATCTCTCAGGGGGCCAGGCAATGCCAATCGTCATCAGGAACTCACCCAACAGAGCCATTTAGCACCCTTGAAGCGTCCAAACCTTGGTATCTTATGTGGGTGCTGCACACTGGACCCAAATTTTCCTCCCAGAAATAAAATGCTCATGAGGCTTTGAGCATCCTCTGGAGAACACATCAAATCCAAGCTCAGGAAGCCCATAACCAAGGAGAAAGTCAGGCCACCAGACAATAAACAGCACTAACCCAATAGAAAGCCATGGGCTCGGACTGCTGAACCAGGTACACAGAACACCTTTGAAGTTTCTAGATGGAGGAAGAGCCACCATATCAGGACTTAGAATGTTTCCATGGCTCTCTGCCTTCAGGGAGATTTTGGCCTGTGGCAAGAAGAGGGGACATTTGTAAGGCAGAGAGAAGCCTTTGTACCTAAGGAAAGTTCAGCAAGAAAGCAAGATGTTCCCTAGACGTCATAGAGTTTTTTGTGGGCTATCCTAAGATTGAAACCTTAATCATCCTTCAAGAAGAAAGGTGAACCCAGGTACCAGTTGGCTCGCCCCTGATATCCTAGCTACTCAGGAGGCTGAGATTTGAGGTTCAAGGTTTAAAGCCAGTCCAGGAAAGACTATGAGACTCATATCTCCTATTATCTACCAAAATGTCAGACATGGAGGTGTGGTTCAAATGGTAGAGCACCAGACTTGAACAAAAAGTGCTGAAAGGCATTGTCTAGGCCTTGAGTTCAAGATGGAATGTTTCCTGATGTTTGGGGGTTCCATTCACACGCCCTCAGCTGTCCTCAGGGACCAGTGAATACTGACTTTCCAAGCAATAACATGGAGAAGACACACCCTTCCTGGAGGCCAACATGTAGCCCTTCTGTTGAGAGATGAGCCAGGGTAAGTAAATAGTAATAGCTAATTTTACCAGGTAGTAAGTGCTAAGTACTCTAGATGTACTAAGTGCTAAGTACCCTAAACACAAAGCAGCATGTTGTCATGGCAGTGCAGTGGTGTTTAGTGCTCGATGTATAGAAACAAAATTGAGAAGGTCACCATCCCAGATGAAGAAACTAAGGTGCTTATGAATCCTAATAGTTCTCTCTGAAGCCAAGCTTCAGTTCTCAAGAATACCACAGCTCACTCCCTTTCTCTGTCTCTCTGAGTCCCCCCCCCTTTGCCCTTTGTGCCAAACTTCCGTCGATATCTTTATTTAAAAGGGGCACGTCCCAATTTATTTCAGTATCAATTCTCTGTATCATTTACCTCAGCACTGATGGTATCATTTGCAAATTAGCAGTAAGCAGCAATTTCAGGTTCCATCTAAAACTATTTAGCAATCTAGTCAAGCAAATGAAAGATAGAAAACAAAGAGACCCGAGTGCCAAACCTTATTCTCTTCCTTATCTGCTTGTTACATATTGACGTACCCAAGGCCATTCCAAAGCCTCCAACTTGTCTTGCTCGAGTGCAAATCAGAATATTGGCAGAGAGAGCCATTTAACAGGTTATTTAAATATGGGATTCTTATCGTAGTGGGATCTGCCCCCCTTGCCTGGCTAATACTGCAGAATGGTCAACTTTTGTTTGGGATGAAGGAGATGTTCTGGTGTCTTCTGCTTGTTCCATGTGGAGCCTGTGGGATTCCTGCTCAGGAGCATCCAGATATCTTTCTCCAGGTCACCCATTCCCCAGCCCGAGAGTCTACCCCAAAGGCCAGCTTAAATGAGATTCTACTATGACCATTGCTAACGAAGGGCCAACCAGGCAACAGACCCAGAATCCACTCACTCGGCAGCTCTCGAATTCTTCCATCATTCCCAGGTGTCTCTGGCCCTCGTGGAAACTCAGCACAGATCATTTCTCCAAGGAGTATTCCAGAAACATTTTTTCTACACTTTTTTTTCTTTTTATGCAGGTTTTATTGTTATTATAAAGATGATGGACAGAGGGGTCACAGTTACATAAGTCAAGTAAAGAGCACATTTCTTTTTGGACAATGTCACCCCTTCCCTCTCTCTCTCCCAGTTTTTCCCCTCCCATCCCTACCCACAAGTTGTGTAGATCATTTTCCACATAGTGTCTAGTGAGTACCCCTGCTGCATTTGTTCACCCTTTGTCCCTCCATTTCTGTGCCCACATTCCTGCCCTCCCAAAGACAGGGAAAGGAACAAACAAGACAAAAAGGAAAACAACAACAAATGATCCCATTTCTTGGGATCATTTCAATCAATATTATTTTATATGATCAGATACACACAGGCTTTTGTGTTTCTCTCCTAAAAGTATCCTCCTTTGGTCTCACTGTGTGTGAATGCCTAGAGTCCTGTATAATTGATCATGTCCCGTGCATATGTTTTTACCGTCCAGTGTGTTTACTTGTAGATTTATAGGCACACTCTACCTACCAGAAGTGAGGGAAAACGTGCAATCTATGTTTTTCTGTGTCTGGCTTACTTCACTTAATATAATTTTTCCCCAAGTATCTTACCATTCCTAAGGAAATGGAAAGACTTGGAAAAATATTATGTATTTTTTGAATTCGTATTTTTATTATCTATAGGGAGTTGTATGAAGAGGTTAGCATTCAACATGTCAGTGTATGGATAACAAGCATCTTGATCAGTGCCACCTCTTCCATCCTTCTCCCCATCTCTACCAACCCTACCCCTCCCTTCCAATGACCTGCTTCCATTTTCCCATTTCTATTTATTCAAGAACATTGATTAGCCAGCTACCAATGGCTCGTGCCTGTCAACCTAACCACTCAAGAGAATGAAATCTGAAGCCAACATGGGCAGAAAAGTTATCAATATCTCCACTGTTCAAAGTAGGAAAGTGAGAGTCGTCTCTCTCATGAACCAGCAAAAAGCCAGATGTGGAGGGGTGATTCAAGTGGTAGAGCACAAGTCTTGAAAAATATAAGCAAGTAAAAGAGGGAGGCCCTGAAAGAAAAGAAAGATATTGATTATTTCTATGCTATCTTAGGAAAGGAAGAGAAAATCAACAATACTGATGAGCAACTATCATAACCTGTGCCGTGCTAAACTGTTGGAGCTCTTCGTCAGTAGAGCCCAGCTGTTGACAGCATAGTACCAGATGCCTTGACCCCTTAGTCCTCCTGGGATTCACACCGCTGTGGGCAGTCCCTTCCCCAGGATCGTGTCTGACCTAGACGGGCTATTGAGCTCCACGCCATTCTCTGTGGTTGTTTTTGGGTATTGACACATGAAGCCTCCCTATGTAGGCCAAGCCTGTTTGGAACTCTCTATGCAGCCCAGGATGGACTTGAACTCACAACCCTTCTGCCTCAGCCTCCTGAATGTTAAAAATTATAAGTAGGTACCACCAAACCTGTCTTCAATGCCATTCTTTTTTCTGCTTTTCTTTCTTCTTCTTATTTTTTTTTTTTTTTGTCAATACTGAGGCTTGAAGTCAGGGCCTCAACTTCTTATTTGACTTTCTTGTTCAAGGCTTCTGTTCTACCATTTCTACTGCTGGCGTTTGGGTGGTTGAGCAGAGTCTCTCAGATTTGTCTGCTCAGGCTGGCTTTGAGCCCTGATCCTCAGATCTCAGCCTCCTGATTAGCCAGGGTGACAGGCGTGAGCCACTGGCACATACCTGTCAGGGCCCTTTTTAAACGCTGTCTCCTAGCCATCCTTGAACTTGTGTCATCACCCAACCACGTTCTCCTCCCACTATTCCAGAGGTAAATCCAAATGTTCATAAACACAAACATGCTATCATGAACCAAAGGTCTGTGTCACCCCCCCCCCACACACACACACACCATCCTCAAACTCTTATACTGTTATTCTACTAACACTTGTCCCCTTCTCCAGTGTGAAGTGGGATCTTTGAGAGGTCATTTGGACATGCTGTGGTCAGGAAGGGAGAGCCCTCATAAATGGTACTGACATGCTCTCAAGTATGGCTATATCCTTCAAGATTTCAAAGGACACCCAACAGAGCCACAGGCACAGGCCTCTACACAAGGTGCATTTGTGGGCAAGGGATCTGCCCCCGTGAGGGAAAGAAAAGCACAAAGAAAGGAAACAATTGTAGGGCAGAGCACTGATGGCTCACGCCTGTCATCCTAGCTACTCCGGAGGCTGAGATGTGAGGATCGCAGTTCAAAGCCAGCCCAGGCAGGAAAGGCCATGAGACTCTTGTCTCCAATGAACCATCAGAAAACCAGAAGTGATGCTATGGCTCACAGTAGTAGAGGGCTAGCCTTGAGCAAAAGAGTTCAGGAACAGAGCGCAGGCTCTGAGTTCAAGCGCCATGACTGACAAAAAATAAGAAAAAAAAAAGCAAATAGTTTTAGGGGTAGAGTCATCTCTGCGACCCCTCCCCATCCCAAGTAGAATGTAACCCAGAAGAGCCAAGGCCATGGGGCTAGCCTGACCACCTAAAGACCCACAGAGCCACCAAGGTATGATTTTAGCCAACCCAGGAGAGCCACAGAGATGGACCAGATTCCCAGTAGATCCAGAAGGTCAAGAACCAAGTCAGAGATCATGCTCAAGTCTTTGGGTTTATTATAGTTGACCATATTGGATTTTAGACTTATTGGTACCCTGCCTTCTTTTTTATTTTGTTTCATGGAAATGTCTCCCCTATGCCGATCCCACCCAGTGTATTTTGAAAACACAGAATCATGTTGGTTTCACAGGTTCTGGAGAACAGTTTGCCTCAAGATGAATCATGTTCTCAGTCTTATTCATGTCTGATTTTAGATGATATTTAGGGGATAGTTGGCACTTGGAAGTTAATGTTGGTGCTAGGACAAGCTAAGACTTTAAGGACGGTTAGGATAGGACTGTATTTCTACAGTGAAGAAAGATATGAAGACTTTGTTGTACGCTGAGGGTTGTGTCCCCTATAATGTTGAAGCTTCATCTTCAATATGATGATCTAAGGAGATAGAATTATTGTTTATTCATTTGTTTGTTGACAGGTTGTTAATGTGCTCACAAAGAACTTCTGTCCTATGAGGTAATTGCAAGAAGACAGCAAAGAATCCAAGGTGCCAGTGTAGTCATACCTACTCAGGAGGCAGAGATCTGAGAATTGAGGTTCAAAGTCAATGCAAGCAGGAAAGTCTGTGAGACTCTTATCTCCAATTAAGCCACCAAAAAGCTGGAAGGGGAGCTGTGGCTCAAGAGGTAGAACATCAGCCTTGAGTACAAATGTTAAGGCTCTGAGTACAGGCCCCAGTACTGGCACACATAGAGACAGAGGGAGAGAGAGAGAGAGAGAGAGAGAGAGAGAGAGAGAGAGAGAGAGAGAGAGAGAGAGCGCACCCAGTCTTGAGTTATAGCTCCAGTAACTGGCACATACAGGAAGGAAGGAAGGAAGGAAGGAAGGAAGGAAGGAAGGAAGGAAGGAAAGAAGGAAGGAAGAGAGGGAGGGAGGGAGGGAGGGAGAGGGGGAGGGAGGAAAAGAGAAAGAGAAAGAGAAAGAGAAGGAAGGCAGGAAGGAAAGAAAGAAGGAGAGAAAGAATAAAGGAAGGAAGGGAGGGAAGAAGAGAAATAGAGAGAGGGAAGGGAAGGGAGGAAAATTCAGTCAAATGGGCTGATATCTGGAAAAATCCATCATTGACTCACTTAATCAATCCCTGCTTAGATTAGCATCCTGGCAGTGACCCTAAGAAAACTGTGGAGACCATCCTAGGCAAGAGCTGAGGCTGAAAAAATGTAGAGTGGAATGTAGAGTGGAAGAAGACGATATCAACAGGAACCCATGACCAGTTTCTGCAGAAGGGGCTGAAGTCACCTCACTAACCTTCTTCTACTGTTTCCCTCAGGAAGAACCCTATGAGAACCCCAAGGAAGATGTACCCCGAATACATATGGAATAAATCTGAACAGCCACAGGGCTAACAGATGGTGAAGTCAGAGGCTGCCATTGCGGAAACCTGAGATGTCATTATCCACCCCCACCTCTAACCCCTACCCCCTGACAGATAAATCACAACTTGCCTTTCCTATGTCTCCACAAACAAATATTTGGATAGAGTCTCCCCTTCGCTATGACCCATTCAGCAACCTGACATATCATCTGAATGTGTATTTGGTTTTTTTTGGGGGGGGGGGGTTGGGGGGGGTCTGGTCGTTGGGCCTGAACTCGGCCTGGCCGCTGTCCCTCAGCTCTTCAGCTCAAGGCTAGCGCACTCTACCACTTGAGCCACAGCGCCACTTCCGGCTTTTTTCATTTTGCTTATGTGGTGCTGAGGAATGGAACCCAGGGCCTCAGGCATGCAAGGCAAGCGCTCTACCACTGAGCCATCTTCCCAACCCTGAATGTGTATTTGTTTTATTAGTATACTGCTACGGCATGAATCTGAACAAGTGCCCATTTTGACGAATTATCTACTCATTCATTTATGTCCATGCTTCCTCTTTATATTGAGCAAAATGTCAACAAGAGACAGTTGTCCTCCTGCAACAAGCAGCCCTGTTTTGGGACACAGATGTAGAAACAGTGAAAGGTCTAAATAAAATTAGATAAAGACAAAGGAAAAAGTAATGGTTGTTGTGGGGTGGGGGTGGAGGGTTACCAGCCTTGAAAATGCACAAGCTCTCTGTTCAAAGTCCTTCCAAAGTCGGTTCTAATTTTATCCTTACTTAGTGGGGTTATCCAGTTGTTCTGAAGCTACGTGCACTCTGTGTTACCTTCCTAATGGTTTTCCCTTCTTTTATTCCCCACTTTGAGCTTATACTGGAGCTTGAACTCAGGGCCTGGCACTATCCTTTATCTTTTTCATTCAAAGCTAGTTAGTTAGTGCTCTACCATTTGATGCATAGCTCCACTTTTGCCTTTTTGGTAGTTAACTGGAGATAAGGGTTTCATGGACTTTCCTGCCTGGGCTGGCTTTGAACCGTGATCTTCAGATCTCAGTCTCCTGAGTAGCTAGGATGACAGGTGTGAGTTACCACACCTGGAGACCTTCTGATACGTGTTTTCTCATCCTCCAGCCCAGCTCTTACTCTTAGAATACGAGAAGCTGGTGTCTCTCTTCAGAAACTGAGACCCAGCCCATTGGAAATCCAGTAGCACTCTAGAGGCTTTCCCCAGAGGAAGAGGCCTGCTTGGGAGTGACAGGGTATCCTCTGAGTGTACCCCCTCAGCCTTCCCTGTCTGCCTTGGGGCACTGCTGAGCCCCTACCTGCCGCCACCCAGGCACCTACTCCTGAGTTCGGATTCCTCAGAAATGTGCTACCAAGCAGGAAACCGGAAACCAGGAATTGGAAACAGGAAATGGAAGTCACTGCTAGTTTTCCACAACCATTAATTCTATCATGGATACTTCCATCCAAATAAGTCTTTTCCCCCAACTCTGCTTCTCTAGGAGGAAAAAGCTGAGGGTTCGTTGTTCCTATTGTTTAACATGTCCCACAGGGAAAGAGAGGAGAGGATGAAAGTAGAAAAGAAGAAGAGAGAGAGGGAGGAAAGGAGAGCAGAGAAGAAGGAGGAGGAAGAGGGGAAGGGGGAGGGGGAGGGGAGGAGGGAGAGGGGAAGTCAGGCCTTCCTGCCTAGGTAAAATCTAGTGGGAAGGATGGCTCCAACATGGCAGTTTGAGGGTGGAGGCACGCTTCTGCAAGAACCATCACAAGACTTCCCACAGTACATGTCCACCCCTCAGCCAATCAAACCAGGAGCATGATCTGAGTGGGAGGGGCAAGTGGGGCAAGTGACAGGAGGCATATTGTAGGCCTTGGGAGCCTAGAACCCCACCCCACGCCTGCTTGTACAAGGAGTCCATTTCATTGTTTCTTTTGCGTTTTTCTTCTGGTTTCAAATAAATCTGCTCTGTCTGCTTTTCAACACTTTCCTGCCCTTTAATTCTTTAATGAGCAGAGAAAATGAACCTGAGTCCTAGATTGTGAGAGGGGGAGGGGGGAGGGGAGAGGAGGAGAGAGAGAGAGGGGGAAACAGGAGAGGGAAGAAAGGGAGAGGAAACAGGGGAGGAGGAGGAGAGGGGAGGAAAGAGAGGGAGGGGGAGAGGAAGAGAGTGTATGACTATCTAGTTAACAGTATACAAAAATAGCTTACATAGTAAGGAAAAGAAGAAGCTAATGGGCTGGACCAGGTCTGAGCACAGCCAGCCCACCCCCCCTTCTTCTTTCTCTCAGCCCTGTACACAATCACAACCTCATCTCCCTCCCAGGTTGCCCCTGGGGATGTCTCCAGCCTCTCTGTTCTCCAGACAGATATCTCAGCACCTTTGATTTGTGTGCCCTGCCTCCTGCTTCAGGCTCCTACACTGCGTACCCTCCACCTGACCCCCGATGACCTCCTCCCAGGGGAATGAAGCCACCAACACCTCCCTCTTCTCCACTCCCTCCCTCCTCCAAGTTCTGACACAGAGTGGTCGCCTCTCCATCACCCTGGCCTCTGCAGAATTCCTGGCAGTCACCATCTGTCTCGTTAATCTCATTATTGCAGAATCCATCAAGCTCTCTTCCACTTCAAAAAAAAAAAATGATAGCTAAGGACATTGTGCTAAATTGTTAGCCCCACCCCAGCTTTTTTCCCCAAAGACCTTCACTATCCATTAATTTATTCTCTCATGGAAGAACAAGGTAGAGAGAACTAATTATGTCTCCAGCACTAGTTACCCGGTACAAAAGTGGCCTTGGCCAAGGTGGATGAGGTCCCTGTACCCTAGCTAGGAGTCCATTACTAGAATAATCAAACCCGGTCATTGCAAGGGAACCAAAAGGTCATTCAACATAAGAAGCGGGTGATTGAGGAGTCAGACTCAAGCGAGAAGCAAGTCCCCGCGTTTCTGAACTCCTCACGTGCAATGCATCATCACCCATTCACCCATCTACCCATGGGGCCAACTTTGGCCCCAACACTTACAGCAGTGCAGATTCTGAGTGTCAACAAGAAGGCTGGAGAAGGCAGTGGCTGGCCACACAGAGCGATGATGATTTCCCATGAGTATCCTTAGCTAGGAAGGAAGCTCACCGCAGTACCAATGGGTGGCTTTATGTTACACTCTAACCCTCTCAAACCCATTTACTTGGCTGGATGGAAAGGTTGTTATTTTGTTTAGGGGAGAGAGGCCGTGCTTAAGAAAGCATCATTAGACTGGGCAGCGGTGACTCACACCTCGAAACCTAGCTACTCAAAAGGCCGAGATCCGAGGATCATGAAGTGAGCCTAGGCTGGAAGTAGAGCTGTGGGTCAAAGTGGTAGAATGTTAGCCTTGAGCACAAAAGCTCAGAGACAGCACCCAGGCCCCTGAGGTCAAACCCTAGGACTGGCAGAAAAATAAAATAGAAAAGATTACTATATTCCACCAACCCGGTGTCACCCTTGAGATATGTGCTAAATAATCTTGGTGATTCTTTTGAGGAAAACCAATACATTCTAATTCTCTAGTGAGAGATTGAGGAATAGCAGGCAGGGTTTTTCCCTCACCCCTCTGGATGGCAGACTGCATCTTCTCCCAACACGCCATAAAAGAGCCAGAGCACAGGCAATTTCCTTTCAACTGAAGAAATACAAATAGTTCTGGCATAAAGCAAAGCCAAGTAGCAACGCAGAAAGTCCTCGTTTGTAGTCTCTCTTATCAATTTACAATATAAAAACATCTCATGCATATAAAAGTGAATTTGGGTTTCAGCAGTTTTCCAACCATCCCTGAATGTTTTCTCTGCACCCAGGTTAGTACATATTTACACGTTGAATGCATACAGAATTCTGGCAGGGGCAAATCTTGAAAGAAAATATGCAGTAAATGGTTGCTTTAATAAGTCCTGTTTCATTGAAAGGAAATAAAACCTGGGTATTAATGAGATATAATTATATATTTAAAATCTTTTTTTTCCCTTGTGCAGTATATAGGATTAATGCCAGTAAACTCACAAACAGCACGATTCTACTCCATTACATCTGCAATGATTAGAGATAGTTTGAACATCTGGCATATAATCTGTGATTGAAAACAGCATTCTGTACTTTAATGGACGTCTGGAGGCTACACATATCTGATTTTATTTCTTTCTGTTAACTCTTTCATGAGAGAGACAGAGAAAGAGAGAGAAACTGTTGGTTACCAGAAAAGCTTTTCTTTCCATTTCTTCGTGGACCGATTTCTTTCACAACTGCTGGATTCTATTGCAATCTGCCATGGGCTCCTTGGAGTTTTCTAACAAGAGAACCGCCAAAATGGAAGTTTGTCCAAAGTTTACTTCTAAAAAGCATGATGGAGCTGTGTTAATATTCCAGTTTTACAACCCTTCAGAACCTCTACACACACACGCACGCGCACACACACACACACACACACACACACACACACACACACAAGAGGACCATTTCCCACAAGATGGCTCAAAGCAAATGCAGTGAAACAAAGCTATACCCATGCTTTCTTCTCCATTTCAGAGGCTCCCTCTCTGATTCTGGGTTCCTTTCATACTGTGTACACTGTAACATACCCAATGAAGCTGAGCATCTAATATTTGTACATCTTTTGATGCCTCTTAAGTGCAAAGACACAAGAACATCTTTGATTGACACAGATGTTCATTGAGAAAATTAGATGATTTTGTTTCTCTTCCCGCTTTCTGGAGAGCGTATTTACCCCCCAGCTAAAAACAAGGAAGGTTTTATTTCGTTCTATTGGGTTTCTGTTGGGAGAAGAGCAATTCTTTGTGGAAAGGAGCAATGGGTGACAGTCCTGGCTTTTGTTAGACGGCGCTGAAACACTGGTGAATGTCAGCTCCTAAGGAAACCTTGAACTTGAACTCCACCAACAGATCTGAATAACAAGTGTCAGGCAATCTCAGCGAATCAGACATCACCATTGAGAGTCTTCAGCATTTGGGAGGAGACCGCCTCGCTGGCGTGCTGCTGAGACCAGGTTTTGTATGAGGACATGCATGGAAATCTGCCAGTCAGTGGTAAGTGGATTTGGGGGGCGTAGGGGGAGGTGGGGGTGAAATAATGACTTTCATGTCCCAGATTTAACGGTTGGTGCTGAATGTTGTAATAAAGCTTATGGTTAATGCTCATAACTACAGGTGTAATAAGGCGAGCTACTGGGCCTTCAGACCCTTCCAGCAATAAGTCATGTGGGAATTAAGAAAGCTTAATGAGTCGAATGTGTCACTTGGGACCTCAGAAAATATAGTTCTTTGAAAAGACGAAAGCAGAAAGGACTTGCCAGAATTGAAATGATGAGAACAGTTCCAACAGACCACGAAAGCAGGCGTCTCTCTCTTCCCCACCCCACCCCCACTCCACCCCTAGTCTCTGCTCTAATTGCCTAGATTCTGACCACATCTGTCGTCAAAATAAAAACAAACAAAAAAACCTCTCTTGTTGAGAGTAGTGTGTCAGCTGTGTGGGGGTCACTGAGACCAAACATACTTGACAGAAACAACTTCAAGGTACAATGATCTATTGGGGCTCACAGGTTTTTAAATTTCAGCCAATAGTGCTTGGCTGAACTTCTGAAATTCATGGTGAAGGAAAACATCATGGCAGCAGGAGGAGTTCTTCACCTCATGGAGGACAGGAAATGGAGAAAAGGAAGAGGACTGGGGACCTGGTTACTTCCCCCACCTCCTGTTTTTCCCACACATACACACCCATCCCAAACTCCCCACAAGTTCTCAACTCATGCCAGTATTAAGGGGTGAAGTCTTCATCATCTGATTCTGTGGAAGGTACTTCCTGTTCAAACTGCAACAGAAATACTTTTCTCCATTCTTCCTGGGAACACCTTTCCCAAAGCAGACTCTACTTCAGGACTCCTGGAGGGCATAGCTGTTTTTGCTAAAGTACCTTTGGCCCGTGATTGAGTGACCAAAGTTGATCTGGAGCCATGGGGTTACCCATTCAATCCGTGAGGCTTTTTTGTGTTTGTAGGAATTCAGACAATACTTTGCTCATTCCGCGCACAAAAGATTTGCTTAGTATGATTCTGTGAGACTCTTGTTGGGTGTTTATTAGTCTTCGAACATTTATTTATTTATTTACTTATTTATTTATTTTTGTGCCAGTACTGGAGCTTGAACTCAGGACCTGGGTACTGTCTCTGAGTTGTTTTATTCAAGGCTGGCACTCTACCCCTTGAGTCATAGCTCTACCACCATTGTTTTTAGTAGTTCACTGGAGATAAAACTCTCATGAACTTTCCTGCCCGGGCTGGTTTGATCCTCAGATCTCATCCTCCTGAATACCTCAAATTATAGCCTGAATCCACCAACCAGTGGCTGGCATGAATCTTTACAAATAGTTTTGCAGTGTCTCCAGCGCCTCATGAAGTGCTGGCAGGTTCCACACTAGGTGCAAATGGCTCCTACTCCTTCAGGAGAGAAGTGACACCCAGACAGTCTCTCCTCAATACCACAGCCATTAGAATCAGTAACCATGCACACGCAGATGCTTGAGAGGCTTCGTTTCAACCCTAGAATTCTGATTCCTCCCTTCCTGAAGATCAGCCTAATGTAAGTACCAAACAGATACGAGAGGGAGAGAGGGAAAGAGATTCTTTCTCCATCCTCAGTTTTAATGAGATCCAGTTGTTAAGTCAGGATCAACTCTGGCCTTGTCCTCATGACCTGGGACAAATATAAACCTTTCCAGAGATTCTTAGGACCCATGACTCTTAATTTCTCAGTTCTAGTCAAATTCAAGAACTGCTGGGATTTTTTTGATGTTATTTTTTCCACCTAGCTTAGACTGTGAGCCAGGCCCTTCTCCCTCCCACCTAAATCAGCTTGTTGTGGAACTTTTGTCAGCAATTTCTGGGGTAATCGGGCTGAAAGAGGAAGAAATGTTGGAGTACCTTAGTGCAGCCCATGATGGAAAACTGAAGGATGAATCTGTCTCTTGCACTTCAGTTTTCTTCCTAGGACACCTGTCCTTTTGACTAAATAAGTAAATAAATAAATGCATAGCCACACTCTACTCCTTTAGTATAAGAAGCAAGTCAGCTGGGCACTGGTGGCTCCTCGCTGTAATCTTAGCTACTCAGAAGGCTGAGATCTGAGGATCACAGTTCAGAGCCATCTCAGGCAGCAAAGTCTATAAGACTCTTATCTTCAATGAACCACCAAAAAACCAGAAGTGGTGCTGTGGCTCAAAATGATAGAGCACTTGCCTTGAACATAAAGAGCTCTGGGACAGCATTCAAGCTCCAGTTCAAGTCCCACAATAGAAAAAAAGAAGCGAGTTATGACCCTCAGCCTGTGCCTAAGACTTGGTGTTAGGACCCTGCTGTTGCTGTCTCCACCCCCTCCCCCACTGACGCACAAGGATCTGTTCTTAACTCCAACAGTTGTAGTCTTACCAGCCCAAATCTTAAAACTTCAGTTCTCAGTATAAAGATCATTCCTATACTGAGGTGAATTGTGCCCCCCTCCCTCTTGAAAATGAAAGATTTCCTTCATTTTGAATTTATAATACTTTTCCCATTATTGTCAAAATAAGATCTCTGGGCATTTTTTTTGGTTGTTCTTGCCTATCACTGTAGCTATTCATGAGGCTGAGGATCATAGTGTAAAGCTAGCTGTGGCCAGAAAAGTCATGAAACTCTTATCTCCAATTAACCAGCAAAAAAAGCCCTGTGGTAGAGAACTAACTAGACTTGAGCAAAAAAAAAAGCTCAGGGAAAGCAACCCAGCCCTGAGTTCAAGTCCCAAGACCAGCACACACACACACACACACACACACACACACACACACACACACACACACACAATTGTAACATGGCTTGCTCTGAACTTCTGAAAACTGGGCTGGGTGCCATTCCATTGTCTGTCCTTCTTAGCGCAATGCCTTTTCTTTCCCTCCTAGCAAATGGCAGGTTTTGTGGTGATTGAGTATGTATCTGATTAGCATATTGAGCTTGAGTCTTTCTTACTAGATTCCAAATCCCATGAGGATCATGGACCAGTCCCCTTTCGTGTTGACCCATTGACAAAGTGCCTGATGCCCACTGCTCAACAGTCCATGTGCAGGAGAGGGACCGAAGACAAGGTGAGTTAGGGACAAGATTACATTGTAGCCTTTCATCTTGCCCACAGCTCTGACTCTATACCTGCATACTGGAGCGTATAAATGTTGTTTGGCTCAAGTACTGCAGTCCCAGACCCAGGAAACATAACCTTTTACCTCCTAAGATTCCCAAGACACAGTGATCTTGGTATGACTAAGAGCTGGGATGGACAAGATGACCCTTAGTTGGCTTTCTACCCACTCATCGGGAGCCAGGCATTTGTCTGCTAGGCATGGTTGCTAGAGTTTCTGGAAGGTATACCTCTTTTCCATGCCCATCCCCTCTGCTTACCCAAGATCTCCTCCATCATCACCCTCTAGTCTCCAAGAGCTATTCTCCTAGCTAGGACAACATATCACAAACTCAAAGATACTAACAATACAGATACCTGCACATGCTTCTGTTTGGATGGTAGTGGCCCAAAGTGGCTACTTGGCATCCCCTGAGTCTTACCAGCTGCCATTTTGTCGCCATCATCTTCTCCAAACCTAATGACATGGAAGACATATTCTTTCCAAGAGAAATGCATCTGTGTTGATCTGTTTTGTACTTTGCTTTGTAATCTTTCTTGGCCCAGAGGCAGAAACTTGGACAATGGGACAGATTCTCTAGGCTCTATACAGAGCATTTCTTGGCATCCTGCAATTTCAAGGTGGTCTTTCTCTAGCCCACACAGAAAAACACTGCCATTTCCTTCATTCGTCTTCTTACTCCACAGGTAGCTTGTAAGCACCTGATTTTAAACTGTAGAGGCACACTTGCTGGGATTATGTTGGCCCAGGAATACATGATCAGATAGATTGAAGGACACAGGACACAGTGACACTATGCAGGATGGGTGCTAAGTTCCTTGGGTCAGAGAATAGAGGTGGCATTCTGCTGGAGATCTAGAAAAGGCGTCGCATTGGAAATGTCCCCACCGATGGTCCCAAGCCAGTCAGACAAAGTGAATCAGCAGTACCATTGGTTAATCAGATCTATTGAGATGTTGAGATTTATCTGCATGATAAAGATCTTCCCAAGCTGGGAAGCTGGGCACTGGTGGATTTCCCTTGTCATCCTAGCTAGTCAGGAGGCTGAGATCTGAGCATCACTGTTCAAAGCCAGTCCAGTCAGGAAAATCTGTGAGACTTTATCTCCAGCTAACCACCTAAACAAAACAGAAATGGAGCTGTGGCTCAAGGTGTAGAGCAGTAGCCTGGGGCAAAATACCTCAGGGATAACACCCAGTCCCTGAGTTCAAGTCTAACCACTGAGCAAAACAACAGCAACAACAAAATCTTCCTACAGCGAGGTCTTGGTTTCCAATGAAAAGCTTGAGATGTTTTTCTTTTCAGTTGTTAAATACTGACCTTGAGCTGATGAAGAATTGATTTAAAAAAAACAAACAGTGGCCTAGAAGTGGTAGAAATGGAAGGTCTATCCAGAAAGTTCCATGGGAGGCTGCTCTAGGGGAGTGGGGCCCTGAGGATTTGATGTGGAAGCAGTCAGAGGTGAGAATGGGGTGTAATGCTGGCCTGAGCCTCCTCGTATGGATGATTGCACCTGCTTCTGTAGGACACCTTTCCTTCAGAGTGGCACTGAGCACAGGGAGGAGCAAAGAGACTTCTGTCTCTCTGTTGATGAGGACAGTTAGATTCTTTTCCTTGAAAAAAAATTACTTTAATGCTTGCTGTTTATAGCCATCCTATTTCCAGAGGGAGTTGGGGCTTCTTTCTCATAAAGATACTGGTGTATCTGTTTATAGCAGCAGGTTAAAATACAGGTACTTTTAAAACTCAGGGAAGGTGTGGGAAGCTGGACACTGGAAGCTCAAGCTTGTTCTTCTAGCTACTCAGCAGGCTGAGATCTGAGGATCTTGGTTCAATGTCATCCCAGGCAGGAAAATTCCATGAGAAACTTATTGCCAATTAACCACCAAAAAGCCAGAAGTGAAACTGTGGCACAAATAGTGGAGCACCAATCTTAAACAGAAAATGCTAAGGGACAGTACCCAGGCCCTAAATTCTCCTTCTTCCAGAAGGAGGAGAAAGTAGAGGAGAAAGAAAAGAGGAGGAGGGAGAGGAAAGAAAGATAGAGAAGGAAAATGAAGAGGAAGAGGAGGAAGTAGAAAAGGAGGAGGAAGAGGAAAAGGAGGAGAAAGGAGGAGGAGGAGGAGAAAGAGGAGGAAAAGACAGAGGAGGAAAATGAAAAGAAGGAGGATGAGGAGAAATGAGAGGAGGAGGAGAAGAAAGAAAATAAGGGGAGGAAAAGGAAAGAGAGAAGGAAGAAGCAAAGGAAGAGGAGAAGAAGGAAGAGGAGAAGGAGGATGAAGAGGAGAAGAATGAGGAGGTTGTGGAGACGGATGTGGAGGAAGAGAAGGGAGAGGAGGAAGAGGAGAATGAGGAGGTGGAGAAAAAGAAGATGGAGGAGGAGGAGGAGCAGCAGCTCCATGTTCTCTTCAAAGTTTGGTAAATGTAGCTTTTTGTATGCTCTTATCCACAGGGTCTATCTTCCCCATCTATGAATAAGCTAGGTGAGCACAAGGTCTCTATTTTATGGCTGAGCAACCTAAGGAGTTCTAGATCTGATTAGCAGCAGGGCAAGGGCTCAGCCTGGGTGTCTCTTTCTTCAGGTCCCTCCAAGGTTGTCTCTGGATACACCCAAATGGGACATGGTCTCCTGCCTTGGCCTGTGCCCACCTGCTCTAACAGTCTATCTTCCCCTGCCTGCAAGAAGCCCATCTGTGGAAATTCGCATTTGCATCTTTCACAAGGGTGCAAGGGTCTTGGAGGGCCCTCCCAAGGATCCCCTCTCTGTGTGGATAGGAAATACATCAGGAGAAGGCGGTCAACCTATCCTTGCCGTCCACCGTGGGCTCTACATTCGGCCTAGCTGGCCCTTTAAGCATTAACTTCAGCTTTCCTGTTGTACTGCAGGATGCGTGGCTGAATGGATGGCAACTCGTGTCCTGGATGACTCTTTCCTCTTCCCTAAGCTCTGGAATAGCCACAGAGGTCCTGACCGTAGTCTATCACAATCTGTTCTGAGGGTAGCAGAGCAGTCAGTGTGAGACATACATTTGACTTCTCCTACTCCAGGGCAGAGGAAACATAAGACACAAACAGCTTCACCATTTTGTTTAGTCCACCTGCAGGGCAGAAAGGCAAACTAAGTGCTGCAGAGGGCTGGGTAGGTGGAGAACACACACTTGACTTATTCCTATGCTGTGAATCATCCCATGAGTCTTTAGGGATGCCTAGGAATATCGAGAAGCATTTGGCACACTTGTGAGTTGGTATGGGATGGGTGCAGACAATCCTCAGAAGAATACCAGAAGGACTAGAAATGAACATTTGTGCTGTTTTTTTTTCCTCCCCTTGTACTGAAATTCTCTCTCTCTCTCTCTCTTGTTTTATTTTATTTTTTACTTTTAGAGAAACAGCTCCCACACCTTAATGGTAGGAGAGCCAGAGACCAAGTGTTATCTAATTCAAATCCATTCTGAGAAGGTTGTGGGGGCCACCTGGTGTCCAACGCAGACAGGGCCTTCTATGAGATGAACTAGAAAGACAAGGATCGCCCAGAGAAGAGCAGGATGTGAGGTGAGAGGCTGGCTTTCTTTTCACTCCTGGGAAGCACAAGGTGTGGAGGGAGCTTGCCTTATGTGATGGGAAACAGAACAAAGAAGAAAAGACAATGCCTTCCAAGAAAAACCAGAAGCGTTCAGGAGCAATGTCAGATGATCTTGGGAAGAAGTAGAGAGAGGCTCAGAACCCTGGTTCCTAGCTGAACTCCTCGAATCTGGGGATGGACGTCCTTCAAAGACAGAACAAATGCCCCAGACTAGCCCAGGCTTCAAACCACAGAGACACTGAAAGTTTCCTGTGATCTTTCCCTGTGGGCTTTCTGTTTTACCGACAGGATGAAAAAAGAAAAAGAAAAGAGAAATGTAATCTCCACCATCCGCTTTCTCTGCAGAGCTGAAATAATTCATCAAATATTTGGAATGTGTAATTAAATATCTAATGCCAATTAGCTAATTACTAATGAAATAATCAGGGGCTTTTATGGTTTATAGTTCGACTCGAATTTTAATCCTAAGTGGTTATTGATTCTAAATAGAGTAGAATCAGGCTCACAAAACACCAAGTAGGTATGTAACTATGAAAGGTGAATGGAAAGATGGTTTGGGGGGTACCTGTTAAGAATGCTGATGGATGCTAAAGATCATAATGGCCCAGAAGCATGAACGGGGGGAGCTGGCAAAGACCCCAGTGTCCACGCCTGCCCCCTGGCACCCACAGTGACACACAGGTTTGCTGTGCAGGAATGGGGGCTGACACACACATTTCTCATTGTAACAGGTTTTGTTACAGCAGTATGAATACAGACCAATGAGTGGACACTTGCTGTCTCCCTGAATGCTTGCACTGGCACACCACAAGGGGCATCACGGGCGGTAAAAGAGGGGTTAGGAGACCTCAGAGGTATCTTGTTCCTTTGGGCTGGAAGGAGACATTGCAGTGGTGGAAGTATTCGTGTATGAGCCAGCAGGGGTGGCAAAGGACATTTCCTTCCAGTGTGAATTTGGATTGGTAGGGGAGCGGGTGATGCTTAGGAATGTAGGCTTAGTTACAGAGTGTGGGCTACAGGGTGTGGGGTACCTGGTTACCTACAGGACCTAGGGGCTACATGTTTCCATATAGGGTACTGGAAACACATGTTACAAATAGGAGACAGCTTAGCTATGGGGTGTCTGGTGATGTATGAGGAATGTAGGAAAACATGGTTTCAAATATACTTATACATATGCTCATGCATACCATGCATGTAGCCATGTACATGTGCATCCATGTACATGTGGGCATATGTGTATGCATACAGCCATGTATGCTGTACATGTGTGTGCCCTGTGTCTATATGTGTGCACATATGTGTGTGTGTGTGCATTATATGTGCTTGTGTGTCTCTGCACACATATATGTTCATACACATATGTACATGTGTATGTTTACACCTGTATGTGTGTAGATAGTATATACTCATGTGCATATCATATACCATACATACATATAAACACATGAGTGTAGTGTGTACCTCCATGTGTATATAGTTGTGAAGAGTATATACAGTGTGCATAGGTGTGAATTTAATGCATACATGTGCACCTATGTATTGACATATATATATATATACTGTTTGTAAAGATGTATATAAACACAAATGCATGTTTATATGCATGCATTCACATATATGTATGTGGACAGAATATATTCTATATGTCATATACTGGTATATACATATAAACATGAGTACAATGTATACATGTCTGTGTATATAGTTGTAAAAATAGCATGTGCACATATGTATATAGGCATGAATATAGCATGTGTATATGTACATATGAGCATGAACATATATGTGTGCTGTGTGTGTGAATACGTGTGTGCATATACAAGTGTGCAGTGTGGTATAGTACATGTTCACATTGTGTGTATATATTATATACCTGTACATATGTTTAAACACATGGACAGAGTATATACATATACGTGTGTACCAGTGTGAAAATAGTTTATACCTCTGAACATAGGCATAGATACATCTGCATGTGCATATGCATGTGTATACACGTGTGTACCTCCCATGGCCTGCGGTGATGGTGGGACTGGCCATGAGCGCAGCCAGCCAGGAGCTAGGACCCTGTTGTCCCATGGGTGTGTTGCACAGGCTTCTTGCTGGCCTTAAATCTGCTTTCACCTGGGCCCAGCTGGCCACCAGAAGACCCCAGCTGCCATACCCCCCCACCCTGCTGAGCACCTGGTAGCAGGAGAGGGGAGGGGGTAGACAGGGTGTTACATAGAGCACCAGAGTGATTTAAACACTCCTCCGGCTCAAAGGGGAATCTTGGATTTCATTAATTAATACATCAATAGAAGCCAATGGAGAAAAACATGTCTTGTTATCTGGCTTCTCAGATGCTAGACATGGGCTCATTAGCCTTAAGCATATCGGCCCGATAACACTATTTATTCTATACAGAATAATGATCTGCTTTAGAAGAATACTGCAGAGAATGGAAAGGCTGAGTCCATCCATTAGCCCGCTCACCCAACCCCATGCTGCATGCGTGCAGCATGACCATCCTCGATGAGAAGGGCCGGCATCCATCCGGGCCCATAACCCCCTGGGCCCCCACATTTCACTTCCCCACAAACCCTCAGAGACATGTGCTCACCCTGCTTCAGAGATGAGCTCAAATAACCCAGCCAAGGTCACACCTATTTGGGAACAGATGCAAATCCGGGTCTGACGGACAACAGACAAAGGAATCAGAATGGTCACTAAGGTTGCATGGCAGTCCACACACAGGACAAGCAGGCGGGAAACTGGACAAGCCAGCATCAGGGAGGTGTCCGACCCTCCTGTACTTCACACTGACCACAGCCTCACCAAGAGAAGGAACTGGGGCCATTGTTAGTTCTGTTTTAACTGACACGATCTGTTTAATGATGGTGTCTTCCGAAGAGGGGACCACTAGAATGACAATGGAGCTCTGGATTCGTCAGCCTTGAAGGAGCCAAGATGCAGAAATAAGCACAGTGCATTCAGGCCTGGTAATGATGGTGGTGGTGGTGGTGGTGGTGGTGGTGGTGGTGGTAACAGTGGTGGTGGTAGTGTGTGCCTATAATCCCAGTACTCAGAAGGCTGAGGAAAGAGGATCTAGAGTTTGAGGTCAGCCTGGATTACAGAGTGAGATTCTGGCTCAGACACAGAAATGAAAACAAATGAGAGAGAGGAGCAAATGTGAGCGAGAGAGACAGAGACAGAGACAGAGAGAGGGATGGAGGGAGAGAAAGGAGGGAAGAAGGAAGGAAGAAGGCAAGAGGAGGGAAGGGAAGAGGATGGGGAGGAGGGGAAAGGAAAGGAAGTACGCAGTATAAGTTTTAATAAGCTCATACAAGGCTGGTTTGAGACACTTAAGAGTCCTGGTAGATTTATTGCAGCATTATTTATTATAGCTAAGATATGGAACCAACCCAGATGCCCCTCAGTAGATGAATGGATCAAGAAAATGTGGTATATATACACAGTGGAATTCTATGCCTCCATCAGAAAGAATGACATTGCCACATTTGTTAGGAAATGGAAAGGCTTGGAAAAAATTCTATTAAGTGAAGTAAGCCAGGCCCAAAGAAACATAGGTCCCATGGTTTCCCTTATTTGCAATATCTAATATATATCTGAGTCAAGCAGAAAAGGTCAGATAAGGTGATGTTAGGGAAATGAACTCTAAGATATGTACTCAAATGTTTTTTTTTTCTTTCTTGCGATTGTTTCTAACACATTTATAAGATGATTTCTTTGTTGCTTTGTATGTCCCTCCCCCACAGTATAACCTCTGCTTTCACTGTATTTGATGTCGGTATAATTTGTGGAGGGGAAGGGGGAAAAACAAATTGTTTAAATAGGGATACAGGTGGACCCATTGCAACAATGAGACGTACAAGTCGTTATGTCAAAAACTAACTTTACAACTTTGGTGAGGGGTGGGGGAGGGTGGAGAGCAGGGAGGATTGGTGGGGGCGGGGGGAGGATGGGAAGGGATGGGAAGGGTAAACAAAGGAGGAGGCTACAATGCTTGATAAGAAATGTACTCAGGGGCTGGGAAGGTGGCTCAGTGGTAGAGTGCTTGCCTTGCATGCCTGAGGCCCTGGGTTCAATTCCCCAGCACCACATAAGCAAAAAGAAAAAAGCCGGAAGTGGAGCTATGACTCAAGTGGTAGAGTGCTAGCCTTGAGCTGAAGAGCTGAGGGACAGCGCCCAGGCCCAGAGTTCAGGCCCCACGACCGGACCCAAAAAAAAAAAAAAAAAAAAAAGAAATGTACTCATTATCTTGCCCATGTAATTGTAACCCCTCTGTACAGTATTTTCACAATAAAAATAAAAAATAAAAAAAGTCCTGGTAGAGATTCAATCTGCAATTGTATGCTGGAAAAGGCAAGATGCCAGCAGGAAACACTAAGGAGCTGAGACTGGGGCATAGACCACCCATGAGAGCATCAACACCATCTACTGCGTGCTCCTAGCCCATCTTCAGGAAGGAAGGAGGTAAGATCCGAGGGGACAGGTGCCATTCCATCCTGGTACTGCACTTTGGCAAATGATCTGGTAAGGGGACTGGTCAGTCTTGTGGAAGACACTGAGAGTTCGTGGGCATCATTTGAAGTGTCACACGTTGCTGAGTGGACTACTTCCTGTCAGGGGCAGGAAGACCGCTTCCTTGCTCAGGTTGACAACAAAGGACAATGCCATCATATTTAGTGACCAAGGCTGCACAGCCACACGCTGCTCCCAGGCTGGCGGTGCATCATCCTAAAACCCTGACGAGACGGAACAAAGGCTCTGCTAGGCTGGCAGCATTGCTGGGATGAGGAAGAAGATTGACCTCCAGGATCATTAAAAACAGTGGCAGAGTTGTTTAGGTTTTATTATTATTATTATTCAAATTAATAAAATGCAACCGTCCACACTCAAGACCAACAGCTTGTAAAATTAGATTTCTGAAAGATGTAAAGGGACTGATGACTGACCAGCGTTGGTCAGAAGCAGCAAAATAGAGGATTCGGAAGGAAGAGAACCAGCTAATCCTTACATGGGAAATGCCTATGGCTATAGAGGTGGGACTTCTGAGAAGTGATTGGATCCTGAGGGCTCTGAGGCCATTGGTGGATAGAGTTTAGTGAGCTTTGGGATAGGGTGGAAACAGGGGTGGGTGGGACCTCATTAGAGGAAGTAGCAGCGAGGTTGTACCTACTGAAGTTATATCTTGTGGCCAGGCTTTCCTCTCTCTCTCTTCCCACGTTCCTTCCCTCACTCCTCTCTTCCTCTCCTCTCCCTTTCTCTCTTCCTATCTCTCTCTGTCCTTCTCTATCTCTCTATCTCTGTTTCTTTCTTTCCCTCTCTGTCCCTCTCCATCTCTCTCTCAGCTTTTCTCTCTCTGTCTCTTTCCATGGGTCTCTCATTGTCTCTGTCTCTCTTCTTCCATTTCTGAGTCTGTTTCCCTGTCTTTCTCTCCCATTCTCTCTCCCTCTCTCTCTCTCTTCTCCTTTACTTCCCTCCCTCTTTTCCTGTCTCTCTCTGTCTCTGTCTCCCCTCCCTCCCTCTCATCCTCTCTCTCTTTCTCTCTGTTTTCTGGTTGCCATTAGGTGAGCATCTCTTACTACCACACCCTCTCCGCCACCACGATGCTCATCGGCCAGAAAACAACTGAACTAAGTGATCTGAAACCACAAACCAAAAGGGACCCTTACTTCCCTTAAACCAGGGCTCTGGGATATGTTTACAGCTCAAGAAAGCTAACACAGTACGCTTACATAGACACTCCCGATAAATCCCTGCTCCTTCGGCTTGTTAGAAAACCAAGGAAAGGCAGACAGAGCTACAAACCAGGGAAAGTGAGCCGGCACCAGACGCTGAATCTACCAACACCTTGGCCTTGCATTCTCCGACCTCCAGAACGTTGACCAAATAAAAACTGTGTAGAAGGTACCCAGTTTGGGGTACTTTGCTATGGGACCCCCTCGTGACTGACAACACTGAGCTCCCTCGGCTGGGTGACTGAGCAGAGAATGTTGTGCAGAATTCTCATGGAGAAAGATCCCACCATCCTCGCCCAGGTCTATTCTTAGCCATGCTCACAGCCGGTTCTGGGAAGAAGGCTGGTTGTTGTTAAGTGTTCGGCAGAGCCTGGCTTTCTCTGTCCAATCTTTGGTGGAGCCTTCTGTTTCTGCCTTCAGGTATGTGAGTCGTTCCTGTCCTTGTATCAAAATGGGAGGCGGGGAGGAAGAGAGAGAGGGAAAGAACCATCTGGAAGCCCTCACCTCATTCAGCCCCAGTGCCTGCTTTTTTCCATTCCCACCTCAGTTAGCTGGGCCTTTCTGTTGTTTTTTCTTTTCTTTCTTACAGAGCATAGCTCAAAATATAAAATTCACAGTGTGTGCATGTGTATATCTGTGTGTGCATGCATGTGCTGGTCCTGGGACTTGAACTCAAGACCTGGGTGCTGTCCTTTAGCTATTTTGCTCAAAGCTGGCCCTCTACCACTTGAACCACAGCTCCACTTCCAGCTCCACTTTCTGTTGGTTTACTGGAGATAAGACTGTCAGATTTGTCTGCCTGGTCTGGATTCAAATCCTGATTTTCAGATCTCAGCCTCCTTCATCTCTAAGGTGTCAGGTGTGAACCTGACACCTTATCTTTTCATTTATTTATTATCTTTTCATTTATTTATTTATTGAGCCAGAGCCTGGATAATTTTCCCTCTCCAAGTTGACTACCACCTTTATCTACTAATGAAGTACCTTTAGATTCTGCTGTAGACTGAATGCCTTTGTCTTCCCGAATTTCAAGGACTGAACCTAATTCCCCACAGATGCAGACCAATGCAGCCTCAGGTGCTGAGGCTAGACAGGAACACAGCTCATCCAAAGAAAGTTTCCATACAGCCTCCTGACCCTTCCAGCCCTGCCAAAGCCAAGCCTACTGGGACTCCAACCTTCCTACTTCTAGGAGGAGGTATGTCTTTGTAAGGTGTATCTCTCCATGTTCTGCTTCCTGGCCACCATGAGATGAAGAACTCTCCTCAGCTATTTTATTTCCTTCTGCCATGATGATCAGCCTTCCACAGCCCAGAAGCATGGGAATCAGACAAGCACAGGCTGAAACCACGCATGACCCAAAATAAATCTCTCCTTCTTTTAGATTGTTTATGTCAACTGTTTTGGTTTTTCTTCCTTTTGTCACTGTGATAGACACAGCCTAACACAGCTATTACAGAGTTATGAGTTTCCTAACACAGGGGTCCATGCGTTAATTGTATGGCCAATTCTGGGTATGTATTTATCACCGGGTGATAAAAGTTAAGTGAGCAAATGCTTCACTCCAGAGATGAGATGACTCTAGACAATAGAAAGACTCATCATCGTGTCTCACTGATGTGGGGGGAGGGAGATAGGACATCAAAGGAAAACATTCTGGAGCCATAAATTCCTCCATGTAGGATCAAAAGCTTATTTTAGTATTTAGAAACACACAGACGAGATAAGCTGGGAGTTGGGGGGAGGGGGGGCTCACATCTGTAATCTCCACTCCTTGAGAGGCTGAAAACAGGAGGATCATGATTTGAGGCCAGCCTGGGCTGAAAAGGTTGTAAGACCCACTTCTTAATCCATTTCTGGGCACAATGGAGTTCCCTGTCATCCTAGCTTCACAGGAGGCTGAGATCAAGTGGAACAAGGTTCTAGCCAGCCTAGGTGGAAAAGACAGAAAGACCCAACTCAATGAAAGAAGCTGGGAATGGCAGTACATACCTATCACCCTAGCTTAAACAAAAACTGTGAAATAGATGGACCTTGGTCCAGGAGTATAACTGGTTAAGAAGAGAGCCCCTACCTCAAAAATAACTAGTACAATCAGGCATTGGTGGTTCCCACCTGTAATCCTAGCTACTCAGAAAGCTGAGATCTGAGGATCATGGTTCTAACCCATCCTCAGGCAGGAGGAGGGTCCAGGAGACTGCTATCTCCAATGAACCTCCAGAAAACTGGAAGTGGGGGGCTGGGAAGTTGGCTCAGTGGTAGAGTGCTTGCCTTGCATGCCTGAGGCCCTGGGTTCGATTCCTCAGCACCACATAAGCAAAAAGAAAAAAGCCAGAAGTGGTGTTGTGGCTCAAGTGGTAGAGTGCTAGCCTTGAGCTGAAGAGCCGAGGGACAGCGCCCAGGCCCAGAGTTCACGCCGAAAGAAAAAAGAAAACTGGAAGTGGAAGTGTGGCTCATGTGGTAGAGAACCAGCCTGAACCACAAAATTAAAAAATTTAAAAACTATAGTACCCAGGCCCTGAGTTCAAGTCCCAGGACAGGGGTGGCCTAGTGATAGAATACCTGTCAATAAAGCAGTAGCCTCTTTGTCTAAACCTCAATTACTGCATAAAACAAAAAGCAGACCACCATCTTTAGGTCTCTAAACATTGTGTGCATAACTATTCCATAGACCAACTGTGGCTAGCTTCTAGACACCAAATTTACACCAAGCTCTTATCTTGCATGGAACTGGGCTAGACCCACCCACTCAGATATCTTGTGATTCTCTCTCCCTCCCTCCCTACCCCCCCTCTCTCTCTCACACACACACAGAGTAGAAAATAGCCAATACTGTTTGTGGAGGGCCTGTTAGTCTCGTTGCCCCAACGTTTTCAAGGGAAAATGAAATATTTCCAATGCTTGGTGTCACACACCATAGCGCTTCTCACTTCCCTGGAGAGCGTCAGACAATGGAGGAGAGGCTGGGCTGTGGGTCAGGCTGTCATCTTGGTTAACAAATGCTGTTCTCCTCCCGCTTCATCTGTCTCATGGATTCTCCTGGTCAGACATGGACACATTCCTGAGGTTAGAAGGACATCAGTGATGGGGGAATCGATGGGGGAGGGGAGAGAGAGAGAGATATTTACATCGCCACCCAGAGCAAGCTCCTAGCCACCTGCTCCCAGCACCCTCTGAGGTCCTGAGGCTAACCAGACCTGACCTCAGTGGGGGGGGGCAGGATTCCCCATGGGGGAATCTATGACATGCATTAAAATAATTTACACCCAGCCCTATAAAGCGTTTAATTCGCCCTGCCATCATCCATTCCAGAAGTGTTCCTCTTCATAGTGAATTATTTTTGAAGTATTTATGTGGACCTCACCGAAAATCACCCCAGTCAGCAAACTGAGAAATGGAAAGGCATTAATAAGAGACATTGACCCCAGGCCCCACCCCCTGGGTCACTGGCTAGGAGTGTAGTCCCGGGGGGGAGGGGGGGGCATGGGGCTGGAGAAGGGACTAAGGTGGATGAGGCTGCCGTTATGGTTATGACTGCCAGGATCCATTCTCCCTGCCCATCCCTTGGCACAAGGTGGGTGCACAGAACCCAGAAATAGGAATAGGAGGTGAGGATGGATGGGTGGAGGACCTGCAATGTCCTGGCCCAGGAAATCATGTGTTCACAAGCACACCCAAGCCATAGATGTGTGTCCTCCCCAGTGGCAGCTTCTAGCCCTGGGCCCAGCTGGGTAGGCTCAGAGGAGCCTCTGAAGGAGGGTGAAGGGCCAGCCCTGTCAAGAGTGCATTCCTCTAGAACCATGTCATTCACCCACCAGAGCAAGGAGGGCCTACCCAAGCTCTCTAGACAGGGCTGCTGCTCCACCATCAAGCTGGGTGTGCATGTGCTGCTTGGGTTGCAGACATTTCTGGAGTCTGTTGAGAGAACTTCTCCTCCTCCTCCTCCTCCTCCTCCTCCTCCTCCTCCTCCTCCTCCTCCTCCTCCTCCTCCTCCTCCTCCTCCTCCTCCTCCTCCTCCTCCCTCCTCTTCTTCTTCTTCGTGGGGCCTGAACTCTGGGCCTGGGCACTGTCTCTCAGCTCTTCAGCTCAAGGTTAGCGCTCTACCACTTAAGCCATAGTGCCACTCCCGACTTTTTCTGCTTATGTGGTGCTGAGGAATCCAACCCAGGGCCTCATGCATGCAAGGCAAGCACTCTACCACTGAGCCACCTTCCCAGCTGTCTTCTTATTTTTAAAGGAAGCTCAGAACTCACATCATCAAGATTCTTGTCAAGGCTCATAAGAGTAGAGATTTTTATTTATTCAGTAAGTATTTCACTGGGGTCCTACATCTGGCCAGGAGGTGTCTGTGGAAGGCAAGACCCCACTCTCCTTCCAGCCAGGGAAGAAGAACACAGACATGGAATTACAAAAGAGAAGAAAAGTGATTCCAGAATGATTACTTGCACCAGAAGACAGAAGTCAGTGATGGTCAGGGACACATGGAACCACTGATGAGGATCATCCATTGGTGATATATCAACTTCAACATAAGGAGAAAGTAACAAACATGGAAAAAAAATAAGGAACAAAATACATGAAAGCCCTGGGGCAGGAGCAGGTTTTGCATGTCCAAAGGACAGAAGCCATTTCCCACTTGGGTAGATAGATGGCACCCAGATAAAAAGGAAGGGAAAGGCCAAATCAAGTAGGGTGTCCACAGCAGATCATGCAGAGAAATGTCAGGAGTGCATGCCACCACATAGCTGAATCTGTGTGTGTGTGTATGCGTGCACACACGTGCGTGCGTGCACAAGTCTTGGGACTTGAACTCAGGTCCTAGGTGCTGCCCCTTACCCTTTTCACTCAAGGCTGGTGCTCTACCACTTGAACCACAGCTCTACTTCTGATAAAGAGTTTCATGGACTTTCCTGCCCAGGCTGGCTTTGAATTGCAATCCTCAGATCTCTGCTTCCTGAGTAGCTGGTATTACAGGTGTGAGCCACCACCACGGGACCACATGGATGAATGGGTGAGTATGCCAAGAAGCACAAAGTCTCGGGTTGTACAAGTGCTTGTATGCAGAGGTGTGGTGATTCTGGGAAGTCAGGAGGTGGAGAGAGGACACGCCCACTTGGCCCCAGTCTCTTTGGAGGTAAAAAAGACATTTCAGAACAACACAAAACCATCATGAATCATACACATTTTAAATGTTCTAAAGACCACTGAATCACACAGGTGGAACAGTTGGTTGTATATTATCTCATGTGAACTTCACATTGATATATTATTTCTATATAATGTATGATATATAATATATAATAGTATATATGTTTATATAATACATTATTTTTACATAATATATAGTTATATGCTTATATAAATATATAGTTATATAAACATATATATGCTTATATAACTATATATATGCTTATATATATGCTTATATAACTATATATTTATATATGTATATATGCATATACATATGTATATATGTACATATTATATTTTATGTTTATATATTTATATACAACATATTGTATCCATAAATATATATATGAATATTTATAATATAAACAAATATATGTTAGTTTAGAATACATATAATATATAAGTATATATTATATATTATTGTATTTCTATATTTGTTATAAATTATATAATATGCACAATTACTATTATATATCATTATATATTATATATATTGCTATTCTTAGACAACAGGTGGACTTCTTCGTGTCATTTCTTTTTTCAATTTTTTTTTTTTTTTGTCGGTCGTGGGGCTTGAACTCTGGGCCTGGGTGCTGTCCCTCAGCTCTTCAGCTCAAGGCGAGCGCTCTACCACTTGAGCTACAGCGCCACTTCCGGCTTTCTGGTGGTTTATTGGAGATAGGAGTCTCACGGTCTCTCCTGCCCGGGCTGGCTTTGAACCGCGATCCTCAGATCTCAGCCTCCTGAGTAGCTAGGATTACAGGCGTGAGCCACCAGCGCCCGGCTCTTCGTGTCATTTCTTGACAATGAACTCCTTCCCCAAACCAGCCAGAGGGGCTTCCTGCACCCCTCTGTCCATCCCTAAATCCAGCCTCCCCAAATCCTTTCCCTTGGGTCTGCTCCTGCTCCTCCCCAGGTCTCTGTGGCCCCCAGTACCCACTCTCCAGTGCTGCACTCATTTGTTCAGTGGAAACGATGGGGAGAGGGCAAGTGGAGACACAGGGACCCTCTCCTCCCACGGTGTCCCCAGGAGAGCAGACAAGGCATCTGCTAAGGCCATCAGTGTCCAGCCTCAGCCTGGTGCTGCTAGGCCTAGATTCACGTCACTACCCAGAGCCTCCAGAGTGATCTGAGGGGAAACTGAGTAACAAACAGTCATTGAAAAGTCACAAAGGGTTGGGGCTGGTGGCTCAGGCCTGTCATCCTAGCTATTTAGGAGACAGATCTGAGGATTGAGGTTCAACGCCAGCCCAGACTCTTATCTCCCATGAATCACCAAAACGAAAAGCAAACAAACAAAGGCTGGAAGGGGGAGACATGGTTCACTAGTGCTGGAGCACGAGTTGCTAAAGCTCAGTGGCAGCAGTCAGGCTCTGAGTTCAAGCCCCCAGGAACAGCACAGAAAAGCATCAGTAAAGTCCTGAGGCTGCCCGATCCCCCTGTGCTGGAGAGGGGACTGGAGGAGGCCTTATGCAGTGCAGGATCCTGGCACCACTCCTGAGTCCTCTGCCCCTCCCCTGGGGGCTGGCGGGCTGCTGGGACCACCACCCCCTTCTGCAGGAAGTAGCAGACAGATTCAGTATCTGAGAGCACCCCCATCCCAGGGCACACGATGGCCCGAGTGCCCCCACTTGCAACATGTCTTGCTCAGTGCTCAGTCCAGGTCACCTTCCTATGTGCACAGCCAAGACTGGTTACAGAACTGACAATGGTCTCTCCTCTAGCTTCCTTGGCTCCAAGAGGAACCCTCCTCCATCCCCCAACACACACACACACACACACACACACACACACACACACACACACACACACACACACACACACACACACACACTCAGAGTATCCACATTCGACCAATTAGCTTTGGTGGGGGTAGTCCCCATTCCCCTCCCTGGGCTCCTATTCTGTCCTGGTCTCTCTCTGCAGGGCTTATGGAAATGATTTGCTGGCTACTAAACAGAAGCAGAAGGAAACCAGGAAAACTGACCACTGGAACAAAAGGAAACCCCTTTACCCCACGGATAGCACAGAGGAAATCTGGCTTGTGATCCCTGTTACTTACCTGTGCTCTTCTTTTTCCCACTGCCTGGCTTGTTTGTGTTTTGTTTTGTTTTAGCTTGAGCTCAGGGCCTGGGCACGATCCCCAAGCTTTTGTGTTCAAGGCTAGCACGTGCTCTACCACTTGAGCCACAGTTCCATGTCTAGCCTTTTATTGATTCATTGGAGATAGGAGTCTCATGGATTTTTCTACCCTGGCTGGCTTCAAACCTTAATCGGCAGATCTCAGCCTCCTGAGTAGCTAGGATGACAGATGTGAGCCACCAGTTTTCTTTCTTTCTTTTTTCTTCCTTTCTTTTTAAACAGCAAAGCTGACACATTTTGGACAAATCACAGCAGCCCAGTTTCCTGCCCCAGCCCAGGTCTCACTGAAAGAGAAGGGGGTAAACCCCTCCGCTACCACCAGGTAAGTGGATTAATGGTGCTTCCTTCCCAGCCTCTCCCAGCGAACTCCTCATAACCCCAGGAATAAATAATCACATGTTTTATAAATAGCTGTGGACAACAGGCTATAAAACAACGAAGATATATTTGTGCCTTTATGTCTTAGGAATATTTTTTTTCTAAAATGACTGTTTTATTTGATGTGGGTAGAACAAGGGGTGTCAATATACACTGAGATTCCCCCAAGTTGTTTTTTTTTTCTCCACACCCCCGAATCCCTATATCTGTCTTCCCATCCAGGTCAAGCCAGCCCTGTAGTTAGTGAAGGCTAAGTTTCTCCGGACAAGCTTTATTCCTTCTGACACCAGCCTATGACACTTTATAAAAAGAAGTAATCCAGAACAATCTCTAGGTAATTAACACCTAGATAAACAAACATAAATTTCTATATTGCGTTTATTTGGACTACCACTCAAATATGCGTGAACCATGCTTTTTTAATTAAAAGATAAATCCATGTGACACTTAGCCTCAAACTTAATTATTCAGCATAGTATAATAAAAAATAGAGCCCATTAAATGTGTCTTACACTGTATTTCTGTATTAACAGCAAAACAGTTCGGTCGGGGATCATTTAAATTTCTCCCCCCCCACCCTTGGTTTGTGAATTCCCTCTTCACACAAGCCTTTCTTCTCCCTCTTTGTATCTCCCCCTCCCTCATAAAAAAAAAAAACTCTCCCTTTTCTCTTAATACCAACAGGTGAATAGATTAAAATAGAGTTTCCCTTCGCAGAATGTAGGCCTGGCTGCAGGCCTGGCCGGACGTTTTTTGTATGTGTGTATTGTTCCTGGGACTTGAACTCAGAGCCTGGGTGCTGTATCTGAGCTTTTATTTGCTCAAGACTAGCACTCTACCACTTGAGCCAGACCTCCACTTCTGGCTTTATGCTGGTTAGTTGGAATTAGGAGACTTACACAAACTTGTCTGCCCAGACTGACTTTGAACTGCAATCCCTAGATCTCAGCCTCCTGAGTAGCTAGGCTAACAAATGTGAGCCACTGGAGCCCAACCAAAACACCATTTTTAGTATTGCATTACATTATGAGGTTGGTTTTATTATGTTTTTTTTCTTCCCCATGGAAACATATTTCTTCTTTTGGTTTTACGTGCCCAGCCCTGGTACCTTGAAATGAAGATCACAATATTGAATGCTAATTTCCTGAGAATGGGGCTTACAAGACACCAGGTGAATTCCTTATAATATACTGTTACACTACAGATGTTCAACAGAGAGTGGGAAGTGTGCAAATCCCAGGGAACAAGAGACAACAAGGTGATCATCTTTTTATGAAAGTTTCTCCACAGAAAATAGTCACTTAACACAGCTCCACAGCTTCCTGCTGAGAAGAAGAGAAAATGGCATTAAAAGCCATTTCCCACCAGAGATGAAAATACAGCTGGAGGTTGGGGGCTCATGCCTGTCATCCCTAGCTACTCAGGAGGCTGAGATCTGAGGACTGCAGTTCCAAGTCAGCCCAGACAGAGAAGTCCATGAGACTCTTATCTCCAGTGAACCACCAAAAAATCCAGAAGTAGGGCTGGGAAGGTGGCTCAGTGGTAGAGCCCTTGCCTTGCATGCTTGAGGCCCTGGGTTCGATTCCTCAGCACCACATAAGCAAAAAAAAAAAAAGAAAGAAAGAAAAAAGCCAGAAGTGGTGCTGTGGCTCAAGTGGTAGAGCGCTAGCCTTGAGCTGGAGAGCTGAGGGACAGCACCCAGGCCCAGAGTTCAGGCCCCACAACTGGACCCAAAAAAAAAAAAAGCCAGAAGTGAAGCTGTGGCTCAACAAATAGAGTACCAGCTTTGAGAAAACAAAAACAAAAAACTAAGAGACAGCACCCAGGCTCTGCCTCAGGACCACCAACACACAGGAAAAAAAAATGGCAACAGTTGTTAATACTTTCATATGTTTTTTCAAATGAGGGAACTGGAAAGTAAAAGTTGAAGACATTGATCCAATTGGATCTTTATCTGAAATTTCGCCAAACACAGGATTATTCTTAGCGTCCAGCTTCCTTCCTTCCATCCTTCCTTCCTCTTTCTTTCTTTCTTTCTTTCTTGCTCGGTCATGGGGCTTGAACTCTGAGCCTGGGTGCTACCCCTCAGCATTTCAGCTCAAGTCTACCACTCTACCACTTGAGCTACAACACCACTTGCGATTTTCTGGTGGTTTATTGGCATTAGAGTCTCACAGACTTTTCTGCTCGGGCTGGCTTTGAACCGTGATCCTCAGATCTCAGCCTTCTTAGTAGCTAGGAGGACAGGTGTGAGCCATCAGCATCTGGCTGCTTCAAGCTTTCTGGTAAGGATAAATTTAATTTCCCAGTTTATCCAGAATTTATTACACCACAATTGGCAGAACCAAGCATTTAGAAGACTAACCAAATATACGCAAAACATCCTCAACAGAAAGTAGTCGGTTCTTAGGATTTTCTAGATATGATCAGTCAACTCAAGAAACAGTTAAAATTACTCAAGATCAGATACCCAGCAAGCAGCATCATGAGGGTTTGACTTTAAGTTTAATCATCACCCTCCAACTTTTGTGTCCTGTACCAAATCTTCCAGTTGTCTAGGATCATTATGCAACTCCCAGAATATCTTGATGGGACACAGGTATGGAGGTTTCTTAACAATGCTGCTCTTTCCAGTTTATTTTCTTTTTCTTTATTATCACAGCTTTATTGAGATGTAGTTCCCATATTGTAAAATTCATCCCTTTAGCTGGTTAGCTACTCAGGAGGCTGAGATCTGAAGATCACAGTTCAAAGCCAGCTCATGCAGGAAAGTCCATGAGACCCTTATCTCCAATAAACCACTAGAAGACCAGAAGTGAAGCAGTTGCTCAAGCTCACTTTGAGCTGAAGAGCACAGGGATCGCGCCGAAGCCCAGAGTTCAAGGCCCACAACTGACAAAAAAAAAAAAAGATGTGCCACTCAGTAGGTTCTAGTCTATCTTCACAAAGTAGGAAGCCAACACTGCTGTCTGACTTTAGCACATTTTTACCATCTCAGGAAAGCAACTTGTTTGTTCATTCGCTGTCTTGAAGCCCTCCTCCTCTTCCTCTTCAATCTTCTATTTCAGGACCTAGCAATGACCAGACTTTGCTTGTTCTAGAAATATTCTAGGACGGAGAGCCTGTTATGTGTTGTCTTACCTTTGCCTGTGTCCTTTCAGGGTATTCAAAGTTGGTTGTCCAAATCAGCACCTCTTCCATTGTCCCCCCCCCCCCACACCATGACAGAATAATATTCCTTTCTATAGATAGACCATCATTGCTGTCTTTGAAGTCAGTAGGGAAAAGGTGGAAGATTTGGTAGTAAATTCAGGTATCTAGAACTTCTGGAAAGAACCAACACTTGTGCCACATTCTTGGTGAGAAGACAGGAGGGCAGCCTTACCCTTCCCTGCTGACTCCTGCCCTCCCCCTCTCTGGGGTTTTCACTAAATCCGGTGGCTTTGGAAGCCATTCTGTAGGTACTTGGGACCAAACTCACTGTGCAACCTAGCTTTCATAATGAGTCCCTTCCCACGCTGTCACCTGGCAAGTCCCTTTGGCCCTGGGTAACAACTGATCATCACTATGCAAGAAACACAGTCGGCCTACAAAACTCCTGTGCAGGGTGGGAGAATGCTGATGCATTTCATACCCCAAGACTCGGGCAGTAGCCCTGATGAGCTTGGTTCTGAAGAAAAAATAACCCTCCCACACCCCCCTCCCCACATACATGAATAATCTATAGCCAGGCACGGGTGGCTCACACCTGTCAGCTACTCAGGAGGCTGAGATCTGAGCCTCGAGATTCAAAGCTTATGGACTTATGGAGAGTCCATCAGACCCTTATGTCCAAGCAACCACCAAAAATCCAGAAGTGGAGCTGTGTCTCCAGTGGTAAAACACTAGCCTGGAGCAAAAAAAAAAAAAAAGCTCAGGGACAGTGCTCAGTCTCTGAGTTCCAGCCCCAGGACCAGCACCAAAAATAATAAATAATCATTCCAGTCCAAGGAAAATTCTGCACATCTAGTCTCCAACAAATATCTTCTCATGAGAATACCTGTTTTTCCATCATCCCAGATTCCAGATTTTATTACACGTTCTTCTATTCCTTATCTTCTACAGAAAGAACTCAGCCTCTCCTACGATCATTTGAGGTAAAGGACTTCCTTGCACATAATTATTTTTAATGAGGTTTACCAGTAGAAGAAAATAATAAACCCCACCATTCTATGCATTTTATATAATTGAAATAATGTGAGGATCACAGATAATCTCTAAGTTTTACCTTACTGAAACTTTGACCAAACATAGCTCCTGCCTGCAACTTGGGCCCACACATGTGCACACTGAATATTTATGCACACATGTGCACGGGCTAGCATATCACATATGCACAAATATTTGTCAACCTGAAAGCTATAAGGCAAAGAAGTCCATCTACCTTTTAGAAGATCACATCTTGACAAAGTCTAAACATCCTGGGAAAATACGTTTAACCACTCAGGATTAGACAAATAAATAGGAAAAGATGTGTGTTTTTAAATTTTTTTCTTCTTGTTTTCTCCGGAGGTTGAGTGTTAATGCACGAAACACTGGATAAAACCACACTGCTTCAAAGACATTTTATTCTAACAGCAGAAATAAAAAAAAAGTCATTGCTGGAAGAAAAAAAAAACTTTTAATACTTTCTATACCAGAATAAAGTTCTGTCAACTGATGTATTATAATAATAAATAATGACCAAGAATAAACTTTAAATACAAAGTTGTCTACTGGTTACAAGCATAGCAACAAAACCCTTCTAACTCTATGGATCTCAGAGTTGTCCCAAGATGAGACTTCTCTTTGCGCAGGAATGTAGACAGTATTATGACCAGCATCACAGACTACAGGAATCACACGGGAACTTGACATGTTTAGATATAAGGACCTGGTGACATTCAGAAACTGACACGGAGTCTCTGTGCTGTCTCTTGTCTGGATTACAAGTTACAAGTGTGCTAGAGCGAGGCCTGTGTCAGAATGGGGTAAGGATAGGGGAGGGGCACGCTGGACAGAATGGAAGTAACACACACTCACATGCGCACACGTGTGCACGTGCACGCGCGCGCGCACACACACACACACACACACACACATCACAGAAGAAGGGCTGGTCCCAGTGTCACCAAAAGAATTATTGCCTGTAGCATCGAATGATACTCAGAAGACAGGAATGGATAGTCAGAGCTCCCAAAGTGCTAGAAATACAAGGTGGCTCTGATTTTTGTTTTCTGTTTTGTTGTTTGGGTTTTTCTTTCTTTTTTCTTTTTTTGCTTTTTTTTGTTTGTTTTATGATTTTTCTTTTGTTTTTCCTTTTTCTTTTTTCTTTTTTTAAACTCTTCTTTTTTTTTCCTTTTTTTTTTGTTTTTTTAATTTCTCTTTGCTAAGATACCAAAGGCAGAATTCACACACAAGAAGCAAGGGGGTTGTCACAGACACCAAACACAGTAGTGCAGTTAAAACCCTAAAGCTTACTACAGTTCAAAAGTTTCAATAATACCTCCATTTATTTATTTATTATTTTACTCTCTCTCTCTCTCTCTCTCTCTCTCTCTCTCTCTCTCTCTCTCTCTCTCTCTCTCTCTCTCTCTCTCTCTCTCTCTCTCTCCCTCTCTCTCTCTCTCTCTCTCTGTAGGATCATAGAAACAAGTTGCATTAAGTTTATCCACTCAATTTCAGTAAGGCAGTGAGAACTAATCTAGAAAGAACAAGAAAGCAGCCTGCACTCTGCCAGATGGGTCCCAGTTGCGCGTGGCATTCCTTTACACCCGGACATCTTCAAAGCTCCCTCCACTCTTTTACCACCTATGCCAACGGGATCCTGTATTAGCCTGAGCTTCTTTCTGGCCTCAGGACATTCTTAGTGAATGTTATTTACATTGATTGCAGTTTAGTATTTTGATTTTTTTTTGTAAACTGCTGTAGGCAGAGCTAACGTTTTTAAGGCCCTGGGTTTGTTTATTATTATTATTATTAATTATTATTATTATTATTGTTTGCTCCCAGCCTGCAATGAAATATTGACTCATTTTTTTTTCTTTTAAGTCATCATAATGGTTTTGTTTTACCAGAAGTTAATACTTCCAAATGCATCTACCATCACCAGCAACAATGCCAGTTTGTTGTCCTTCAAAGGAAGTGTGTGGAGAGGCAGAATTTTACACCACTGAGGCAGATTCAAGAATGAGCTGGGCTCCGTCACCGTAAACTTGCCAATGTGAAAAATGAGTTCGGTGTGCCGTGATTGACTCTCACCACAGAAAAAAGAAAAACTCTCCATCCATGTGGCAGAGAACTTGATAAATTTGGAGCATCCAATCAGTAGGAAAAAAATACAAAAATAGAGAACATATTTGTTTTTACAAAAACATGGAATTTGTAACTCTGTTTTCTTCATTAAAGAAAGACAGCCAGATGTTCAGGTATGTAACATTAATGCAAGGTATTTCTTAAGAACTTGGGGAAGAAGAAAGTCTTCACTTTTCATCTGTAACACATAGAAAACTATATATGAAACCAAGTCTGATTGAGGGGATAGAGCAGTTTTCATTCAAGTAAAAAACAAAAATCATAATAGACCCAGACACCAATGGCTCACTCCTATAATCCCAGGTACTCAGGAGACTGAGATCTGAAGATCATGGTTCAAGGCCAGCCAGGTAGAAATGGCCATGAGATTCTTCTCTCCAATTCATACCATAATAAAGGCTTACGTGGTAATGTACAAGCCTTGAGTTAAAAAAAAAAAATCCAAGGCACGAATTCAAGCCCCAGTACTAGCCCAGACAACGGGGGAGGAGGGGGTGGAATCATAATAGAAAACAATATTTCTATCCTTTTTTATTTTTTTTGTCCATCCTGGGGTCTGAACTCTGGGTCTGAGCACTGTCCCTCAGCTCTTCAGCTCAAGGCTAGTACTCTACCGCTTGAGCCACAGCACCACTTCTGGCTTTTTCTGCTTATGTGGTGCTGAGGAATTAAAGCCAGGGCCTCATGCATGCAAGGCAAGCACTCTACCACTGAGCCACCTTCCCAGCCTAATGTTTCTATTCTTATATGGATTACAATTAAAAACCATCCATCTCTTACTGGTCGGGTTGGCTTGGTTTTCCTAAGAATATTTTGTATAATGCCCTTGACAATTTTTTTTTAATATCAACTTTCTTCATCCAAAGAAAAAAAATTAAAAGAACAATAGACAACTAAGAAAGGCCAAAAAAAAAAATCCCTCAATACTGCAATTTGATCTAGAAAAAGAAAAAAAAAAAAGGAAGAAATTGCTCATCAAACCTGAAATGACATTTGTCTACAGACGCGTCCTGACCGATTGATTGATTTGAATGTGTCTCTTTTTATTGTTATTTTTTCAAAGCCTATTTTGGGCAGCCATCTCTGTAAGGCTGGCTGAGGGCTCTGACGCTCCCAGGCCCGGCCGGCTAGGATTTCTCCACAGAGCACAGAGGACTGACACCATGCGAATCAATTTTCCTGCGGTGGCTGCTCCCGCCTGCCTGGCACCAGAGCCACCTCCTCACACCACTCATCAGGGCTCTGGGTGGATGGCGGGTGTTGGTGTCAGATTATAGAGGTGTTTGCAAGCCATGAAAGCACAGCCGTCCATCTCTGAGTCTGCAGGAACTCCTGGAGATGCTATTGGGTTTTCGGAGCATGATTTGGGGACAAAGATGATTCTCAAGTTGGACAATCCCCCCTCCCCAGTTTTCTCCAGCTTGAAGGACACTAGGCATTTCCAGGCTCTCTCTCTCTCTCTCTCTCTCTCTCTCTCTCTCTCTCTCTCTCTCTCTCTCTCTCTCTCTCTCTCTCTCTGTAAGATTTGGAAGTTCTTGTTGCTGAGTAACCATCTAACAGCCACATTCAAGGGCTGGGGATTTGTTTCAGGTTGTTTTGTTGTTGTTATTTCTTAATATAGATAGATATCTTTTACTTTTTTTTTTAATGTTCTATACACTAGCCAGAGGGAAGATGACATGAGATTTCTCCCCCTTAGAATACAGTGAACAAACTGGTGTCGGCAGATGTTTCGTTCTTCGGTGTGGATAACGCATTATTGCCGTGTACAGAGATCACCCCCCCCCCCTCCCCGGCCCGTTCAGTGGCTCTCTTCTGGGCCCTTGCCACCCTCCTCAGCCAGCTCTGCCAAACTCCCGCCCTTGACAGCTGCGGGCTCCTCGAAACTCCCAGCGGCCTCCGAGTCCACCCTGGAGCGCTTGAACCTGCGGTCTGGATACTGGCTATTGTCAAAAGGCATTCGGTGGACGCAGAGGACATGGGTCTTCAGGTTGCCTTTCTGAGAGGCACTGTAAGGACAGTAGCGACACTGGAAAGGCCTGTGACCTGCAAGGGAGAGACACACAGAACAAAACAAGACAAAAAAGGAGCCGATCAGTACTCTTCTCACACCCGGCCTATCACCATGGGCAATAGAGCGTGATCATTAAGCATCCATAAGATCCTATTGCATTGCAAAAATCATAATTCAGAAGAAGAAGAAGAAAAGGAGAGAAAAGCAGCTGGTATCTTAGGCAGATAAACGGGGATGTAAAAGGTCTTCCCTTTCTAATCCGTTTCACCAGTGTCTGGGCTTGAACTCCTACCTTGCTTGTTCGCACATCACTGGCATGCTACTGCACGAGCCATACCTCCAGCCCTGCTTTTTGCTGGTTCATTGAAGACTTTACTGATTCAGCTGGCTTCGAATGAGGATCCTCCAAGTCTCAGCCTCTGAAGTAGTTAGGAGCTGTGAGCCACCAGCACCCTGCTTTTTGTTTAATCCAGATCTCCCAGAGGATCGAAATGTATGCCAGCTCTGATCATACAAAATAATCTGAACATGAACTCCAGGAAATGGACACAAAGGGTTTTTTCTTTGTTGCTACTTTTGTTTTCTTTTTGTCTCACTTGGTCATTTATCTATCTTTGGGGGGGTGGGCAACAAGGGGAACACAGACATGAAGGGACAGAGGAACACAAATGCAGCAGTGGTACTCACTGGACACTATGTGGGAAACAAACTGTACACCTAGTCGGTGGGGATGGGAGGGAAAAACTGGGAGAGAGCTAGAGAAGGGGTGATACTGTCCAAGAAGAAATGTCCTGAAACTCTTTCTACAAAGAGTTAGGTAGGAAGTCATTTAAAAGTTAAAAAAAAAAATCTGAGATATATGTGTGTTGAGAAACCAGAAAGAAAACAGATTATCTGGATTTTTTTTAACTGATGAAATTCAAAACTTTATTTATGGACACCAGAATTTCATTTCTGCATAGTTTTCAGGTGTGATAAAATATTCCCATTTAGAGGGAGGATTTTTCCCCCCAACCATTTTTTTCACAATTGTGAAAGTTATATTTAGCACACCGGCTGTAAAAAAAAAAAAAAAAAGAAAAAGAAAAAGAAAAAAAAACAGACGATAGACTGATTTGGTTCACAAACGATACTTTCCTGACGCTAATGCTACACACAAAAATCCCCACAAATTCTACCATCTGGGTATCTGACTCCAGTTCAGTACAAAGCCAGTTCACTTACTTATCCTCCCATGAACTGTGTGTTGATGAACAACACCAGCCGGAGGAGGGGGTGTGTCTGGAAGGCACTTGAAGACTGGGATGCCAAGCAAGTCTCCCTTGCTCTAAGGCTGAGATGGAAGGGATTTCTAGGGAAAAGATATCAGAAAGTCGGAGCAGGGACTAGGTAAATCAGATCGTCAAGGTCAGAACTTTAAAGAAGTTAGATTTGATTGGATGCCAGTGGCTCACACCTCTCAGCCTAGCTACTAGGGAGGCTGAGTTCTGACGATTGCAGTTCAAAGTCAGCCTGGGCAGAAAAGTCCAAGAGAGTCTTATCTTCAATAAAGAATTCAGAAAAGGCCAGAAGTGGTGCTGTGGCTCAAGGGGTTGAGTGCTAGCCTTTAGCAAAAGAAGCTCAGGGACAGTGCCCAGGCCCTGAGTTCAAACTCCAGGACCAGCAATATATATGTATATATAAAGTTAAGGCAAGAGTAGAGGCCACCAGTGTTGAATTTAAGAGACTGAGGATCCAGCCCCATCATTTCCCTGAGATTCAAGCAGTGAGCTCTCCCACATTTGCTCCTCTGAGAAAGCACCCCCCCCCACCCCCCGCCCTGGCTGTTTTCTGACCTCCCGCCTTTCTTCCAAGTCTTTCTGTTTCTCCTGGGTTGTAGACACAGTCCATTCTGAAGAAAAACCCGTCACTTTTCTTCTTCAGAAGCGGAAAATCAGTCTCCCAGTATGTCTGATTTCTGCCACCTTGAAAATGGGGAAGTCCTTCTGGACAAAGAACAGCTTGGGATCATGGCACACAGGTTTCTAAATGAGAAAGGGCTCTGCTGCTGACCTCTGACCTCTGACCTCCTCCCAGGGATGCCCCGGCTGGTTGTCCTTGTGGCTAAGCTTGGCTAAGAGGTGGCTGGACTTCCCTCTATAGTGTGCCCCAGGCTGTTGTGGGGCTCTGGTGGTGGGGCCCGGGACGGGGGGGGGGGGGGGGGGAGGAGGGCCCAGGGGTGGGGTGAGAGGAGGAGGGGTTGATTCACTCTCTAGAAATTGCTTTCTCTGAAGGCTTCGCCTCTGGATTCTGGGAAATGGCAGAGCGGAAGGAGGACGTTGTTAGCAGGTGCGCGTCCTTGAGATAGAACTCCACAGGACACAAGCTGCGCATGGCCACAGGTCAGGGCCCTTCGTGGAAGAAACTCCTGTGAGCCCACAGGGAACCTAAGCCCCAACAGCAGCCTACACAGACAACACAGCATGCGATGCGCTAGACAGATGATCGAGAGCCCAGGAGTCTGGCCGGGGGAATAGGAACCCAGGAGCACCCTCCTTTCTCCTGTCGCTTGAAACCTACACCATTTGCATCTTCTGTCTATACAGGACTCCTCTCCAGTCCCCCCAGACGTGTCACACTCCTTCCTTCCTGCCCCAGGACTTTTGCACAACCCTGCTACATCCCTTCAACATGGAATCCTTCCTCATCTCGCAACTACTACCTTCAATCAGTCTTCAATGAGCCTCTGGAAGTCATTTTTTATTTACTACAAACCCACCACTGTAGCTAGAAGACACATTACTGCAAAGTCAAAGAAAATTCTAACATCATCATCATTCACCACAACAAGGGCTGTTTGCACCCCTAGGTACATGTCAGCAGGGTAAAGCAGCTTTATATGGGAAGTGGCAGGTACACAGCCCATAGAACCTTCTGGAAGCCAGGGAGAAAAAAGTGGCAAAGTCTTCTTTCCTTTATTTCTTTCTCCTTGTTTGTTTCTTCTTCCTTCCTTCCTTCCTTCCTTCCTTCCTTCCTTCCTTCCTTCCTTTCTTTCTTTCTTTCTTTCTTTCTTTCTTTCTTTCTTTCTTTCTTTCTTTCTTTCTTTCTTTCTTCTTCCTTTCCTACCCTCCTTTCTTTTTGTGCCAGTCCTGGGGCTTGAACTCAAGGCCAGAGCGCTGTCCCTGAGCTTTTTCGATCAAGGCTAGCCCTCTGCCACTCTGAGCCAAGCACCACTTTTAGTTTTCTGGGGATCATTGGAGATGAGAGTCTCATGGACTTTCCTGCCCAGGTTGGCTTCTACCCATAACCTTAGATCTCAGCTTCCTGAATAGCTAAGATTTCAGGTGTGAGCCACCAGTGCCCAACAGTGTCACTTCTGGCTTTTTTTTGGGGGGGTGCTTAATTAGAGGTAAGAGTCTCATAGACTTTCCAACCCTGGTTGGATTCGAACTATGATCCTCAGATCTCAGCCTCCTGAGCAGCTAGAATGACAGGCGTGAGCCACTGGCACCTGGCCCCAAAGCCTTTCTAACCCCTCCATGAACAGCACACTCTGATCTTCCTATGCCCTGAGCCCTGCAGTGTCACATCATGGGTAACCCCCCCCACCCCCGCTCCCTCCGCCCCACCCCCATTCTTCTCTCCATCCCTCACTCTGAGGCCGTCAACCTCTTCCATCACCCGCCCTGCGAAAAGTAAGTACATCATCCTTTAATTTGTATTGTCACAACGCCATAGAGCCGGGGTAAAGAACACATTCATTTTTAATCCACTATGAATAATATATAAATATGTATACGGCATAGAGGGTCAAGCAGGGTAAGGAGAAAGCAAGTCGTATATTGTTTATAGCGAAAGTGGAGAATGGGAGATTTTTCTTACTTGCTCCGATGGTAATAGTGGTTCTCCTCCTTCTACCTACAGGGGGGTGGAGATGGGGGAGGGGGAGGGAGTGCCTGCCCTTGGCGAGACTATCCATTCATTACAGCCCAGCACTGTGGGAAGCTGGCTTCAGAAAAGAGATGAGGCTGCTGCAACTCTGGCCAAAAGGTTTACCTACAAAAAAAAAAAAAAAAAAGGACGCCTGTCCCCATGTGTAGGGGAAGAAGAGTGCAGGCTGAGGGCTGTCCCGGCCTGTGGTGCTGGGCTCAGAGCACGAGGTCATGGAGTGCCTCCATCGGAGTCCGTAAGGATCAGCAGAGAGAAAGACGTCACACTCTAAATGGCAACTCCTTTGTACAACTACTTAAAGATAATAAAACTTTTTAAAGAAGGAAAGGGAGGGGAGGGGAGGAGAGAAAGAGAAAGAAAAGAAAGAAAGAAAGAAAGAAAGAAAGAAGGAAGGAAGGAAGGAAGGAAGGAAGGAAGGAAAGGAAGGAAGGAAGGAAGGAAGGAAGGAAGGAAGAAAGAGAGAGAGAGAGGAGGGAGGGAGGGAGGGGAAAAGCAAAGCTGTCCCCGGAGGCAGTGCACAGCTGAGTTGTGAACTGTTTACATGTGTGCCTCGTGTTATACAATGTAGCACACTCCACCTCTGTAGGAACAGAAATGGAATCTAACCCCTGAGACAGAGGCATTCGGCTGTCTCATGGTGTTTGCCAAGAACTGGCACCAAGGCGTCACCCAGACACCAAAACCAGAGGATGCACTAGTCCCTTACACAAATGGTAGAGTACCTGCACGGAAACTACCCTCAACCTTCCATATACTGTGTGTGTGTGTGTGTGTGTGTGTGTGTGTGTGTGTGTGTGTGTGTGTGTGTGTGTGTGTGTTTGTGTCTGTCTGTCTGTCCATCCGTCTGTCTGTCTTTCTCTGTGTGTGTCTATCTGTACCTGGGCTTGAAATCAGGGCCTCTCCCTCTTGCTTGGTTTTCTCTGCTCAAGGCTGGTGCTCTATCACTTGAGCCACACCTCCACTTGCAACTTTTTCTGGTTATTGACAGTAAGAGTCTCTCAGATTTGTCTGCCTTGGCTGGATTCAAACCTTGATCTTCAGATCTCAGCCTCCTGAGTAGCTAGGATTACAGGTGTGAGCCACCAGCGCTCTGCTTTTCCATAAAATTTAAATCGTGCCTACATTGTTCATAATATGTGATACAATTAAAGTTTTAGGTCATCAGGTGTTATACCATCCCAATTAGGATGATAGGAGAATGATAGGAGAAAATACTCTGTCCATGACAGTGCAGACTCAACCATCAAAAACCTGACTACTACACAACAATGCTCATCTTCTGCTGGACAGAGTTGAAGGACCTGTGACAAGGTTAAGGCCCTCTGCCCACCACCACTATTGTCGTGATGAATTGAAGTTTGCTTTCTGGAACTTTCTAGAAAGTTCCGGAACTTTCTAGAACTTTTAGTTTAGGATCAATTGAACCCCCACTCCCACGTGGAACTCTTAGCATATCTAGAGAACCAGCTCTTAAGATGCCCCATGCAGGTGGAGGTCCTCCATCTGACTTTTACAGGGCCTTTTAGAAGGGTCCAGGTGATAAAAATAGGGGTGCTTAACCTACGAGGTAACTCCCACACTCAGAGCCCCAGACGGCCTCCCTCCCTCACAGGGACCCTGACCAGCCTTCTTCCAAGGTCAAAGCTAGCCACGATGATCACAAAAGTCAATTCCAACGGAAACATAGACGAAGGCTCCAAAAAAGGAGAGATTTCTTAGTCGCATAGAGTCAAGATTTTTGTTTTTCCTTACAAATTTCCCTAATTCCACATAGGGGGAAAATGGTTCTAATCAGGTATATAATTTATGTTTTCAGTCTTTTTTTGAGAAAAAATATATTCATTGATCTAATCAAAGATGCTAACACATTTTGCAAATACCCTCGGTATAAATAATTTTAGGTCTTCAATTTTTCCTGTGATTTGGATTTTAATTTAAAAGGCTGATAAAAAAAATAGAAAAATAAAAAAGGTACTGATTTTCAAAAGTAAAAGTAAATTTTGATCCAAGTTAGAGGTATTTGCTTAGCTCATACTGTGGTTCATATAAAGAATATAGCTATGCATGCATTATATGTATATATATATATATATATATATATATATGTGGATAGAATTAGTGTATGTGTGTTTATTTCCCTGCTCATGAACTAAGATCTAGAGTTTGTGAGACCTAATTGTGTGTGTGCGTGTGTATGTGCGTGTGCGTGTGTGTGTGTGTGTGTGTGTGTGTGTGTGTGTGTGTGTGTACACACCTTTCCTGTAACTTGAACTAAGAGCTAACCTTTATCCACTCAAGGCTGGTGCTCTAACACCTGAGTCACAGCTCCACTTCCAGCTTTTTAAAACCTGGTTAGTTGGAAATAATAGTCTCAAGGAATTTCATGCCAGGGCTGGCTCTGAACTTGGGTTCTTAGCTCAGGAGTAACTAGGATTACAGGAGTGAGTCACCAATGCCTAGTAAGACCTATTTTTAATTACACTCTTTTGGGTGATTCTCTAGGGCTTGAACTCAGGGCCTGGACATTGTCCCTGAGGTTTTTTTTTTTGCTCAAGGCTGATTCTCTACCACTTGAGCCAGCGCTTTATTTCCAGCTTTTGTGGTGGCTAATTGAAGATAGGAATGACACGGACTTTCTTGCTCAGGCCAACTTTGAACTGTGGTCCTCAGATCTCAGCAACCTGAGTAGCTAGGATTCATAGACATGAATCACTAGCACCCAGCTTCAATATCATTCTTAAAAAGTTGTCAGGCACAGATGGCTCCTGCCTATAATCCCAGCTAACTGGGGTAGGAAAGTCTGTGAGACTCATCTCCAATGAACCACCAGCAAACTGGAAGAGGAAGTGTGGCTCAAAGTGGTAGAATGCTATCCTTGAGCAAAAAATAGCTCAGGAACAGTGCACAGGCCCTGAGTTCAAGGCCTATGACCTAATACAAACAAGAAAAAAGGGGTTGGTGGCATAGCTTAGTTGGTAGAGTGCCAGCCAATCAGCAAAGTGTCAGGTTCCAGTCTTGGAACAAAAAGAGAAGGAAAAAATAAGTAAAGGAACAAGATACCTTGGAAAAATGACTGGTTCTCCGATGTACAAATACATAAGATGGTCCTGAAATATTCTATGCCAAGAAATAGCAAATTGCTCAAAACCACACACACACACACACACACACACACACACACACACACACACACACACACACACACACAGGAGTCTAATAAAAGGGAGCCTCCTGAACCCCATTGCTCACAGCTGAGACTATTGGTATAACAAGATAAATAACAGAGTAGCAAATTTCAAGCGAATATATAAAGTAAGTATCCACCATGGCACCAACATGAATGACTAAATCAGTTAAAGCATGGATAAGGTACACAAATCCATCCAGATATTTTACGTAGTGCATCTCTGCATCCTGGATGACAAAACCATCCGTGGATCAGAGGACAGGAACCCACCCCCTCCCCGACCAATACACATACACTTCCTCCAAGCCTGGGAAAAAGAGCTGGCTGCCCTGGTCATTCTAGCTACTCAGGGGGCTGAGATCTGAGGTCTGTGGTTCAAAGCCAGTCTGAGCAGGAAAGTCCATGAGAATCTTATCTCCGATGTACCAGCAAAAATCCAGAAAGTATAACTGTGACTCAAAGTGGTAGAGCATTGGCCTTAAGTGGAAAAAGCCAAGGGACAGCTCAAACAGATAGACGGACAGACGGATGGATGCATGGATGGATGGATGGGTAGATGAGTGGGTGGATGGATGGATGGATGGATGGGTAGATGAGTGGGTGGATGGATGGATGGATGGATGGGTAGATGAGTGGGTGGATGAATGGATGGATGGATGGATAGATGAGTGGGTGGACAGATGATGGATGGATAGATAAGTGAATGGATGGATGGATGGATAGATGAGTGGATGGATGGATGGATGGATGGAGCTACAACTGAGACCTGAGCAACAGCGCTTCATTCTTTGGTGACACAAGCTTCAGCAGAGGGAAGGGCATCTGAGTAACGTGCTGTGCTCAAGGCCCAAGGGGGCAGAGGAGGCAGAGTTTGAGAAATAACCACAGAAAACAAACAAAACAAAACTCTCTCCTTCCTCCCTCCATCCCTTCCTCTCTCCCTCCCTTGCTCCACCTTCCCCTTCTCTCTTCCTCCCTCTCCCCCATTTCCACACTTCCTTTCCCTTCCCTCTCCCCCTCTCTTCTCCTTCCTTCCCTCCCTCCGTTCCTGGTCTAACCCTGCCCTCTTCTTGGCCAACTTCAGCATCCTAGTCTTCGTGCCCAGCCCCCACCCCCACCCCCATCCCATCCCTCACATACACTTTTGTGGTGGTGGTTTTCTGTGTGTCTGGGGGCTCCAGGCTGCTGACCGTCACTCCATCGCCACTATTGATTCGGGCTCTGGAATCATCCCGGGATTTTATGAAGGCATTTATGTTTATCACTAAATAACCTTCAAAGGGTCGATGAACTTTACTTTCCTCTTTCTGAAGATTTTTAGATGCATAATATAATAATACTGTAATAATACCCAGAGTTTGTCTCTGGGCCAGCGCATTTAATCCTGAAATAAATGTCGGGAGGAGACCAGAGGGAGGGAATGTGTGGTCCGGGGTGAGCAGACAAGCTTGCTGGCTCTGCTCATCCCCCTCCCCCCCCAAACGTGTCTTCTTCCAGCATTTGGGGGTGGGGGAGGAGGAATCATCAGCAGGAGCAAGTCGCCTGTGTTTTAGGCTCACAATAAAAATAAATACATACATACATACACACATATATGCTTAGGTTGAGTTATTAAAACAGAGATGAAGTCACTATTGTTTTGTAAGATTTTAATACGTTGACTTCCAAGAATGAAGGGAAAGGATGAGGGTCGCACTCATAGGGGCAAAAAGGAGAGAAATTCAGGCAGGGTGTGGTGCCTCATGCCTGTAATCCCAGACACTTAAGAAACTGAAATCTAGAGGGTCGAGGTGGAGTGCTGACCAGAATTTAAAAAACAAAACAAAACACCAGCGAGACAAGGCCCATGCAACAAGATGGCTATTGTGAGAGGAAGAATGGAGGAAAAGCAGAAATAGCAAAGTCTGCTCCATGGAAACCCATCCCTGGATATGACGAACAGCCCACCCCAGAGTCCCTGCCAGGACTCCCTGGGAGTCTGGGAGGGAAGGCCATGCAGGACTTACCAAAGCTAGCCCCCAATCCATCTCTACCTGTGGTCTCCCCTCCCCCTTGGCCTTTGTCCACTCTTTATCCCTCCTTCTACCATCTCATCTTCTTGGCCTGGCTTTCCAGTTTACAAATCCCTTCCACCTGACTCACACTGGCAGCCTAGCCCCCCTGTACAGTATGTTCTCAAATAAAATAAAATACAATTAAAAAAAACAAAACAATTAAAAATCTGCCCACCTACAGCTCTCCATCTCCTTCCAACAAGTCCTGAAGCCTACAGAGTTCCCTGGATCAAAAGCAAAGCAGTTAAAAACTTGATGGTGTGCTGGGGACTGCTTACAGCCGCTTCCTGTGCAGTGAGCTCAGTGGCTTTCTTCCCGTCCCTCCGAGAGAATGGAATATTACTCAGCCCTGCACACAGTCCACAGTCGGGGCTGCATAAGGAAAGACAAGGCTGACTTGTTTCCTAGATGCCTCCCTAGGGAACAAGACTTCCACTGCCCAAGATCCTAGAGGATTGTGGGGAGGGAGGGGCGGGGTCTCACCATTCCTCACCCCCTCCCCCAGAAACCTGGGGGTGGCTAGTTAACTCCTCCCCCTATGACCTCAGGGACCTTCCTGCTGGAGGGGACCCCCACATACTGGAAACTCACTGTTTATTTTGTCCCAACACTATTTTATAGGTAGATATATAGATAGAGGGAGACAAAGAGAGAGAGTGTGGATGGAGATACATACATACATACATACATACATACATACATACATACATACATACAAAAGTATTTGTATATATATTTTATATGTTAATTTTACTATTCATGTATTTATTTATTTGGATGCCAGTCCTGCAGCTTGCCTTCCTGCTTTTTACTGGTTCATTGGAGATTAGAATCTCAGGGACTTCCCTCAAGGCTCAGAGTCCTGGCTGGTTTTGAACTTAGAATCCTCAGATCTCAGCCTCCAGAGTTGCGAAGATTCTAAGCATAAGCCACGGGCATCTGGCTATTCGTGTATTTTTTTTATTAGCTAGTTGTCCAAAGGGGTTTCAATTCCACAAGTCACTTCTCCTCACGCTCCCCCATCTTCCCCCCTCCCATCCCTACCCTCAAGTTCAATTTTTACACAATGCACATTGACTAGAATGACTCTACGCCTCCACTTTCCTCCACTCATGGATAGATAGATAGATTTTTAAATCATAATTACTGCAATGTTTAAAAATAAGACCAGTTCACAGAAAAACAGGGATTTCCAGTTCCTCTGGAGAGGTCAAAAGGTCCGGCCAGATCTTCCCCAGAGGTGGTGACTGCGGGGCCAGCTTCCAGACCGGCTGCCTGGCGCCCTGTGCTGGCTTTTGGCTCACACGGCTCTTGCGCATACCCAGCCTGGCACCGGGACCACTGGCATTTTCAATGTGGGTGTGCGCGGTCCTCTCCTCTCACCTTTTCTGGGAGTGGGCTGGAGGCTGAGAGGAAGGGGAGAAAGGAGATTTCTCCTCTGGCTTCCTGGCATTCTTAATAAGCCCGTTGGTGGTCCATGCTAGCTCCTGCAGCTCCTGGATTTCCACTGGTGTCCCTTTAAACGAACCTAGCAAGCCTGAAGCCAGGGACTCACGCCTGTCATCCTAGCTTACACGGGAGGCTGAGTTCTGAGGATTGCAGTTCAAAGCCAGCCAGAGCAGGAAAGTTTGTGACACCCCAGTTAACTACCAACAAGCCAAAAGTGGAGCTGTGACTAAAGTGGTAGAGCGCCAGCCTTGAGCAAAAAAAGCTCAGGGACAGTGCCCAGACCCTGATTTCTAGCCCCAGACTGGCACAAAATATATATGGTACTAGGAACAATAGGAAAAGATGTAAAAAATGAATAAAGAGTAAAAAGTATAAATAGTATAAAATAATAGAATAAAATAAACAATAAAATAAATAGTATAAAGATGGAAAAATATAAAGTTTACAACACTCAGTTCTTATGGAGAGCCAATAATGTTATCACACGCCATAAATAAGTAAGAGCCTAGAAGAGAGGTGGAATTTTCCTTCTGTCTCTCTCTCTCTGACTCTCTTCTATGAAGTCACAAAGGAAACACAAGACTCCTTCTTTTCTCTCTCTCTTTTTCTCTCTCATTTTATTTTATTTTATTTTGCCTCCCCCTTTAAAAGGCTCTGTATAAAAATCAAAGGTGTCAGACTTTGCTTTCTCTAGCTGGCATGATCCAGAAAATAGTGAGGAATGACAGATGTCGGCCCCCAGCTGCAACGAAGCATGCTAAAGTTTCTGTCTAATCTACTTATTTCTCTGTAGTCACGTAAACCAAAACAAATGGGCAGGGTTTTCCATTAGGAAACCGCACACACACGCGCACACACATGCACACACACACGCGCACACACATGCACACACACACACACACACACACACACACACACACACACACACAGGAGCCATGGGACTTCATGGCATAATTCCATTTGTGTGCCATCTTGGTCTTTTTCACATCTGCAAAGGAAAAGGCATCTTTGCAGAGAGGATGGGCCTGGCAGGTCACACCTGAACCCCTTCGTGCCAGCTCAGACAAAGTTTCCCCGGGGGGGGGGGGGGAGGACATCTGGGCAGCCTGGAGGGGGATGTAGTGGGGTAGAGGAGAAGAGTTCCAAGGCCCAGGGAGGCCGCAGAACCCCACACCCCACACATCCAAGCCCAAGTCCTGGCAATGCATGAATGGCTCATGACACATTTCTCCCACACCAACAGGAGACAGGTTTTATTCGGAGCTGCGAAACACGTGTGTGTGTGTGTGTGTGTGTGTGTGTGTGTGTGTGTGTGTGTGTGTGTGTTCAATCCTCACCACCCATCATCTTTACCTACTTGAATCAATCCTGAGGAATTATACACGGAGCCCGTGGGTCATTTGTGGAGGGTGTGTGAGACTCTTAATCAAACACTTGAAAAGCACTCCTTGGTTAGGGCTGCCACCAGGAGCTGTGAATGAGGTGACAGGAAAAGATATAACCCTGCTTTTTTTTTTTGCTTTCTTTTTATGTTTTATTTTATCATTATTTTTTTGTTGTTTTTGTTTGATGTTAAGCTACGTGTAAGGTGGCCACCTCTTGAACTCAGTCGCCGTGCACTCTTGTAAAGAGTGCTTCGGGATCAGGAGTCTCAGGGGGTCTGTGTTCCCTGGCATCTTGTTCTAACATCTGCAAAAGCACTCTTTGAATGTTAAGTCACCAGGAGAGAGGTGACAGATTTTGCCTGTGGCAGAATGGCATTCTTGTTTCTGGCCCTTCGGGCAAAAAAAAATTTTTTTTTAAATATATATATATATATATCAGTAAAAGAAAAAAAAAGGAAAATTGGAGATTTCCTCCCCTTTAACTTCCTACAATCACCTCAGCAAAACCGCACGACTCGTCCGCCCTCTGCAATCTCCCTTAGTGTGTTCGCTGTTGCTTTGGCAAAGAGTCAGAGTCGCTTTTATAAATTCCATCTGATGCCAAAGCGACCATCTGTGAGCTGTGCCTGCTTTACCTTCGCCGCCACTCTCCCAGAGACAAGGGGGAGAAAAACGGGGAGGGAGGGAAAAGGAGGGGGGGGAGGGAAAGAAGAAGGGAGGGAGGGAGGGGAAAAAATTTGATTAATTTGCAGAACGGTTGTGATTTGCTCATATATTATTATAACTCCTCATCAGCACATGACAAATTCCCAGCCCTGAGTGCAAGCACCCGTTTGGTTTCAGCAGTTTTTTTCCTCCGACACCTGACAGACTGCAGAAACTCTAATGACTATCAGATGCTTACAAACAGTAATTCTATCTTCAGATTTAAAAAAAAAAAAAAAGAAAAGAAAAGAAAAAAGAAAAAGAGAATGGAATAGGAAGAGCTGGGGGGGGGGGAGCAGAGTGCACTGGTCTATTTTATTTTATTTTTTTCCTGTGAGTGTAAGATAATTTAAAGGGTGGAGGGCCCCTTCGTTCCCAGACCTGGCCACCATCGCCTGTAAAACAAAGACCCTCCCCCCCCCACCACGTCTGCACTCCCCGCTTTCTAAATGAGGAACAGGAAAAGGCCACCATCAAGGTGGCAGAGTCCCAGGTGCCAGCCACCTAAGGGTGGTTCTTTCCTTTCTCTTCTTGTCTTTCAAAACCCCTTTCCCATTGTCCACTTTTAACACCCTAATTACCTCTCTAATACATCTGCCTGGAGAGTGCGGTTGGATTTCTGACTCCTCGCAGATAAGGCTGTATTTTAAGGCTCTGTAATTTGGGAAGGTTATGTGTAGGTTGTGTGTAACTAAATAATTTCCCTTTTTAAAAAAAAAATAATTCTTTTTGGCTTTGCAAACTCTGATGAACTAGGTGAAGGTAATAACACACTACCTAAATTAATCCAAAATGAGGGGGGAAAGTTTTTCTTTTTTTTTTTCTTTTTGCTTTGAAAACTGGCTACTTAAAAGGTGACCAACAAAATAAAATCCTCAAAGACAATAGAGTGAAATAGAAAAACAAACAAATATATATATATATATATGGAAACAAAACACACACACAAAAAACTAGCAAACCACATAAAGATAATATTTTTGAAAATAAAAATGAATAAAATAATGAAATGTATACAAAGATTTTTTTTAAAGCAGATATGAAAACAAAACACAAACACGCAGAAACAAACTCCGCTTGTGCTCCAAACCTGGCCTCTTGTGTTTCATTGCCTGTTTTAGATTAGAGATTTTTTTTTTTTAGCAAGGAGACAAAGACTTCAGAAAACACATGAGTCCTGAGTGTAAGGACCCACAGAAGGAAAAGCAATAAAATGAAACGCACCATCTGCCCACTAACAATAACCTGCGTGCTTAGAGGCTCACAAATTATTTAGTACACACAACCTTCCCCAAATTACAGAGCCTTGAAAGGGAGACCGGTCTGGGAATAGTAGCGAGAACCAATGCCCCCCCACTCCTTCTTTGATGTCCTCTGGTATTTTGTACCCCCTCACCCTCACCCCTAAATTGATTGCTAACAGTTGAGGAATGTCTGGGTGACAAGTAGATTTTATTATCCACTTCTTCCTATTACATTTGGCCCTGCAATCGGATCTGAGAAGGAGAGCCTCCCCCCCCCATACACACATACACACACACACACACACACACACACACACACACATGCACGCACGCACACACACACACACACCAGCCCCCTTCTATCCCTCCAGGCCACAGATCTTCTGGGGACAATTGCTTGGTTGCCAAGTCTGTATCTTTTTCCATGTTGTGCATGGGCTTAAAGGAGGAGGTGATCTTGTGAACAGATTCCCCACTCTCCATCCAAAAATAAAGATAAAATAAAAAAGATTCTATACTAGTCTCTGCCTGCTTATGAATCGGTCAGCTAGCTGGTTTTCTTTTGAAAGACGATTCTAGATTTTTGATTCAGGAGATGTGGCTTCCTCTACACCTCCAGCCCTTTCTCTCTAGAAACATACTCCAGTGTCTATTGCCATTCGTATTTTCAGAAGCAGCCTCGCTGATCTGCAGGCCACAAGCTACCACAAAGCTAACCAGTCTCTTTAGTCAACCTGCAAACTTCCTTCTAAAGGGGAAGAGAAAAGGAACAAACTTCACCAAAGGAGGGAGGGCGGGGGTGGGTTGTGGGTACTGGCGATGGGCTTTTTTTTTTTTTCTTCAGTGTGTGCCAGTCCTGTGGCTTGAACTCAAGGCCTGGGCTCTGTCCCTGAGCTTCTTTGCTCAAGGCTAGGGCTCTACCACTTGAGCCACATCTCCACTTCCAGCTTTTTTTGCTGGTTCATTGGAGGTAAGAATCTCACAGACTTTCCTACCTGGGCTGGCTTCAAACCAGGATCCTCAGATCTCAGTCTCCTGAGCAGCTAGGATGGCCAAAGTGGCTGTGCTTATATTTTAAGCAGATTTTTCCTACCCTTGTTTTAAGGATCAGATGGCTGACCGAGTGTCTGGGCTTTACTGTGCCATCTCATTTAACCCTCACAAAACCCTGGGTCTCAAAATGGACACATCCTTATGAAGACAGCGAGAGAGACTCGACCAGAATGTGAACTAACAGCAGCGTCATGATCGAGTTCATTATCCAGATTCTAAGCCTTTCCTGGCCTCTTCCTCCCAGGATTCCTCCAGCCTGCTGACTCCTGATGCTCTCTCCTTTTCCTCCTCCACAGGATTGTGTCTCTGTCCTGGGGCCCTCTTGGCTGGACCATTGGCTTCACCAAGAAGGTGGCCCAATCTCAGCAGCGTTTGTTCTCAGTCACTACTGAGCATGAAGCTGAACACTCAGTAGGTGGCCTGCATGGAGCATCCTAATTTGCTAAGAGCTTCTGTACGTGCTGATCCCAATGATGCCCAGATGGATGGAGAAACAACTTCTGGAAGCCATTGGTTACAGATGGCTGCAGCGTCTTCTGGTCACTTCCCAGCGCCTATGCTAGTTTTCCTTCTTTTCTTTCTGCTATTTGTGTTGCTGGTACCAAGGTTTAAATACAGAGGTAGGATGTTTCCCACTTTTACTTGTTCCTTCTGCCAGTGCTCTACCACTTAAGCCACACCACCACGCTTGCTTTCTACTGGTTATTTTGGAGATGGCATCTCTTGGTCTTTTCTTCCTGGGCCTACCCTGGAACCTTGATTCTCTGAATCTCGGCTTCCTGACTTAAATGGGATTCTAGGTATAGCTGCTCACCGGCACCCAGCTGGCAAACTTCTTTTTGAGAGAAAAATTTGGTGTGTATGTCTTTTCTAACAACTCTGTTGTGAAAACAGTCACCACCACCAATCAGAAGTCTAACCCCAAATAACTGAACATTCTAAACTCCTTTCCATCCAAAAATGCTGGGGGGGAAAAACTGGAAAGGGAAAAGAGAAATGAACATCCTATCAACAGGGAAAAGTTCAGCATGAGAAGGTTGGTTTTTCTTCTTTCGCATGCAGACATGTCTTTGCTTCTGAGCTTGGGCCTCATCCACGAAACAGCATCACATTGCATCATGGGCATTAGGCTAAAGCCAGACACCCCTCCAAACGCTGGCAAAAGGGCTCAGCAGCGAGGTGGGCCATGCTTCTCAGACTGACACGTTCAACTTTGGGACTGCGGTACCATGGCCTCAATTGGACCTCTCCCATTCTCTCTCTAACGGTTCTTTCCATCCATCAACAGAACTAAGGTTAGCACTTGTCTCAGGGAGAGAGAGTAGTCAGGCTCAATGGAACAGCATTCATCCAGCAAGGATTTAGAGGACTGAGGATTACAAGCATTGGCTGGACACCAGTGACTCACACCTGTCATCCTAGCTACTCAGGAGGCTGAGATCTGAGGATCAAGGTTCAAAGCCAGGCAGAGCAGGAAAATCCATGAGACTCTTATCCCAATGAACCACCAGAAAATCTGAAGTGGTTCTGTGGCTCAAAGTGGTAGAGCACTAGCCTTGAGCAAAAGAGCTCAGGGACAGCACCCAGATCCTAAGTTCAAGCCCTATGTCCAACACCACCACCAACAAAAAAACTTACAAGTCGCTACTATTCCTATCTACCTAGCTAGTGTGAGGTCCTGAGTGCTAATCCTAGCAGTGAATATATATATATATATATATATATATATATATGAATTAATATGTGAATATATATTGATAAATAGTAAGGGCAATTTTTGTCATTTAGTATGTATATATGAATATATAAATGAATTTATATATGAATATATGTGTATCTATAGTAAAATCAGCCTTTGTCTTTTAGTATGTACATATGAATATAGATATATGTATGAATTTAGCAGAAGAGCTGGAATAGTTACTATGTAACCAGTAAATGCCATGAAAATGAGCTCAGTATCTGCAGAGATGGGGTCTCTAGAAGGTTCTGTCGGTCATGACTTCTCCACTGGGGAGAAAAGCTGGGGGGGTGGAGAGCTACAGCATCCGGTGACACGCACTCCGGGAGCCAGAGCTGGTTTGGTTGTTTTGTTGTTGTTGTTTTGTTTTTGTGTTGTTCAGCTCTAGCCACAGCACCAGGTAAAGACTCAGATGAAATGCTGAAGTCCAGGATGATAAAGTGGGGTTTTCAGAGACTGCAGGTAAGAAAATAAAAGCCAGCGAGAGCCGATTTTACGCACGCCTTTTGCACACACATTTTGGGGCATGTATGTTGCCCCACACGCATTTGACGCAGGCCACATAACCGCCTTTTTGATCTATTCCCTTTACTGCACATTTAGTATTATGCATCCATAACAGATAAATGTGTACCGTGGAATATATAAAAGTGCCCGGGGATTGTCAATACACAGTCACAGGCTGCATTAAGAATCTCTTGTAACAGGCTCTTAAAATAGGATGGATGTGCCCGAGCTATGGATGAAGATTTGGGGGAGGGGGTGGGGGTTTGCATCTTAGCCCCCAAGGAAGTTTAATAGACACAGCTGACATTTAGAATACGTCCCTTGACACTTAGAACAAAGAGTCCTCGGGCATACACTTTTCTCCAAGTAAGGATTCAAAAAAAAAAAAAAAGCCCACACATATAAAAATAAAATGTATACCTTCCAAAATCTAGGCTTGGCTGGCACGAGGGAGAAATCGGGGCACATGATTTGGGAAATGTGGGTGTTAGCTCCCGGTCCGAGCGGCCCCGGGAGGAGGGGAGAGCTGGCATGTGGACTCCATTCTGCAGGTTTGCGTAGCAGGGCATTGCCACATCCCTGCCCAGAACGGATCCAAAATCCAGGATGCCTCCAAGTTGCCTGTCTCCCGTAAACACACGGTTCGGTTCGGCTCGGCTCTTAAAATAATAATCATCATAATAGAGTCAAACATTCTCAGCTTCCTCTGCAGATAGTAAAATCAATCTTTTGCCTTTTAGTATGTTTCAAAAAAAAATAGCAGGACCCCAGGAAAAAAAAAATACAGTCGTCAGTGTCTGCAAGCATGCAAATAAAAAAGCAAATATATATCAAAAACATATGTAGTCAAATGGATATGTAATCAAATATTTAGAAAATGCATAGAGGTAGAGTACTATCTAGATGAATATATAGTTGTATACATATTATTTCTGTTCATTATATATAATCATGGCAAATAAAAGGCATATATAAATATATATTTAAATAAAAATAATGTAAATAAATATACAGATAATACATAGAGATAGAGATATATGTATGAATATATATTTGAATGTATATTATCCCCATTCATATGTATATCTATAATCCAGTAGATATAATCCAATAGATATAGAAATCAAAGAGTTATATAATCAAAAATATATAATCAAATAAATATATAATCAGATAGAGGTAGGCATATTATATATTCAAATATGTGTAAAATTACACATACATAATGAAATATGTAATTGAATATATATTTATATAGCTATAATCAAATTGATCGATGAATAATCAAAGCTCTGAATAAAATACTAAGTACATCCTACAGAAAGCAGATACAAATAATCATTATTTTACACACGAAGAGTTCTGAAAATGTACCATCAAAAATCATGGCAAAATTTCTGTTCTCCGGGTGTTGTTTTGTTTTGTGTTTTAATGTTTTAATTTGTATTTGAAGTCTCTTCTCCAGGATTCGGATACTGTGCCTCTTTATAGGATTGGAGCTTTTCAGTCTAGCTGACAGGTGAACAGTAAGCACATAGTTGAGTTTGCACTGAATGACGGACACCGATTATTTGTAATACAAGGCATGAACCTCCTTTCTTGGCCTTTAGACTTCAGAGCCAATGCCTGGCCAAAGATCCAGCTCGCCATGGCTCCCCTTTTTGTACAGCAAAGACCTTATCCAGGGATTGAAATGCTTCGTGCCAAATGAGTCCTGAGCTAAAGCACCAAGTCTCCCCCAAGTAGGGTGTGGGCCACAAAGATTCCTCTAAAGCGGGGTTTCCCCCAGCCAGAGCCCGGGGCCCCACAAACATCGGGCCTGACGCACTCCTGCGTTCCAATGGAATGGGGGGGGATTAAAGTTTATTTAATTTTTAATTAAATTTTGTTTCACATTCTCCTTTTTTGCAAGTCAGCAGAGGAAGAGGAGGAGGAAGAAGGAAGCAGGGAAGGAGGGAAGGAAGGAGGGAAGGAAGGAAGGGAGGGAGGAAGGGAGGGGAAGGAAAGAGGAAAGGAAGAAGGGAAGGAAGGAAGGAAGTAGGGAAGGAAGGAGGGAGGGAAGGAAGAAAGGAGGGAAGGAAGAGGAAGGGAAGGAAGGAAGGAGGGAAGGAAGGAAGGAAGGAAGGGAGGGAGGAAGGGAGGGGAAGGAAAGAGGAAAGGAAGAAGGGAAGGAAGGAAGAAGGGAAGGAATGAAGGAAGTAGGGAAGGAAGGAGGGAGGG